>NW_026909346.1:1352575-1652575 GCF_033115175.1 Lepus europaeus | reverse complement strand
TCAGTGTGAACTGTGGATTCACTTTTAATTTTATTTTGTGTATGTTTTCAACAGAATTTACTGAAAAGTCTATAACCCCTAGCCTCCGTGCATTTCTTGCCCCTTTCCACGGACTTAGAGAGATCCATCTATTAAAGTGAACTGCTGTAACAGATGCTCTATTTGTTAGTGTCTCACAAGAATAGGGTTGAAAAGCTAGGGTATAATTAGGTGACAAGTGACTCCCAGACACTGCAGGGCTTCCATATTTAAAGTGTGTGTCAGATCTCTTATTTTTCTTCTTCCTGCTATAGTGACCTTTACTAGAAATGCTCATCTTTGTGATTGGAGAATATAGAAAGCATTGGACCAAGTAAAGCTCTCCTAGAAGTGACACAATTCATATCTACTGATATTTGCTGAGTGAGAATCATGTGACCTTGTGTGAGTTCTAGACTGGGAGAGGATATGTGATTTTCTCACAAGAAACAATACTGAAGTTGAGTGAGCAATGGTCACCACACACCAGTTAATCTTCTCTCACAAGTATCTTAACTTCATTCCATACCTAGAGAGACAAACTTAAAAAATATCATCTATTCTGAATTTTGCAATCAAATTCAAGTTCTGCAAATGAAACCAGAAATGTATCATGTCCAGATGTGACTTATCTTGATTGTTAGACTTCTGTTGTCATGAGTAGGCAAGGTGACTGCTTTGTTTGTAATCAGTGTACATGATTTAAAAATGAGGAGGATAATCACAACAGCCATTCCTTTTTTATAATTTCATTTTAAAAGAAAAAATTAGGAAATCTGGAGGATAGCAGCACTGTCTCATGGCAATATGACCATCCTGGGGATACAAGTGGAAAGTGGCCTGTGCCCTGTACTTGAGACACAGTCTTTGCTGACACCTTCATTCTATACCTTGGTAGCTCTTCAGCCTGTTATTTTCCAAGGGATCATTGTTTCTTCTCAGAAATAGCTTTCTTTAACCATTATCAACATTATCCACATTACACTCATTGACCAGGACTGAACACAGCATGCTTCCTATGGGCTGGGCTGCCTTGTTGGCTGGCTTCTTGTTTATAATATAACTTTATCTTCTGGCACTTTTGAAGTAAATTTGGTTGTTTCTGACAGTATAACCCTTTAGAACATGTGTGTGTGTGTGTGTGTGTATTTGTGTGAGTGTATTTGTTATTCCAGCCAGGTGTCAGCCTTCTGAAACATGACATTTTGTCTGGCTATGCTACTAGTGTTTTAGCATGTTTTTTAGATGTACCTTGTGATCTCCTTTCTGTGATTTTGAAAAATTGAATATTTTATTGAGAACAACTAATTCATTTACATGATTTAGCAATAGCTATCATGGTCATAACCTTAATTTTCAAGTCAACATGGGTTTCAGTATGATTGTATTGGCTTTCCAAATTATTCCTTACTGTATATTTTACCTGTAAGATTAAAAAAGGGCCAGCGCCTTGGCTTAACAGGCTAATCCTCTGCCTTGCGGCGCCGGCACACTGGGTTCTAGTCCCGGTTGGGGTGCCAGATTCTATCCCTGTTGCCCCTCTTCCAGGCCAGCTCTCTGCTGTGGCCCAGGAAGGAAGTGGAGGATGGCCCAAGTCCTTGGGCCCTGCACCCGCATGGGAGACCAGGAGAAGCACCTGGCTCCTGCCATCGGCTCAGCGTGGTGCGCCAGCTGCAGCGGCCATTGGAGGGTGAACCAACGGCAAAAAGGAAGACCTTTCTCTCTGTCTCATTCTCACTATCCACTCTGCCTGTCAAAAAAAAGAGTAAAAAAGGCAGACTTGCAAACCTTATAATAAAAGCCAAAATGAAAATGCTTTGAGAGTTTTCCATTCTTATGCATCCTCATGTTTCTGGTTTCTTCCTCTTCCCTTTATCTCTTTCTTGCATGATTCAGAAATTTTTATGAGCTCAGCATTTTCCTGTAGACATATGAAGTAGAGTGAACTGTACCTGATACATGTTACTGATATTCTTTTTCCTGCTTCAAACTCTATGTCCATGATGTAAATATTATTTGACTTATGCCTTGGTTACATAATTGTGGTAGTCATTAAGTACACACAAAAATTTATCAAATAATTAATGGAAAAATACATTATAAAAACTATGCATAAATTTTAAAAAGTTTCCAATAAAATAAATGACCTGATAATACAGAAAAATTGATTTTTTAAACAAATTCCTTGTTCTCCCAATTGATACTCAACATTTTCTCCTGTAACTTATCTAATGCTAATTCAGTCATATGCTTACATGTATGTCTACAGATTACAGTGTGGGCTGTTTTCAAAATCACTAGGAGAAAGAGCAATTCCAGAATAACAAGGAGCAATCCACTGTATTGATTTTTGAATTATGAAATTAATATAGAAGCAGACATTTTCATTGTAATTTTGCATTCTGTTGCCATAGAGATTCCAAAATCATCTGCATCTTACCTAAAAGGCATAGAAGACACACACAGAAAAATGCACTCCTAGTCTTTTTTGTGACAGAACTGGCATGATGAACAACAACAACAAAAAAAATGTGCTATTGCAGATGTTGGTGTCATTTGAAGACCTGGCTGTGGATATCACCCAGAAGGAGTGGCAGAACCTGGACAGTTCTCAGAAGACCCTGTACAAAGATGTGATGATGGAGACTTACAACAGCCTGTTGTTTTTGGGTGAGTGATATTCCCCTCTCATGCTGAAGTGAAGCAGTTACTTCCCATGTGGCAAGCAAATTAATTTTTTAAAAGATTACATGCTGGATAAGCATAGAATTTGAGGCCAAGAAACATGAGGAAAGGATTGAAATCAACAATTTTGTTACATAGTCCCTGTGAACAAGCTGTTGTCTTTCAAAACTCTAACTTAATAATATGATGACACCCAGCATTATTTCCCCTTAACAGGGTACTGCAAAAGCAAACCTGAGGTGATCTTCAAGTTGGAACAGGGAGCAGAGCCATGGACATTGACAAAACCCCTAAATCGGAGCCTGTCAGGTCAGTCAGCACCCTTTGGACAGGGAGACTGGAACGGAAAAGATTTCAAAGAATGTTGATTGGGTAGAGCATTTCTCACTATTTATCCCAAGTCCCAGTCCTGAGAACAGCTGATGTGATACATCAGTCTCCAAGCAGGCTATCATTTGTGTGTTCATCTGCCTGTTGTTTTCCTCTGGGTGAATACGTTATCAGAACTACCAACAATGCAACCATTTTTTAAATTTTATTTATTTATTTGAGAGGTAGAGTTACAGACAGAGAGAGAGGCAGAGATAGAAAGGTCTTCCATTCACTGGTTAACTCCTCAGATGGCTGCAATGGACAGAGCTGAGCTGATCTGAAACCAGGAGCCAGAAATTTCCTCTGGGTCTCCTATAGGGGTGCAGGGTCCCAAGCACTTGGGGCATCTTCCACCACTTTCTCAGGCCATTGGCAGAGAGCTGATTTGAAGAGGAGCACCTGGAACATGAACCAGTACCCATATGGGTTGTTGATGCTGCAGGCAGAATTTTAGCTTATTGTGCCACAGTGCTAGCCCCATTGCAATCAATTTCTGCCTGTGATGAGACTAATTTTTAGGTTAGATACATCTCCTGTATTCAAACTTGTCCTTCTTCCTACTGTCACATCCTGTTTTTCTTCAGACATTTATTCATGTATTTATTCTTTTTTTGACAGGCAGAGTTAGACAGTGAGAGAGAGAGAGACAGAGAGAAAGGTCTTTCTTCCATTGGTTCACTCCCCAAATTGCTGCTACAGCCGGCACTGTGCTGGCCTGAAGCCAGGAGCCAGGTGCTTCCTCCCAGTCTCCCATGTGGGTGCAGGGCCCAAGCACCTGGGCTATCCTCCATTGCCTTCCCAGGCCACAGAAGAGAGCTGGACTGGAAGAGGAGCAACTGGGACAGAATCCGACACCCCAGCCAGGACTAGAACCTGGGGTGCTGGCGCCGCAGGTGGAGGATTAGACAAATGAGCTGTGGCACTGGCCTATTCATGTATTTATTCTATCAATGCTTATAAAAAATGGATCACACAGAGGAACTGATTTCTTATTAGTTGCAGAAATTCAGTTCCCACTCATGGTTTTGACCAGGCACAGTCCTTACTGTTGCACAAATTTGAGTACTGAATTAGTGAATGTGAGCTTTCTCATTGTCTCTTTTCTCTCTTTTTCTGTCTTTTTTAATAAAGATTTATTGATTTGAAAGTCAGTTACATGGAGAAAGAAGGAAAGGCAGAGAGAGAGAGAGGTCTTCCAAATGCTGGTTCATTCCCCAATTGGCTGCAGCTGCTGCCAATCTGAAGCCAGGAGCCAGGAGTTTCCTCTGGGTCTCCCACATGGGTGCAGGGCCCAAGTACTTCTACTGTACATCTTCTACTGCTTTCCCAGGCAATAGCAGAGAACTGAGTCAGAAGTGGAGCAGCTGGGACTTGAACTGGTACCCATATGGGATGCCAACACTGCAGGCAGTGGCTTTACCTGCTATGCCACAGTGGCAGCCCCTCTCTCCCTTTTTCTGTCTCTGATTCTCAAATAAATGAGTACGAAAATTAATGGCCATTGTAAGCAATTGAAAAGTGAATGAGTGAATGGGCTTTGTTTCTCTTTCTGTCCCTATCCCTGTAGTTCAAATAAATCATGAAGAAAATAGGATGCCAGTGTTTCAGGAAGCAGGTTAACCTGCTGCAATACTTTTCCTGCTCCTTTTAAAATATGATTATAATGTAATAGATTAGAAATGCATAAGAGAGTCAGTTTTCTGTAAAATTTGGAGAATTCTGAGTATCCAGCACAAACATTGAAAGACAGAACTTCAAATTATAGAGCAAGAATGTATACCAAGAACTGAGATAATACCAAGTATGATGGTTTCATAATGAGGTGGAAATACTTCTCAAAGAAGGTGAACATAACCCTAATGGCAGAACATATTTCCTTAAATTGATTGGAAAGCATACAAAAAATGATGTATGGGACATTTATGGGCCTTCTGTGGTATTGAGAATCTGAAGATACTAGGTTTTCTTAGGAATCTGTGGAAAGCTGTCATCACAATGTGCATATAAAAGGTTTGGGTAGGGCTGAGATTGTGACAGTATGTTGAACCACTTCCTGTAATGACAGCATTTCATATGGGCACCAATTTGAGTCCTGGCTGTCCCACTTGTGATGCAGCTCCCTGGTACTGTGCCTGGGAAAGCAGCAGATGTTTCTTTGCACATATCTGGGAGACTCATTTTAAGTTCTGTGCTCCTGTCTTTACCCTGGTACAGCCCTGACCATTGCAGCCATTTGGGGAGTGATTAAGTGGATGAACACTCTCTCTCTCCATCTCTCTTTGTAACTCTGTCTTTAAAACAATTTTTTAAAGTTTTTTTTAATTTATTTGAAAGAGAGAGTGAGGTAGAGATAGAGAGAGAGAGAAGTCTTTCATCTGCCAATTCATTCCTAACTGAGTGCAATGCATGGAGCTGAATCAATATGAAGTCAAGAGTCCTGAGTTTCTTCTCGGTCTCCTATGCAGGTACAGGGACCAAATGACTTGGGCCATCCTCTGCTGCTTTCTCAGGCACATTAGCAGGTAGCTGAATCTGAAGTGGAGCAGCTGAAACTTGGCATCCATATGGGATGCTGGTGCCACAGGGCAAGGCTTTAACCCACTGCATTACAGCACCAGCCTCTAAAATAAACAAATCTTGAAAACATTTAAAGGAGGTGTTTTTGCTTAAGAAACCCCACAGATCTCTATAGCCATTCCCCTGGAAAAACTGAACATGCAGCAACCATAGAAAATGGATGCTGTTTCTAAGTTATGGTCCTGCTTAGGGGAAACACACATGTCCTCCTCTGGTACCTATAAGTAAGTGATCAAATGAAATTTTCCCATCTTCAAAGCTGAATGATTAAGGAAGCAGGAAAATTAACTTTTATAAGAATTGATGATGGCTGTTGGGAAGTATGCAGCTTATTACTCAAATAAGATAGTTGGTAAGTATTTTTTACTAAGTGTTTCTCAACTTTTATAAATATTTACTTAGTTATGAAAATGTCTATTAGATTCTCCTTGCACAGCAAAATGACAGTAACAGAGAAATAGAGAATGAGAGAAAAGTCCTCCATCTACTGGTTCATTGCCCAAATGCCTGCAACAGTGAGAATGAGGCCAACCTGAAACCAAAAGCCAGTCTTTTGGTTCTTTCAAGTGTGTGGCAGGCTCCAACACACTTAGAATCATCATTGGTTGCCTTCCAGGACACATTAGCAGGAATCTGTGTTGGAAGCACAGTAGCCAGGACTCATCTGGTACTATTGTGGGATGCATGCATCCTAAGAAATGGTTTGACCCACTGCCTGACATCACTTGCCCCCTCTCTCCACTTAAAACATTTAACATAGTTGAATGTATGAATTTGGGAAAGCTTCCTTTGTTTAATTACCTTAGTGTATTAGGAAGAAAAAGATATATAGGGCAACATTGAATACCTTTTACTGACCTATTCAAATGCTATTCCACTAAGAAACTGCATTGCTTTTACTTGAACATTCTACAAGTAACACTTAGATATGTTTCATGGATATAGTATTTTTTTTCTCATTTCCGCCTGCAGAAGGGATGACCTATTGGGAACCAACTGGAAAAGTCAACAAATAAATTTGAGGCAAGTTGTAATCACAAACAACAACTTATCAACACACAGAAAGTTAAATTAAAAAGCAACACTTAATTTAAGCTCAGGCCATATTTTTACTGAAAGCTGAGACATATAATTTATTTCACAATTAGCTTCTCCCTAGGAGGCCTGATGAGATGCAAGCTACAGAGAAATCTGATGGCATTAATGTACCTGGTAACTCAAGTGAATGCTGGGAGCCTATCAGTCAGCCTCACAAGATTCAGACTTTACAGCAGGTGTTTGAACACAGTGTAAGAGGCAAAGGGTTCAGCAGGAAAAGGGCTCATATGGGAGACACCTGTAATAAGTCAGTTGGCACTGTAGGAAAGACAACTGAACATGTAAAGAAAACTTTCCAGAGAAAGTCCTACCACAGTAAACCTCAACAAACACACACAGGAAAGAAACTTTATGAATCTTTTGAGTATGAGGAAACTCTCATTTAGAAATCAGATTTTACCACAAGTCAAAGAACACATACAGGAAGAAAAATCTATTCTTGTAACCCCTGTGGAAAATCTTTCAATTGTAAATCCTGCCTTTCTATCCATCATAGAACTCAGAAAGGGGAAAAGCCCTCTGGGTGCAATAAATGTGGGAAAACCATTTACCTGAGGTCATGTACTACAAATCATATGATTCACTCAAGATACAAATCTTTCACATGTGAAACATGTGGCAAAGCATTCTATTGGAAGTCGCAACTCATTCTACATCAGAGAATTCACACAGGGGAAAAAACCTTTACAATGTAATACATGCTGAAAAGGCTCTCGTTGGAAAACAAGCCTTATTTCACATCAAAGAATTCACACAAAGGAGAACTCGTACAAATGTGATATATGCAGAAAAGCCTTTTCCTGGAAGTCAAATCTCGCTGTACATCAGAGAATTCACATAGGGCAGAAACCTTATGAGTGTAATAAATGTGGAAAGGCCTTTATCCAAAAGTCAAATCTCACTTCACATCAGAAGATTCACATAAATGAGAAACCTTATGGATGTGGAATGTGCGGAAAAACCTTTCGCTGGAAGTCAAACCTCACTACACATCAGAGAATTCACACAGGGGATAAACCTTTTGAATGTAATACATGTGGAAAAGCCTTTTGCTGAAAATCACAACTCATTGCACACCAGAAGATCCACAAAAGGGAGAAAACTTGTGAATGTAGTACCTGTGGAAAATTCTTTTTCCAGAAGTCACAATTCACTCCACATAAGAGGGAGAAGATTTATGAATGCAAAATGTGTGGAAAACCCTTTTGCTGGAAGTCACAACTCTTTACCCATAATTCATAGATCAGAGAAAATTTATGAATGCAATACATGTGGAAAAGTCTTTTGTAATAACTCACAACTCATTACACATCAGAGAGTTCACACAGGGGAGAAACCTTATCAATGTGATGAATGTGGAAAAACATTTTCCCAGAGTTCAAACTTCAGAAGGCATCAACGAACTCACATATAAGAGATAACTTGTCAATGCTATGGATAAGAAAAGACTTTTTGCCAGAAGCTACATCTCAACAGACAGCAGAACTCTCAAAAAGGAAAAACACCTTTTAATGAAGTGATTATGAAAATTCTTGATGCCAGAAGTCAGTGTTAAGCACACATCAAAGAACTCACAGGTGAGAAAACATGTGAATATAGGAAAACTTTCTACCATAAGCCAGATCTCACTATCAGGGATCTTAGAGGAAAAACTCTACAAAGGCAATGAAAGTGGACAAAGCTTTTACTCTGAGGCAGATTTCAACAAGCATCAGCAAAATTATCCACAAAATTATTAGTACATAAAATAAATGCTAGTAAAATTACTCAATATTCTTCTGCAAAACAGTAATGAAGGTGGAAAAACACCTGTTTAACATCACATCTCTGCAGGTATTAGGGAATTCACATGAGGGTGTAACACTGCGCTGCAGAGGCTGGCTATGCACTCTTTGAAATCTACATTAGTCTCTGTGCCATATACTCTGCTGTTTTGCCTGCCATTATTATGTGTAGCGGATAATATCCAAATCTAAGTTTTTGTAACTAAATACTCATTCTATACTACTCAGTTTGAAATGCAATCCTAACATTTGCAAAGTATTTGGTATAACTGTTTCACTGCCCGCCCATGAGTCTTCCTCCATTTATTCTATTACAGATCAGTAATGTGACCACAATTGTGTTACCTCACATGCCAGCCATAATGCTGTACTATTAGAGTTGAATGTTGGTTTTTTTCTCCTTGGTAGGATTTTTCTTGTGACTTTTTCAGTCACGTGAATCCAAGATTTGTGTGTAGACTGTCTCATTTGTC
The DNA here is from genome assembly GCF_033115175.1 of Lepus europaeus. Lineage (NCBI taxonomy): Eukaryota > Metazoa > Chordata > Mammalia > Lagomorpha > Leporidae > Lepus > Lepus europaeus. The sequence goes on along the minus strand of NW_026909346.1, from coordinate 1,643,568 downwards.
CATTTTACCAATCTATTTATAGATTGAAGAGGATTAATAAGTATTGTTTTGGTTGCCTAATGTTCAAACTTTCTTCCTGGGATTGTTTCTGGGCCAATGTTTAATTTTTTTCCATTAAAACACAATGACAGAGGAAAACATGTTCACAGAGTCCTTATATTCCCTGCTTCACTCCCACAAATGGCTGAAACAGCCATGTCTAGGTGAGACCAAAGCCAGGAGGCATAAATTCCATTTTAGCCTCCCACATGGGTGGCAGGGCCCCAAACATATGGATCATCAAGTACTACCTTTATAGGAGTATTAGCAATGTAGTGACTGAGAAACAAAGTAGCCAGGACTCCCAGCTAACACTTAAATAGAAAATGTCAGCATTGCCCACAGCAGCTTAACCTGTTGTTCCACAATGCTGGCCATAGTTCTGTTTATTTTTGTCCTTGTTCATTCTGTAGCTCTCTTGCCACTCTATTGTCATTATGCCTGTTTGAAGTCATTTACCAATGTTCTGACTTCTGTTTTATTTCATTGTACTATCTGATGATATAGGCAGCTAGCTAGTGAGCTCTAGGAATAGAAGACTGCCAGCAGCATGTGTATTGCAGTCACACACTGTCCAAAACCCAGACTTTCCATATAGCCTACAGGGTTTTCAACTAGAATTATTTTACATGGCTCCAGGCTCATCATACATACTCCCCATCAAGAACCTGAGTCTTAATTCATTATGTTCTCGATTCATATTTCTTAGAATAAAGCATATGTATTCCAGTTACCAATGCACTATAAACCTGTCCTGCTTTTTCCCCCAAAGAAACCTTTCATTTAACTATAACAGACTTCATGCATTTCATAAGTACAACACTCTTGCATCCATAATCCAGTCCCTCCTCACCCACTGTTTCCCATGCATAGTCCCATTCTCCACTAAGATTCATTTTCAATTACTTAATAAACAGAAGACCAACTCTAGGTAAAGATTTCAAAAATTTGCACACACACGAAATTGAGAACAAGTTTAACTCTCACAATACAACTCATTGAGGATAGAAGTCCTGCATAGGAAGTTAGTGCACAGTGATTCCTATTGTTAATTTAACAATTAACATTGCCTGAGGCTCTTGACATAAACTGCCTGGGCTATGGAAGCCTTTTGAATCCTCAAACACCATCAGTATTTAGAAAAGGGCATACAAAAAGTGGAAGTTTTTGCTTCAGAGAAAAGTACGTCCTTCTTTGGTGACTTCTTTCCACAGGGGTTTCACCCACAGATATCCTTCATATAGGACAGTTTTGGCAATGGTGTTGTAGTGTTCCATGCCTGAAATACTCTCATGGGCATTTCAGCCAGACCAGAATGACTGACAGGCTGATTCTGCTGTCAAGAATGCTATTTGACGTGATTATCATTCTATGAGTCTGCTGTGTGGACTGTTTCCCATGTTGAACCCCATATTGGGGTCCAATACAAGTTTATAAACTATAATGTTAGCAAGAAGTCCATAGGAATGTATGCAAAACTATACAGCTTTACAGTTATAAATTTTCTCCTCTCTTATTCCCACTCTTATTTTTTTACTGAGTTCTATTTTTTTTGGGGGGGTGGACGGGCAGAATGGACAGTGAGAGAGAGAGAGAGAAAGGTCTTCCTTTTTTCCATTGGTTCACCCCCGAATGGCTGCTGTGGCCAGTGCACTGCTGCCAGTGCACCATGCTGATCTGAAGGCAGGAGCCAGGTGCTTCTCCTGGTATCCCATGCTGGTGCAGGGCCCAAGCACTTGGGCCATCCTCCACTGCACTCCTGGGCCACAGCAGAGAGCTAGACTGGAAAAGGAGCAACCAAGACAGAATCCAGTGCCCAGAACAGGACTAGAACCCGATGTGCTGGCACCACAAGCAGAGGATTAGCCTATTGAGCCATGGCCCTGGCCGAGTTCTATTTTTAATTGACTTTATACACGTATGATTAGCTCTGTTAAGTAAAGAGTTCAACAAATAGAATGAAAAAAAGTTCCTTAATAGTCAAGATAAAGGCCGTTCTCATTGCTTCTAAGTGTCAATTTCACTTCTACAGATCTCCTATTAGGTGCTCTATTAGTTATCGAAGTTCAGGGATTTCATTTTTTTTACTGCTGTAGAATTTCATAGTGTACATACCCCATAATTTATTTATCCAGTCTTTGGTTGATGGGCATTTAGGTTGGTTCCATGTCTTAGCTATTGTGAAAGAGCAGCAATAAACATGGGGGTAAAAATACTTTAATTTGCTGATTTCATTTCAAATTCCCAGGAGTGGGAGGCCTGGCTCATATGGTAGATCTATGTTCAGATTTTTGTGATGCCTGATGGCTTGTTTTTGTTTTTGTTTTTGTATATGGTTGCTTTAGCTATTCAGGGTCTCTAGTGTTTCCATATGAATTTCAGCATCATTTTTTTCGCTCTTACAACATTGTTTTTAAGATTTAGTAATTTCAAAGAGAGAGAAGGAGAAACAGATCCTCCATCTGATGGTTCATTCCCCAGATTACCACAATTCATCAGGCTGGGACCATGAGCCTCTTCTAGGTCTAAGAGGTGAGTTTAAGGGTCCAGAGGCTTGGTCCATCTTCCACTGATTTCCCAGGTACCTCACAAGGAACTGGATTTTAAGTGGAGCAGCTAAGACTTGAACTGGAGCCCATATGGGATGTCAGCACTGTAGGCCTTTGTTTATCCCACTGCAACACAGAGCTGTCCCAACCTTGGTGTTTTTAATTCTAATTTCTACCTCATTTTTTTCTGACTGACTGCATTACCTACACTCCTTTGAGATTTTTTTTCTGAGTGTTCAGCAGAATCTACATTGTTACCACCTGCCTTGTTTAAATTGTCAGATTTTTTGGTTCTACAACAATTCTATGTTGAGTGCTAAGTACCTGTAGAGGTAAGGCACATGACAAACTGCCAGCAACTGTGACCAAATAGTGAAATAGTGATGTGGATAATGATAGGGCATGTGTGTGCCAGATGAAGGAATGAGGAATTTGTCAGGGAAAAATGAATATGAGCCCTGAATCCTGCTATATGCCTGCATGTCCTGTCCCACCTGCAGTACCAGACATCATGCTCCCAAAGCATGCTTGCACATCAGGGAGCACATGTACTTTGCATCCCTGGAGGTGCATTAGCAGGTGCCTTGAATCTTCTAATTTGTTGGCATGGTGCTGAACATTGTCACTTGAACTTCTCATATCCCAATTCCTCCTCAACATGCATAAACTCCAAGGCACTTTGGCATCTTGCCTCTTGCTTGAGAAAGCAGGCATTGAAAGACATGCTGGCTTCTGGGCCCACATCTTTAAAAGGCACTATGAGGCATGCTGCTCCTGGGTGCACAGAGAACTCTACCTCCCATTGAGATCTCCAGATTTGCCTTAGCTTGTATCAAGTATATTTCTGCCACCATGTTGGCTCTGAAAGCTCCTGCCTCATTCCTATCCAGGTGGCCTGGGGCAACAAAGACTAAGCAATAAGCACATGAAGTCCCCTTTGGGAACTCCTGGCTTCCAACATCTTTGTAAACCATGAGCAACAACTGTCCACTGCCTCATCCTGAAGACAGAGGCAGCCCTAAGGCAGGAGACTTCAGTTTGGTAGGAGAGTCCTGGGATATAGTATTTGCTAATGTAGAGGCTGTGAGACAGCTCCACATTGCCTTTATGCCTGATAGTCAACCAAGTTTTCCCTCTATTGGGATGAATTGTCCCTGAAAACAAGACTGTGCCTCAAGACATTGAGGTCTAAGAGTGAGTACCAGCTGACTGTGAGCACAATGCACAAGCTGCAAAGCAGTTTCTACTAGAGCACCAGTAGTGAAGCAAGCCTGTTCAGTGTGAAGCCTATCTTCCTCTTCCTATGTGATGGCATGACTAACATGTCATGCTTGGGATCAAGACCCTGTCAGACACTAGGATTCTGAGCATTGAATGTAAGGGCAGCAATTTTGATCTACAATGCAATCCCAGGGTCATTTAGACCATGCTGCATTTAAACTTATGCTGAAGTTGGTGCATCACTACATAGTGTCCCCCACCCCAAGCACTCATTTTTCTGTGAGCCCTGGGCTGGCCCTCTGAAGGGATGCTTGGGCAGCAGCCTGCCCAGATACTCCTTGCAGCCCATCCCAGAGTGTCTATTACATCTACTTTAGTAGTTATAGATTCCCTCTTTTCTCAAAATCTCAGCCCCTTTCGATAGCACTCTACTGTTTGGTTGTCTTCTCTACCTCCTAGAAAGGGTACAAAGTGGGCCATGTGGGTTGGGGAGCAACTACATGGGTGGACCCAGATGCCCAGATGCTAAATACCCAGCCACTGGGACCAGAAGGTTGGAACCAGGTGTCCAGAAGTTACCAACCCAGTTTCTGGCTCTATCCACCTCTATAGAATGATTTGGACTTACTTATGGTTCCTAGGGTCTCCATTTATTCCCTCTCTTTTCTTTCCTTCTTGTTCTCATTTGATACTCTTGCCTAACCATTGTCTGGTTGGTGGGCTTTTCTGTCCTTTACTAGTAACATTTTTCTGTGTTTAAATGTTTTATCTTCCAGATTATAGAGTTTTCCCGAGATTTCTAGAGTTTGTAGTAGCACTTTGTAAAGTATAATTATGTAACAAAGACAAGACTAATTTTTGTTTCATGCTTAATTCCTCTAATGTTCAAAAAATTAAAATAACTCTAGGTTAATATTCTATGTGTTCTTAAATTTTTATGTAAATTCAAGAATCCTGTAGGTAGGGGAAAAAGAAACATGAAGCTTTAGTTATGGGAATGTCTTGGTAAATAAAGCTATGGGGTGCGAAAGAAGCCAATTCAGGGGAAATTCAAGTAATACTCATCCTAAATTAAAAACACTGGTGATGTTTAAGAAGAAATAAGTGAGGTAATGCAAGAATGTTATAGAAGTTTGGTGGAAGATGAATCTTGTGTAGGATTTGGTTGGCTGACACTAGAAAAAAATCTTTATATGTATTTTTTGACAGGCAGATTTAGACAGTGAGAGAGAGAGAGAACGATAAAGGTCTTCCTTCTGTTGGTTCACTCCCCAAATGGCCACTACAGCTGGTTTGCTGCAGCCGGCATCCAGGAGCCGGTGCTTCTTCCTGGTCTCCCATGTGGGTACAGGGCCCAAGCACTTGGGCCATCCTCCACTGCCTTCCCAGGCCACAGCATTGGAAGAGGAGCAACTAGGACAGAATCTGGTGCCCCAACCGGGACTAGAACCCAGAGTGCTGGTGCTGCAGGTGGAGCACTAGCCAAATGAGCCACAGCACTGGCCTCTTTATATGTATTTCTAAACATCAGTAATGCAGTAACATTAAAGGCACACTGTTATAAGATTAGAATTTAATCTTATAAATTAAAGCAAAAAGGTTTTGTATTAAACATTGCTCAAAAAATTTTGATCTTTTTAATTTCAAAATCTATTGTCAACCCATCTTCTAGGCTATAGTGTTTTTTTGTCTTGTATTTAATTTGTGGCTATCCCCTTCCATTTTTACTCAGCTCCTGTCTGATTGTCTACCTCCCACTTTGTCTTTATGTATTTAAGTTGTCTGATGTAATGGGTTAATGTCATGTGGTAATTTTGTTAAATTTTTATGTGCTAATTATTTTATTCATTTTTCTAAGTTTTTGTACTGATTTAAGAAAGTAATTTTAGTTTTGTAATAATTTTATGTGTCATTCGGAAGGAAATATATGCATTTTCTTTTGTATATTGAATTGTGATTGCTTAGGCAGAGCTGAGCTGTAAAAGACTCAAGGTTATTTACTTTTTTTCACACATTTGGTCACCTTACAGTTGATTAAACTTAGTAATTCTTGTTAAAACACTGAATAAATGATGATATTTTAAACTTCTGACAACATGCATTGGTCTTTTTATTTTATTATTTTTTTAAGATCCAAAGTTCTAAATGAAATCCTTGAACTTTAAAATATCCATTTATATTTTTAGAGCCTTCCAAGATCCAATCCCCCACTTTAATGGTTACTGAGATAAAACCATCCTTACTACCCTGGCTACAGAACCTGAAGCAGATAAATCAACCTGGCTTTATTTCATTTTTCTTTTTTTTATTAAACTTTTATTTAATGAATATAAATTTCCAAAGTATAGCTTATGGGTTACAATGGCTTCCCCCCTCCCATAACTCCCCTCCCACCCGCAACCCTCCCCTTTCCCTCTCCCTTTCCCCTTCCATTCATGTAAAGATTCATTTTCAATTCTCTTTATATACAGAAGATCAGTTTAGTATATATTAGGTAAAGATTTCAGCATTTTGCCCATATAGCAACATAAAGTGAAAAAACTACCATTGGATTACTAATTATAGCATTAAATAGCAATGTACAGCACATTAAAGACAGAGATCCTACATAAATTTTTTTCAAATTAATTAATTTTCTATGCCATTCCCTTTTTAACACCAGGTTGTTTTTTTTTTTTCATTTCCAATTCTTTTTATATACAGAAGATCATTTCAGTATATAATTAGTAAAGACCTCATCAGTTTGTGCCCACACAGAAACGCAAAGTATAAAAATACTGTTTCAGTACTAGTTATAGCATCACTTCGCTTTAGATGACACATTAGGGACAGATCCCACATGGGGTGTAAGTACACAGTGACTCCTGTTGCTGATTTAACAATTTGACACTCCTGTTCATGGCGTCAGTAATCTCCCTAGGCTCTAGTCATGAGTTGCCAGGGCTACGGAAGCCTTTACAGTTCGCTGACTTTGATCTCATTCCGCTAGGGTCATAGTCAAAGTGGAAGTTCTCTCCTCCCTTCGGAGAAGGGTACCTCCTTCTTTGATGGCCCCGTTCTTTCCACTGGGATCTCACTCACAGAGATCATTCATTTGGGTCTTTTTTTTTTTCATGATATCTTGGCTTTCCATGCCTGCTATACTCTCATGGGCTCTTCAGCCAGATCTGAATGCCTTGAGGGCTGATTCTGAGGCCAGAGTGTTGTTTAGGACATCTGCCATCCTATGAGTCTGCTGTGTATCCCACTTCCCATGTTGGATCTTTCTCTCCCTTTTTGATTCTATCAGTTAGTATTAGCAGATACTTGTCTTGTTTGTGTGATCTCTTTGACTCTTAGACCTATCAGAGCAATCAATTGTGAGCTGAAATTGATCACTTGGACTAGTGCGATGGCATTGGTACATGCCATCTTGATGGGATTGTGTTGGAATCCCCTGGCACATTTCTTTTTTTTTTTATTAAACTTTTATTTAATGAATATAAATTTCCAAAGTATAGCTTATGTGTTACAATGGCTTCCCCCCTCCCATAAATGTGCAAGAGAGAAACGCCAGATTACTCTCAGAGGATCTCCAATTAGACTCACAGATGACTTCTCTTCAGAAACGCTACAAGCTAGGAGAGAATGGTGAGACATAGCCCAGGTGCTAAGAGAGAAAAACTGCCAGCGCAGAATATTATATCCTGCAAAGCTCTCATTTATGAATGAAGGTGAAATAAAGACCTTTCACAGCAAACAGACATTGAAAGAATTTGTCGCCACTCGTCCAGCCCTGCAAAAGATGCTTAAAGATGTGTTACATACAGAAACACAGAAACACGGTCACCAATATGAAAGAAGGTAAAGGTAGGAAACCTCACACCAAAAGATCACAGGAATCTCAAACCATATATTAGAAAGTATCTTTGGCTAATGGCAGGGCAAAGTTACTCCTTCTCAATAGTCACATTGAATGTTAATGGCTTGAACTGTCCAGGTAAAAGACACCGATTGGCTGATTGGGTTAAGGAACAAAACCCATCCTTTTGCTGCTTACAAGAAACCCATCTATCCAACAATGATCCATACAGGCTGAGAGTGAAAGGCTGGAAAAAGATATACCACGCCAACAGAAATGAAAAGAGAGCGGGAGTAGCTATCTTAATATCGGACCACATAAACTTTACCACAAAAACTGTTAGGAGAGACAAAGAGGGGCACTATATAATGATTAAGGGATCCATTCAACAGGAAGATATAACGATTATCAATGTATATGCACCTAATTACAGGGCACCAGCCTATTTAAAAGACTTGTTAAGGGACTTAAAGGGAGACTTAGACCCCAATACAATAGTACTGGGGGACTTCAATACTCCACTCTCAGAGATATACAGATCAACAGAACAGAAGATCAACAAGGAGACAGTAGATTTAAATGACACTATAGCCCAAATGGATCTAACAGATATCTACAGAACATTTCATCCTACATCTAAGGACTTTACATTCTTCTCAGCAGTACATGGAACCCTCTCTAGGATTGACCACATACTAGGCCATAAAGCAAGTCTCAGCAAATTCAAAAGAATTAGAATCATACCATGCAGCTTCTCAGACCACAAAGGAATGAAATTGGAAATTGGCAACTCAGGAATCCCTAGAGCACGTGCAAACACATGGAGATTGAACAACATGCTCCTGAATGAACAATGGGTCATAGAAGAAATTAAAAGAGAAATCAAAAATTTTCTGGAAGTAAATGAGGATAACAGCACAACATACCAAAACCTATGGGATACAACAAAAGCAGTGTTAAGAGGAAAGTTTATATCAATAGGTGCCTACATCAAGAAATTGGAAAGGCACCAAATAGATGAGCTTTCAAGTCATCTCAAGGATCTAGAAAATCTGCAGCAAACCAAACCCAAACCCAGTAGGAGAAGAGAAATAATTAAAATCAGAGAAGAAATCAACAGGATTGAATCCAAAAAAAAACATTACAAAAAATCAGCCAAATGAGGAGCTGGTTTTTTGAAAAAATAAACAAAATTGACACCCCATTGGCCCAACTAACTAAAAAAAAGAAGAGAAAAGACCCAAATCAATAGCATCAGAGATGAAATGGGAAACGTAACAACAGACACCACAGAAATAAAAAGAATCATCAGAAATTACTACAAGGACTTGTATGCCAGCAAACAGGGAAATCTATCAGAAATGGACAGATTCTTGGACACATACAACCTCCCTAAATTGAGCCAGGAAGACATAGAAAACCTAAACAGACCAATAACTGACACAGAAATTGAAACAGTAATAAAGGCCCTCCCAACAAAGAAAAGCCCAGGGCCAGATGGATTCACTGCTGAGTTCTACCAGACATTTAGAGAAGAACTAACTCCAATTCTTCTCAAACTATTCAGAGCAATCGAAAAAGAGGGAATCCTCCCAAATTCTTTCTATGAAGCCAGCATCACCTTAATTCCTAAGCCAGAAAGAGACGCAACATTGAAAGAGAATTACAGACCAATATCCCTGATGAACATAGATGCAAAAATACTCAATAAAATTCTGGCCAATAGAATGCAACAACACATCAGAAAGATCATCCACCCAGACCAAGTGGGATTCATCCCCGGTATGCAGGGATGGTTCAACATTCGCAAAACAATCAACGTAATACACTACATTAACAGACTGCAGAAGAAAAACCATATGATTCTCTCAATAGACGCAGAGAAAGCATTTGATAAAATACAACACCCTTTCATGATGAAAACTCTAAGCAAACTGGGTATGGAAGGAACATTCCTCAATACAATCAAAGCAATATATGAAAAACCCACGGCCAACATCCTATTGAATGGGGAAAAGTTGGAAGCATTTCCACTGAAATCTGGTACCAGACAGGGATGCCCTCTCTCACCACTGCTATTCAATATAGTTCTGGAAGTTTTGGCCAGAGCTATTAGGCAAGAAAAAGAAATTAAAGGGATACAAATCGGGAAGGACGAACTCAAACTATCCCTCTTTGCAGATGATATGATTCTTTATTTAGGGGACCCAAAGAACTCTACTAAGAGACTGCTGGAACTCATCGAAGAGTTTGGCAAAGTAGCAGGATATAAAATCAATGCACAAAAATCAACAGCCTTTGTATACACAGGCAATGCCACGGCTGAGGAAGAACTTCTAAAATCAATGCCATTCACAGTAGCTACAAAAACAATCAAACACCTTGGAATAAACTTAACCAAAGACGTTAAAGATCTCTACAATGAAAACTACAAAACCTTACAGAAAGAAATAGAAGAGGATACCAAAAAATGGAGAAATCTTCCATGCTCATGGATTGGAAGAATCAATATCATCAAAATGTCTATTCTCCCAAAAGCAATTTATACACTCAATGCAATACCCATCAAGATCCTGAAGACCTTCTTCTCAAATCTGGAAAAAATGATGCTGAAATTCATATGCAGACACAGAAGACCTCAAATAGCCAAAGCAATCCTGTACAACAAAAACAAAGCCGGAGGCATCACAATACCTGATTTCAGGACATACTACAGGGCAGTTGTTATCAAAACAGCATGGTACTGGTACAGAAACAGATGGATAGACCAAGGGAACGGAATAGAAACACCAGAAATCAATCCAAACATCTACAGCCAACTTATATTTGACCAAAGATCCAAATCTAACCCCTGGAATAAGGACAGTCTATTCAATAAATGGTGCTGGGAAAATTGGATTTCCACGTGCAGAAGCTTGAAGCAAGACCCATACCTATCACCTTACACAAAAATTCACTCAACATGGATTAAAGCCTTAAATCTACGACCCGAAACCATCAAATTATTAGAGAGCATTGGAGAAACCCTGCAAGATATAGGTATTGGCAAAGACTTCCTGGAAAATACTCCAACAGCACAGGCAGTCAAAACCAAAATTAACATTTGGGATTGCATCAAATTGAGAAGTTTCTGTACTTCAAAAGAAACAGTCAGGAAAGTGAAGAGGCAACCAACAGAATGGGAAAAAATATTCGCAAACTATACTACAGATAAAGGATTGATAACCAGAATCTACAAAGAAATCAAGAAAATCCACAACAACAAAACAAACAACCCACTTAAGAGATGGGCCAAGGACCTCAATAGACATTTTTCGAAAGAGGAAATCCAAATCACCAACAGACACATGAAAAAATATTCAAGATCACTAGCAATCAGAGAAATGCAAATTAAAACCACAATGAGGTTCCATCTCACCCCGGTGAGAATGGCTCACATTCAGAAATCTATCAACAACAGATGCTGGAGAGGATATGGGGAAAAAGGGACACTAACCCACTGTTGGTGGGAATGCAAACTGGTTAGGCCACTATGGAAGTCAGTCTGGAGATTCCTCAGAAACCTGAACATAACCCTACCATACAACCCAGCCATCCCACTCCTTGGAATTTACCCAAAGGAACTTAACTTGGCTAATAAAAAGCCATCTGCACATTAATGTTTATTGCAGCTCAATTCACAATAGCTAAGACCTGGAACCAACGCAAATGCCCATCAACAGTAGACTGGATAAAGAAATTATGGGACATGTACTCCATAGAATAGTATACAGCAGTAAGAAAAAACGAAACCCAGTCATTTGCAACAAGATGGAGCAATCTAGAAAACATCATGCTGAGTGAATTAAGCCAGTCCCAAAGAGACAAATATCATTTGTTTTCACTGATCGGTGACAACTGAGCGCCAAAGGGGAAACCTGTTAAGTGAAATGGACACTATAAGCAACAATGAACTGATCAGCTCCTGTCCTGACTTTAGATGTACAATGTAATACTTTATCCTTTTTAGTATTTGTTGTTGTTGTTGTTGTTCTAGTACTAGTGGTTGAACTCTGTAATTAACACACAATTATTCTTAGGTGATTAAATTTTAACTGAAAAGTGATCCCCCTTAAATCTAAGAGTGGAAAAAGAGAGGGAGGAGATGAACAATTTGGAACATGCTCAATCGGACTGGCCGCAAATGGTGGAGTTAGAAATGTGCCAGGGGATTCCAACACAATCCCACCAAGATGGCATATACCAATGCCATCGCACTAGTCCAAGTGATCAATTTCAGCTCACAATTGATAGCTCTGATAGGTCTAAGAGTCAAAGGGATCACACAAACAAGACAAGTATCTGCTAATACTAACTGATAGAATCAAAAAGGGAGAGAAAGATCCAACATGGGAAGTGGGATACACAGCAGACTCATAGAATGGCAGGCATCCTAAACAACATTCTGGCCTCAGAATCAGCCCTCAAGGCATTCAGATCTGGCTGAAGAGCCCATGAGAGTATAGCAGGCATGGAAAGCCAAGATATCATGGAAAAAAAAAGACCTAAATGAATGATCTCTGTGAGTGAGATCCCAGTGGAAAGAACGGGGCCATCAAAGAAGGAGGTACCCTTCTCCGAAGGGAGGAGAGAACTTCCACTTTGACTATGACCCTAGCGGAATAAGATCAAAGTCAGCGAACTCTAAAGGCTTCCATAGCCCTGGCAACTCATGACTAGAGCCTAGGGAGATTACTGACGCCATGAACAGGAGTGTCAAATTGTTAAATCAGCAACAGGAGTCACTGTGTACTTACACCCCATGTGGGATCTGTCCCTAATGTGTCGTCTAAAGCGAAGTGATGCTATGACTAGTACTGAAACAGTATTTTTATACTTTGTGTTTCTGTGTGGGCACAAACTGATGAGGTCTTTACTAATTATATACTGAATTGATCCTCTGTATATAAAGAGAATTGGAAATGAAAAAAAAAAAACAACCTGGTGTTAAAAAGGGAATGGCATAGAAAATTAATTAATTTGAAAAAAAATTATGTGGGATCTCTGTCTTTAATGTGCTGTACATTGCTATTTAATGCTATAATTAGTAACCCAATGGTAGTTTTTTCACTTTATGTTGCTATATGGGCAAAATGTTGAAATCTTTACCTAATATATACTAAACTGATCTTCTGTATATAAAGAGAATTGAAAATGAATCTTTACATGAATGGAAGGGTAAAGGGAGCGGGAAAGGGGAGGGTTGCGGGCGGGAGGGAAGTTATGGGAGGGGGGAACCCATTGTAACCCATAAGCTATACTGTGGAAATTTATATTCATTAAATAAAAGTTTAATAAAAAAATTCTATGAAACATGTAACAACAATTAACATCAATACTTCTTAAAATATTCAAAATAGGAGCGAAATAATTCTTCAAAATGCATTCTGTAAGGTCAGCCTTACCTTTAAACTAAAACCAAATATACAACAAAAACTCAAATCTATAAACTAATATCCTTGGTAAGTACAGATGGGAAAATTTACAAAAATACTAACACTTAAAAGGATTACATACTACAGTCAGAAGAGATTTACCCCAAGGATACTAGTGTGTTTTTACATACACAAATCACTACACATGACATGCTATAACAACCAAAATGCAAAAATCGTATGTCATTCTCAATAGATGTAGAAAAGGCAGCTGATAAAAATTAAGAGTCTTTCATAATAGGAACTCTGAACAAATTAGGTACACAAAGAATACACAATAACATAATAAAGGACATATACAACAAGCCAACAGCTGACACCATATTGAATGTAGAGAGGCTGAAGAATTCTTCTCCAAGATTTGGAATAACACAAAATTATCATTTTAAGCATTTCTATGTAATATAGTATGAAAAATCATGTAGCAATTAGGTAAGAGAGAGAAGTAAAGAGACATTCAAATTGGAACAAAGGAAGTCAAATTGTCACTGGTGGGAAATGACATGAACACATACATAGAAAACATCACATACTCTAACAAAGATCTTTTATAATTAATTAAACAAATTTGCAAGATAAAATGTCAAAATATAAAGGTCAGTGGCAGTGATTTATTCTAATAGCAAGTTATCTGAAAAAGAAATTTTAAAACTATTCTTATTTCCAATGACTATAAAAATACCAACCTAAATTGATCTTCTGTATATAAAGAGAATTGAAAATGAATCTTGATGCAAATGGAAGGGGAGAGGGAGCAGGAGAGGGGAGGGTTGCGGGTGGGAGGGAAGTTATGGGAGGGGGAATCCATTGTAATCCATAAGCTGTACACTGGAAATTTATATTCATTAAATAAAAGTTAAAAAAAATACCAACCTAGAACTCAGTTCAACCAATAAGACAATGAGACCTGGAAAACACTGATGAAAGAAATTGAAAAGGCACAAAAGAAATGAAGACATCTATGGCCATAGATTGGAAGAATAAATATCAGTAAATGATTATATTAACCAAGTCTACATAATGATTTATGCAATTCTTATCAAAATGCCAAAGGCATTTTCATAGAACTAGAAAAAAATATTAAAATTAATTTAAATACATGAAAGAGCCCCAAATAGCCAAAAATATATTGAATAAAAAGAACACAACAGCATATATTTATATTACCCAAATTTAAAATATTTTTCAAAGCAAAGTCACAATGAGGTTTCCTCTCACTCCAGTAAAAATGGCTCTCATGTGGATATCAACAAACAACAAGTGCTAGTGAGGATATGGGGAAAAGGTACCCTAACGCACTCTTTTGGGATGTGAACTGCTCTAGCCACTGTGAAAGACAGTATGGAGATACCTCAGAAATCCAAATATAGACCTACCATATGATCCAGCCATCCGACTCATGGGAATTTACCCAAACTTCAAGAAATCAGCATATGAAGGAGTTATCTGTACCCCCATGTTCATTGCAGCACAATTCAAGATAGCTAAGACCAGCAATCAACTCAGATGTCCATCAGTTTTTGACTAGAAAAGAAACTATTCTATATATATATATATATATACATATATGTGTATATATATATATATATATAACATATATATAATGTAGTATCCTGTGTTTTCCAACAAGATGGGCACTATCAGAAACCGTTTTACTAAGTGAAATAAGCCAGTCCCTAAAGGACAGATATCATATATTTTCCTTGATCTGAGGTAACTAATAGAATACCTGAAATGCAATGTAGTGAAACAGACATTTTGAGATTTGATGATTTTACAGCTCCTGTCTCTTCCATTAAGGAACAGTGCTTTTTGTTTTTCTTCTTCATACTATTTGTAGAATTCTTTTGTTTAGTGTAGGGTTAACTATATGATCTTTAAGTAAATTGAACATAGATCTTGGTAAAAATTAGGAGAGGGAATGTGAGAAGAAAGAGGAAGAATTTTTGGAGTTTGGGCAGGAAATAGGGTGGGGATGAGTATCACTATGTTCCTAAATCTGTATATAGGAAATACATGATATTTGTATAACAAACAAAATTTAAAAAATAAAAACTTATTTTCATTGGGCATGTGTGTATATATACACCCCCTATGTCTATATCTATATCTATATCAATCTATATCTATATCTATATCTATATCTATATCTATATAAAGATATATATCTCTATATAGGTATATATATCCAGATATATATCTATATATAGATATACCTATATATAATATATAATTATATATAGTAATTATATCTTTATATATTATCTATATATCTATATATTATATATAATATATAGATATCTATATAGGTGTATATATACATAGATATCTATATGTATATATATCTATCTATGTATATATATAGATATCTATGTATATATATGTATATGTATACATATATATGTATACCTATGTATATATATAGATATCTATATCTATATATCTATATATATCTATCTATTGGAAGATTGGAAGTAAAGGTATATATATAGATATATAGAGAGAGATATATCTCCAATAATGGCATTGCTGGAACATACGGTAGTTCTTTCAGATTTTTTAGGAATATTAATTCCCTTTTTTGGGATGTACTTAATTACATTGCCACCAAAAGTACACGAAGATGCCCCTTTCTCCTCATCCTCTCCATCACTCATTGTCTTTGTCTTTTGGGTAAAAGACAATATACTTAGAATAAAATAATAACTTATTGTAGCTTTTGTTTGCATTTTCCTGGTGATTAGTTATAGTGAGCCTTTATTCATTAACCTGTTGTTCATTTCTACATCTTCTTTGAAAGATCTGTGTTTCAATGTGTTGTTCATTTATAAATCGTATTTTTTGCTATCAAACTGAGTTTCTCATATGTATTAATTATTAGCACCTTTTCAGATATATTGATTATAAATATTTTCTCCCATTTTTAAAATTTATCTTTATTTTTAGAAATTGCTGTTTCATTTCTTAAAATTTCATTTAAGTTATACAAGTTTATGTATTTGATACATAAAGATTTAGGAACATAATAATACACCCACCCTACCCTCCTTCCCGCCCATGCTCCAACAATTTTTTCTCCTCACTCTCCCATTCCCACTCTTAATCTTTATAAAGATCTATTTTCCATTTACTGAATGATCATAAAGTTAACCCTACATTAAGTGAAAGAATTCAACAAATGGTATGAAGAAAAAAGATGCTGTCCCTCAACAGAAGAGATAAAGCTGTAAACAATCATCAAATCTCAAAAGGTCCATTTCATAAAATACATTATATTTTAGATACACTATTAGCACTGATCAAGGAAAATATATGATATCTGTCATTTTGTTTCTGGATTATTTCACTTAAAATAGTTTCCAGTTGCAAATGTGGGAAGCCACATCATATGGTAGGTCTATATTCAGACTTCTGAGATATCTCCATACTGTCTTCCACAGTGGTTACACCAGTTTACATTCCCATCAACAGAGGACAAAATAAGTCTTTTGCAGATACATTTGCTTTCCTATGTTTATTACAGAACAATTCACAGCAATCAAGAAATGGAGACAACCTAAGTGTCCATCCACTGATGAATGAATAAGGAAAATATGATACATATAACCAGTGGAATACTATTATGCCATTAAATGATTTAAATCTTTTCATATGTAAGAAGATTGGAAGTACAGGTAATTATTTTAAGTGAAATAAGCCAAGCACAGAAAGACAAGCATTGTGCGATTTCACTCATGTGGAATCTAAATGGTTGATCTAATGTAAATTAGGTATATAATGGTGGTTACCAGAGTCTGGGGAGTGTAGGGGGGGAGTAAAGGATGGAGAAAAAAATGATGAACAAATACTAAGCCATAGCTAGATAGGAGAAAGAATTTCTGGTGATCTATTGTACAGTTGATTGACTATAGATAATGACAGTGTATTATACATTATTCTAAAATAAACTGGGTGAAGGGCTTTTCAATATTTTCTCCATAAAGAAATGATGCTTGAGGAGGTAGAAATGTTAACCCTAATTATACATTAAATTATAAATGTATACAAATATCAAGCCATAACATGATATTCCATAAATATTTATAAATTTTTGTGCTCATTAACAAATTTTTTTTCAAATTATTACAGAGGAAGAAAGAAGGAGAAGGAGGGATAAGCACATGGGAAGAGGGAAGAAGGGAGAAGGGAGAGGGAGGGGAGAATCAGGAGGAGGGGAAAGGAAAGTGATGGATGAGGGCCAGGTGGAAGTAATTAAACAAGGCAAGCAAAACCAAATATTAAGATTAAAAACAAATTGTGAACAAGAAAATATTGTTACCAGCTTTGTGCAGACAAAATGGAAATATATAAATTCATGCAAATAGAGATATTAAAATGCAGCTATCTTTTTCAACATTCATTTATTCATTAATTCATTTATTAATTTTATTAAATTATACAATTTGTATTACCCTATGCCAAAAATTGGAGGAGAGTAAAAAAGACATTGTTATTTCAAATGAGATACTGTAACTGAAAATGATATTACATTTCCTTTTTAAAAGATTTATTTTATTTATTTGAAAGGTAGAGTTGCAGAGAAAAGGAGAGAGAGAGAGATATCTTTCACCCACTGGCTCACTACTCAAATGATTGCAATGACTGGGCCTGGGTCACTCTGAAGCCAGGAGATTCATCTGAGGCTTCCATGTGGATGCAAGGGCCCAAGGACTTTGGCCATCTTCTGCTGCTATCCCAGGTGCATTATCAGGGAGCTGAATCAAAAGAGAAGCAGTCAGGGCTTAAACTAGTGCCACTATAAAGCAGCAGCTTTACCTGCTAAGCCACAATGCTGTCCCTTTTGATATCTTTAAAATCATCTTCACTATATTTTCAATATCAAGTAAACAATTGATTGTTTTAAATTAAACTCACTACACTGATTGGTTGCTTGCAAAAAGTAAAAGAAAAATTTTTCTCAATAAAGATAGGATCATTCAGAACCTCAAATTATGTCTGCATTTTTTATGCAAAGTATCTCACATACAACTTAGATTTAATAGACATGCCGGGAAGAAAGATATATGAAACAGAATGACTGGAGATCTAGATATTGGAGTTATCAAGACTAGAAAATAGATCACTGACAAATATTCAAGATTCATGATAAGACAGTTTTCACAGAGAAATAAAAAAATAGTCTAAAAAATCACATAGAAATACTTTAACACAAAAACAGAAAAACTAAAATAAGTGAATGAGATTAATAACAGTTTAGAAAAAGCTAAAGTGAAAGAGAAGTGGAATACTTCCTGGCCTTCCTCATGGAGGATTGGCTCCAATGCCATTCACAGATATCCAAATCCATGGATTCCTAAATCTCTTATATAAAATGGCATAGTATTTATACATAACATATTCACATCTTCTGGTACACCTTAAATCATCTAGATTTATTTTAGTACCTAATAAAATGTAAATGCTATGAAAACAATTACTGTGTTATTGAAAGAATAATGTCAAGAAATATTTTTTGACAAGCAGAGTGGACAGTGAGAGAGAGAGAGAGAGAAAGGTCTTTCTTTTCCATTGCCCCCCCCCCAAATGGCCGCTATGGCCGGCACGTTGTGGCTGGCGCACTGTGTCGATCCGAAGCCAGGAACCAGGTGCTTCTCCTGGTCTCCCATGTGGGTGCAGGGCCCAAGTACTTTGGGCCATCCTCCACTGCCTTCCCAGGCCACAGCAGAGAGCTGGACTGGAAGAGGAGCAATCAGGACTAGAACCCAGGGTGCTGGCACCGCAGGTGGAGGATTAGCCTAGTGAGCCACAGCGCTGGCCAACAAGAAATCTTTGAATGTACAATTAAATCTATACATGTAGATTTCATTTTTTTGAAAAAATTTTATTTTTTTTTTACTTTTCCAAATGCAATTTTTAGATATAATCACTTAGGTGCTTAAATGAATACATAAAAGACCCAGAGGGAGATCTTACCAGTACTCTAACAAGGTAAAGTATACAAATCCCTCTTTTTCCCCTAGCTTCCAGCTTTGCAAGAGGGAACACCTAACAGAATCAAGTCCAGTATATCACTATACTAGTTCTGTGCTTTGAAAAAATATCTGGGTGTGCGTGGCCGCCGGGGCCATGGCGGTGCTCAGCGTCATCTGCTTGCTGCTGGGGGAGGCGTTGTGGCCGCCTGTCTCGGCTTCGGGCGAGGAGTTCTGGCCCGGCCAGTCGGCGGCCGGCATCCTGTTGGGAGCGGCGTCCCAATGACGGTACCTCCTGTACGACGTGAACAACCCTGGAAGGCTAAAAAAAATATATCTGGCTACATATGAGTCTGAATACATCAAATGCTGCTCTTGCCCTTAAGACTTCTAACAATAGTTATCATTTCTAGTGTGGCACTTCAGGATAATGCATAACGACCAAGGGAAAAAAAAACTTTAAAGTAAAAGCAAGAATATATCATGTCTTCCCAGATTTTTTGAAGCAGATTGTCAAATTCTTCAGCTTAAAAAAAAGTCTGAAAAAGACTGCTGCTATATTGTTCAAAGAATTGCATTCCTATAAAATGGACTTGGCCTATGTAGCTCATTCCATAAACACATTTAATATAAAACTCTTTATATTTTTAGCAAGGATAAATAATTTTAAGGATAAGTAATGGAGTTTTTATTCCATTGCCCTCTGGTATTTTAGTTTATTGAATATTTTTCTAACAAACATTTTGAAAAGTTTATTATCATTTTCTCTTTGATTACCTACCAGTTACTTAACTATGTGTTTTTTGTTTTGTTTTGTTTTGTTTTGTTTTTAAAGACAGAGTTATAGAGAGAAGTAGAGACAGAGAGAGAGATCTGGTTCACTCCCCACAATGGTCAGAGCTGCGCTGATCTGAAGCTAGGAACCAGGAGCTTCTTCCAGGTCTCCCATATGGGTACAGGGGCCCAAGGACTTGGGCCATCTTCTTCTGCTATCCCAGGCCATAGCAGAGAGCTGGATTGGAAGAGGAGAGCCGGGACTAGAAGCAGTGCCCATATGGGATGTCAGTGCTTCAAGTCAGGGCTTTAACCCACTGCACCACAGTGCAGGCCCCTCAGCTTTTCTTTTCAACATCACAAATACAATAGCTTAGAGTTAGTCTTTCTGCTTTTGTTTTTGAAAGTAGATCCTGGAGATATTTAGAGTCCTAACTGGAGAGCTAGCAATGAAATAATATAATTTAATGATACACCACCGTCTCCTGTTTTCTTTTTCTTTTTTAAATTTATTTGACAGGTAGAGTTATAGACAGTGAGAGAAAGAGACAGAGAGAAATGTCTTCCTTCTGTTGGTTCACTCCCCAAATGGCCGCTACAGCCTGTGCTGTGACTGGAAGAGCTGGACTGGAAGAGGAGCAACTGGGACTATGCCCATATGGGATGCTGGCACAGCAGGTGGAGGATTAACCAAGTGAGCCAGGCACTGGCCCCAACTATGTGGTTTTAAAAGGTAATCTGCTTTAAATTCTTAAAGTCAATACTAAGAAAAGTATACAGCTTATCCTAATTGTTAACATTTACAAAAAGTATAGTTCATTCAAATAAAAAATAATAATTTTTTGTAAATAATGCATACAAAGCACAAGAGCTTTTTAGTATATTTACCAAAGCCAAACATTTTAACATCAACAAAAACATCTTTTTATCTTAAACTAAATTTTCAAACAGCATGCCATTTCCAAAACAATATGATTTTTGTAATGACTTGCATAATTTAATCTTGATAGGTACTTCAGGAAACATATAGTTTTACTGTCATAGTTTTGATGAGAAGACATAATAAAAGTAATATAGATACCACTGGAGGATTAACAGGACAAATAATAGAGATATATTACAGGAGGGTGAATCCATTGAACCAAAAGGAATTCTTAACAGAAGTTGAATACTTTTACTAAGTTCAATAGGAGAAATTACCTAAAAAGATGTTTGTAAAAACCTAAGCCCACAAAACTGTATCAGAAGTCAATCTTAATCATGTTACAGATTTTCCTCCAATTACAAAAATCAGAAAAGATGAAAGATGTTTCTGATTTAGAATTATTTTCTAAAAACATTGGATTCATTCTCAGAAATGTGTTCTAGTCATTTGTTTGATCAGAAAGCTCCAGCGTCAATGTTCATACTTATTTTCTATGGAAAGCAAAGTCTAGAAGTAATTAAAGTCTGATAAAAATGGATGGTGATCTTCAAGTATAGGCCATTTGGACTTTGTAATGAAGTCATAGTTATGACAGGTCAATAAGTCTGAAGTTCATTTCCTATCAGAAGGAAAAAGTAAAAGAAGTCTGGTTTATTTCCCCTACCTTCTTAATAGTAACTAACAAATTTTACAAATCAAGCACCTTATAATGTGACATGAAATCATTTAAATCTGAAACAATATCTTAAGTCTCAAATTTTGAAATAAAAAATCAGACAATCAATGAAGATTTTAAGTAATAAACTGTGCTACCTACATTATTTAGGTGAAAACTGGCCCATGAATTTAGGCCAAGTTTTCGATAGAAGATATTTCTTCTTTGATTCATATACAAGAAAACATTTTAAAATTTAACAAGAATCTCTGTTTCTGTATGTTGGATCAAAAGTGTGTTATGTTTTAAGTAACAACTTGCAGACAATTAACTCATATTCTGCATACCCAAACAGTGCCTTCATATGGGAGCCTTTCATCCATGTACAGCATCACTACTTTAATAAAGCATGAATTTATTTTGCTTGAGGATTAAGTCTCATTCTCCATGGTTAACGCAGGATTGCTCATAGCAGCTTTGCCTCCCCCAGGGTTTATACTGCTTTCTGTCCAAGACTGAGAGTCAGTAAGAAGGTGGCTCTGGGATTCTCACAATGGCTTTGCAGGAACTGATGGTTTTCAGGATTTTTAGCTGTTGAATTCAGTCCTGCAGGAGTAGATGGTTGTGCAGGATCCTGGTTAACAAGGCAAGCTGGGAGGGAGCAGCCATCAGACAGACATGAAAAAATGGGTAGCAACCAGTACTTCTTCTCATCACCAAAAACTTGTTTCATTATTTTTACTGAGACTTAAGCTGAATCCATTCTTAATGGTTCCACGTAGAAATACTGGACTCCTGAATGCCTCTAATGTAGATTTATTTTTGCTGACTAGCCAACAGTGATAGCCAAATAGAGAAGATAAGCTGACAGAAAACCAGCTTCAGCAAAGATTAGAAACATCATATGGAACTTCGCTTGAGTATCTGGTAGACCACTTGTCCAAAATTTGACAACATACTGTAAGTCTGTAGCAGTGATAAAAAGGCAGTACAACAGAGAATAAGCCAGGAAAAGAAAGAAGAATTTACAATCTGAAAGTCCCACATAATTGTTCACCCATGGGCAATGATGACCCATCTTCAAAATACATTTATCACAGACGGAACAGGGGTGGCAGTGATCTGGCTTTATAAATCGGCATCTGTCACAGTAGCAGATGGCTCCAGTCATGGTCCTGGTATAAATGGAAGATCCCTAGCTGCTCACCTAACAACTTCCTGATGGGCTTGTCCTCTTGGCTCTCTCTCCAACAATTCTTTCTCTGCGTAAGAGAGATGGCATTCTTTGGAAGGATTCATTGGTAATGTAAAGATAGTTTTCCAGTACGACCTGACAAACATCGCGAAAAGTAGATGATAAGCCAACAAGCACACAACTTGTTCGCCAATGTTTTCCTGGGAACTGGGCAGAGCTGGATGGTGAAGGCATAGTAGGACCAGCCCAGCAGGAGGCTGATGAACACCACTGGGATCCAGGACGGCACCCTCCACAACACACGCCGGTACCGCCACCTGACGCTGCGTAGGTCCGAGGGCGCCATCTTCCAGCGACATCCACCTACCCAGCTCTGGCCTCTGGGCGGGCTGACCGTACGGGGGACTCCTGGCAGGACTGGCCTGGGGGCGGGGGCTGGTTGCACTGTGGCCACTACCACCGCCACTGTGGATGCCCAGCTCCTCAGCCCAGCGGAGGTGGCAGCCACGGGAGGAGGAGGCAGAGGAGGCAGCTCTACATGTAGATTTAAAAATGTATTTTCTATCGATTTTTTTTTGCTGAACACATGGATGCATAATCTCTGTTTATAGAAAGCCAAATCCAAGAGAGAATCAAATATTCAGTCTTAAAATGGGGAGAAAATAAAAGATGAAAAATGACAATGATGCATGAATTAAATAAGTCACAGAGAAACTGCTGACATTTTTCAATTGTAGGCCCAAGTGGAAAGGTTTAAAAAGGAGAAACAAGAAACAGAAACAATGTTGAAGAAGAAAAGCATTGAAAATTTTCCAAAACTTTCAAAAGTCAACAATCACCAAATCATAGATGCATTAAATGCTGCAAACCATTTTCAAGGTAAAACATACTTAGCCGTAGTTTCACTTTTTGAAACTAAAGACAAACAGAAGACAACAAAATATATAATCTCCAAAGGATCTAAAGTGAGAGAATAGCTGACTTATCTGTGTCTGGCTTCACTGTATTAGTTGAGGAATCTGAATTTTGTACTGCTGTCAGTAAAATCAGTATCCATTAACACCTATAGACATCATATGTGAAATTGTATTTGTGTATATATATATATATATATATATATGCAATTTCAAATAAAAATTGAAATGGATCATAGCTGGCACATTTTTACTCAAGCAAATATTGAAGCAAACATTCTGACTGGAGAAAAATAGTCTCAGAAGAACAATGGTGAAGAAATTAATAAATCTTGACTTGAACTTTTCTATTATCATTGTGTGTATTCTATATTTTTTTTGTATTCTATAGTTTCTATCCCTTATAATAAAGAAAAGGTAAGGAACAGAGATGTTAAAATGAGGTAAAAATGCTGAATTTAACTGAGCAAGCCTGAGAATCTAAAAGCATTTTCCTGATGCCTTGACTAATCAGTAAAAGTGATAACTAGACAGAAACCTTAGAATTTTCTCCTTATCTCATCTCTGTGTGAGATTACTACAGTAAATTACAGGATTATGCTTTGCCCATAGTAAAAAACAGTCTCAAAAATTAAAAAGTGGTTTTTGTTCCAGAGAACATAACTAGGCAGTCTATTCATATCAATCATCTCCAGGAGAGGAGGAGTGGGAGCAGGCCTGGGTGGAGGAAGAGGCTCCCAACAGAGTAGGGAAGGATTGCATTTCAAACACAAGCAATTATGCAAACCCACACCCACAGTGCCTAGAAAAAGAGAAAGGGACACTGAAGAGGAGAGCAGGGGACCTGCTGGAGGACTCCCTAAATGTTCCAAAGAGGCAGAAGACCTCAAAGTAGAAAAGGCCACAGCCACCATACAGGGGAGTGGCCTGTCCCCATAGAGGTGAAGAAAAGCACCCACTTCAACACAGGCCCCTGGTAAGCCTCAGGCTCCAGGCTCCAGCCTGGGATGCCTCAGGAGGAAGAGATGGAGGAGGAAGAGGCTTCCAAGGAAAAGACTGAGCCCCCAGCATCAGAGATCATAAGAGACTGTAGCCACCAATATTTCAAGAGGGGCCTCCTCCACATTCCTGCCACTGACGGGGTGTTCTTGGGGACTTTGGCCATAGCCTGCAAACTGGGAACCTACTCTCCTCCTCCACTCATTTTCCTCACTACAAGTCCAGCCCCTGAAGATTGATCTGGACTAGGTAATCCATCTGGTCCTTCCTTGCAGGTCCCCACACACTTAAGATCAGTCAGGGCCATGTTTAAGCTCTGGATGAGATTACTCCTCAGTGTGCCATCTTAATTAGAGCTGTTTCCCAGGGCTTCTCCTGGGGCACCGCCCAGCTCCTTCCACCTCATGACATCCCTCTCCCCTTCCCCCAGGCATTCTGGAGCACTGGGTTTCTGTCCGGGGTAGGGAGTGAAAGGGACCTAGCGTAAACAACAGGGTGGCTGCTGGAGCCTGGGAGAAGCAATCCTCAAATGGGGGTGGGTGCGTTTGTTGAGTTCCTGTTTCCTCCTCCCACGCCTATTTTACCAGTGGCCTAAATTCAGGTAAAATAGGAGAGCTTGTGGGGGACTGGTGCCCTTCCATAGATCTTTGATGACTGATAACATCCATTCCTCCTTTTGCTGACCCCAGGACTTCTGGGAGTTGCAATTTATATGGGAGTTGTAATTACTTTTAGCAGATTTGGGACTTCCAAGTTGTTTGGGCCAAGGAACTGAGATGTGAAGAGTTGGCTTCACCCATTTGGGGGATGTTGAGCATCTGTCTCCCTTTAGATCTCAGGGGTCAGAGATGAGATTCACTGGGGAGTCTCCTAGCTGATTTTCCCTCCCCACAGTGCTCAAGACCAGCCTATAGTCATATGTATCACCCAGAAAAAGGAAAAGACACTATTTTAGGAAATGTTTTTAATAAAAGGTTCTTAATAAAAGGAAAGGTTTGGAAAGTTGTCTTATAAAATAAAGAAGTGCTCCTGTCCCTTTGTGTGTTCTATGCTCTGCTATTCCCCCCTCCCCCTTTGCTCCCATTGTTGGGGTACATTTGGGGGCTTCCCTTCTGTTTAGGACTAATGACTTTGTATTTTGTAGTCAAGTCTCCTGTCTTCCAGTGTCACTTCCCATCCACACACTCTACTTATTTCCCTTATAGTTATATTATACTTATTTCCTTTATAAATATGATCTATAAGCCATTGAGAGAGCAGACAGAAATGAATACCTGCTCCCAGTCTCTTCCTAGTGGTCTCTCTCTGCCTTTCTTTCATCTCTTTCTCCCTTGCTGCTCTCATTTGGACTTTCATGAAAAATGCTTACTATAGTTTTGAAAGTTTACATATGAGAAACATAGATTTTTTTTAGCTCTAGGAAAATAAAATATTAATTACTAAAAAGTAAGCAAATAAAAATTCTTCTAGTGGCAAGTACTTGGGTGAGAAGCATGTAGTTAACATGTTGATATCTTCTGACTCTCTTTCATCTCAAATATTACTATTTAAGAATATTAATTCTGAAAACATCGATACAATCAAAAGAGAGAAAAAAACAAAGTTTTTCAAACAATAATTGCAAAACTTGTATGTAGCCAAGGTACCTACTGGGCAGGGATCAAAAATACATATGGTGATTTTCAAGCAATGACACCATAGAATGTGTCAAGTATCACAATTGAAATGCACTCCAGCCTTAAACAATAATAAAAAAGAAAGAACAAGAAAAAATTGGTTATCGATACTAGGTGTTACCTACAGGGAGCCAGAGCTTTCATTATCTCAATTTTATTGCTCAAAATGTAGATATTTTCTCACATGTCTGGCTAATCTAAAATGATGGGAAAGATAACAGAATGTTCAGAAACATTCTTGGTATTTGGTAACTAAATTCATTGTTCCATTAAAAAAGCATTATTCTGACAAGAACATTCTTTTGAGAATAAGTAGTAAGTTCTATTTACCAAAATAAACCCTACCCCAGGTGATGGATACCTGGCACTAAATACTAAAATCAGAACAAGGCCATAAACCACATTTCTCAGATGAATGAGTCTATTGATTCACTAATTCTGAAGGACCTGAAAGCATTGCAATATAGACTTTAAATTTTATTAAATCAGTTCTCTCCCCAAATGATTGACTTGGCCAGGGCTAGGCCAGGCTGAAGCCAGGAGCTTCATCTGGGTCTTGCACCTGGATAAAGGGGCCTAAGGACTTGGGCTATCTTCTGCTGTTTTCCCAAGCACATTAGTAGGGAGCTGGATTGGAACTGGAGCAGCCTGGACTAGAATTGGTGCCCATATGGGATTCTGGCACTGTTGGCAGTAGCTTAACTCATTTTGCCACAATGGCAGCCCCAGCACATATGATTTTTGCCAATGCATATAAAAATATCTTTTCATTATATTTAACTGCAAACTAAAACTAACTGTGTATGGAAAATGTTTTTATCAATCTGTTGGTATACTTTGGTGGGTTATAGTAAATGTGACTTTAACAGATAAATATATTAATTCTTACCCATGGCCTGTATCATTCTCTGAATCTATGTCAAGTATTATTGAATAAGAAAACAAGTATGTATTGATGACAAGTACAAAACATTTAGTGTTTTGCATTGTATGCACTTGTAGTAGATGTTCAAGGGTTCATAATTTGTATCTTTTTTCCTTTTGTCAATTCAAATCAACATTTTGTTAATGATATAGGAGAAAGTACCCCAGATAGAGGGTATTTGTAAAATCTAAATGACTTTTATGAAACATTTGTTTATCCATTAAAGATATTTTCTTAATTGGATACTTGAAGGTTAATAGAAAATAAAACAAAGAATATAGAATACATCCCTTCTTGGTTTTAAAGACCCACATCCCAAATGCTGCCATCTAATGAAAAATATTTTTTCAAAAGGAAGTGAAGAAAATGCCTTTAAAATCAAGGATTGTAAGAAAATAAAATTTAAAGTTTTTGAATGTTAATACAAACTGTTATTTATAGCAGAATTTGCACATTGATCAAATGTTTTTGAGTAATTTATTATAATAAATATAGGTCATTATACTAATACATTTGGGAGTAATGATGAATTTGAGGAAGTCTTTAAAATAAGAAACTTCTAATTTAATAGTGAAATATGATGTTTCACAACTCTCCATTGCAGGGAAGTATGCTGGTAAGTGCCAAGTGGTAATGTAATTTCATAATCACAGAAAAGAAGGCTGAAGGCTCCTAAGTTACTTCTGATATTAAGAGAAGAATTCAGGAAGTCTTTTCAAGGGTGATGAATGAAGGCACAGAGGAAAACACTAAGGAACAATTCCTGCTATCTTGCCTTACTACCAAGGACTAATAAGACATGAGAATCATTTTCAAATAAAAATCTGCAGACAATAAAAATTCAATTTCCTTGATTATGTTACTGTGTATATTATAGATAAAATGATCGTTTTGAATTTTACTACAGGTGAACATGAACACCTAAGTCCATCATAGATGCTAAGGTGCTTATTTTGCAATTCAGACTTTTATATATAGCTTTAGTGTTTTAAAACCTGGCATATCTGTTCTCCATGAATAAGGAAGAAAAGACTGTATTTTTTAAAGATTTATTTATTTATTTGAAAGTCAAAGTTACACACAGAGAGAAGGAGAGATGGAGAGAGAGAAAGAAAAGCCTTCCATCCATTGGTTCACTCCCCAGTTGGCCACAACAGTTGGAATTGCACCAATCCAAAGCCAGGAGCTTCTTCTCGGTCTCCCACATGGGTGCAGAGGCCTAAGGACTTTGACCATCTTCAACTGGTTGCCCAGGCCATAAGAGAGAGCTGGATCAGAAGTGGAGCAACCAGGAATTGTAACAGGGCCCATATGAGATGCCAGCACTGGAGGTGGTGGCTTTACCTGCTATGTCACAGAGCCAGCCCTGACTGTATTTGTTAAGTGAACAAACCTATGGCACACCTCTTTGTATGCTTTAACTGTGTATATGAATTGTCATCATCATAGTAAATTTATCAGCTATGTGTATTCTGTCTTATTTGAAGATTTCAACTCTAGGTCCCTAAAGAATTTCCTCTTGGTAAAAATTCACAAATTTCTCTTCCTTTAAAATATTGAAGCTGTGGATTTATTTTTCTTGCCTAATGGTTCTGCTGACAACTTCCAGGACTATATTGAATAGCAATGGTGAAAGTGGGCAAGCCTTTTTATCTAGTTGCAGACCTCAGTGCAAATGCTTCTAACTTTCGTCCATTGAATATGATACTGGTTGTGTGTTTGTTATCTATTGTCTTGATTGTGCTGAGGAATGTTCCTTATATACCCAATTTGCTTAATATTTATATCATGAAAGGATGTTGTATTTATCAAATGCCTTCTCTGCATCTTTTGAGATAATAATATGGCTTTTACGCTTCAATTTGTTGATATGATGTGCCACATTTACTGATTTGCCTATGTTGCACCATCCCTACATACCAGGGATAACTCCTATATGGTCCTGGTGAATGATCTTTCTGATGTGTTGTAGGATTCGATTGGCTAGTATTTTGTTGAGAGTTTTTGTGTCTATTTTCATAAGGGACATTGGTCTGTAGTTCTCTTTCTATATTTTTTCAGGTTATGGAATTAGATGATACTGGCCTCATAGAAGGAGTTTGGGAGGAATTAACCCCTTTCAATTATTTTAAATACTTGGAGAATAATTAGAATTTGTTCTTCTTTAAAGGACTGGTGGGCCGGCGCCATGGCTCACTAGGCTAATCCTCCACCTGCAGCGCTGGCACCCCAGGTTCTAGTCCTGCTTGGGGCACTGGTACTGTCCTGGTTGCACCTCTTCCAGTCCAGCTCTTTGCTGTGCCCCAGGAGTGCAGTGGAGGATGGCCAGGTCCTTGGGCCCTGAACCCACATGGGAGACCAGAAGGAAGCACCTGACTCCTAGCTTTGGATCAGCGCAGTGAACAGGCCACAACACACCAGCCATAGCGGCCACTTGGGGGGTAAACCAATGGAAAAAGGAAGACCTTTCTCTCTGCCTCTCTCTCGCACTGTCTAACTCTGCCTGTCAAAAAAAATAAATAAATAATTTTTTTTTAAAAAGGATTGGTGGAGTTCAGCAGTGAACCCGTCCAGTCCTGGGCTTCTCTTTGCTGTGAGGATCCTTATTACTGATTCCATTGCTATCTTGATTATTGGTCTGTTTATGTTTTTTGTCTTCATGACTACAATATGGTAGACTGTATGTGTCCTGAAATATATCCATTTCTTCTAGATTTTTCAGTTTGTTGGATAAATGGATTTAATAATTATGAATATGTGGTTTTGAGTTCAATTTCTCAATTAAATAAAAGATCATTTAGCTTGTTTTCCTTCCTCCCTTCTCATCAGTTCAAATATGTGGGTTCCCTGTAAGTTTCACTATCAACTGTGTCAGTGAGACCACATGTCTCAGTTGCCTTGGTTAAGTCCTATTTTACCCCAATCTGGTGTCCTGCACTGCTTAAAATTTTCTGAATTTATCATTTTTAACAAAAAATTTACTTATTAATTCCATTCATGGAAGTCAAGTTGGGTTAGGACAACCTTCACATTGCATTTCCAGATTCTGCCATAGTATCTTATTGTGGTATATGAGACTTTTTTTTCTGTTAGTAGGTATTTCACTTTAACAAATTGTTCAGTCTGCAAGACACTTAGAACAATCTTCCCTCTTTATTGGATCTTTTCTAAATGCAACATACTTACTATCTCCCTTACAAGGACAGCATGCAGAGCACCAGCTCATAGAATGAAATGTTCCTCTAAAGAAGTAGCTAGGCAGAACAAATGCCTTCTTGTTTTGAATAGTGATGGTGAGGGAAGGAATTACCGGTTTATCCTGATGTCCCTTGGTCTACCAGCTCATTGCCTCCTGTGACAAGCCTGAGGTTGGGTTGTGTTAGTGGGAAACTTAACACTCTTGTCTATGTACACAAGAATTATGTGTATATGGCCTAATAGCTGCTAAGCTATTGCTTTTCTTCTTTTTTAACTATCTTTGAACCACTACTTGTTAATATCATCCAACATAATTACTGGTATTTAGCCACTGTTGATGTATGTGAGACCTTCTGATTCCTGTTTTTCCCCTTTACAACACTGATTTGGGACACAAAATCCTAAGGTGCTGCCACATTACTGCTTAGTTTCTCCCATGGGTATATGGTCGTCCCTCACTTTCCTAGATCATTTTCAGGATAATCACAGCTTGTCTCAGATAGGAAGTTTCAATGCTCTCCCAGTCACCTAAATAATTGTAGTTCACCTTCTGACTTCCCACAAAACACCTTGCAGCAGGTTTTACAATTACCAAGAACTTACTGAAGATTTCAGGACAAATAGGAACATAATACAGTCACACACCTGCACATCCACCAGGTAAACCAACATAAAGATGTGTTGGAAGCTTGTATCAAGTTAGAAGACACCTCCATCTTATATTGTAATGATTCCTTCACACTACACCAAGAAAACACACCAGGCTTTGGAAACCTGAATAATTTCATCATAGTCATTATATCCCTCCACAGACTATATCAAGGGGAAATCTGCTCCCACCCTACAGGGAGAGAAACAACTGTATACACACTCAGCATATATGGGGCACCACTAAGGGCACAGCCAACATCACATTCTGCAGCAGCCAGGAGAAACCAGGGCTACCCACCTCAGCATGAATGTCCCCAACTCAGAAGGAGACAAAGAGAGCAAGTCCCACTCACCTGGACCCTGAATTTATCCACTTGTGCTGAATGAACCTCCTAACCAGAAAAACAAACTCCAAGTCAACAGTGAGTTATCTAAAAATCAGTGGCCTCTAACTGCAGTGGAACATGGAGGGGTGCTGGACAACAGTGACATCATAGAACCAGCTCTGTCACAATGGTGCACTCTATGTACAGGAGGGCCAGGGCCAGCCTCCTCAACCCACTGAATAATAAAAATCTCCAGAGGTGGGGTTCTTGAGGCCTCCCCAGGGCACAGGTGAAGATCTGGGACAGGTATTCCATGTGACCAGGTATGCACTGCTCTCTGTCTATACAAGGCCCTGCTATACAAGACCCCATGTTCCTGCAGGTCTCTACTTTCTACTCATCCTCTTCCTTCAATGCACTTACATTTTACAACAATGTTTAAGGCCCTTTTATTTTTAATTAACATAGTTACTCACCTGAAAGGGAGAATATGGTATAGGGACAAAATCAGATAAATGTATTATTTCGTATTTTTTCTATGTCAAAATCCTATGGCTTTTGTTTCTATGTCAAATTTCTGTAAGTATTTTATAGCCTTTGTATTTCCAAATGTTTTAATTATTTGATAGAGAGAGAGAATGAATTTCTCACTCCAAATTCCCACAACAGTTAGGATTAAACCAGAACAAAGCCAGGAGCCAAGAACTCCATCCCAGTTTCCCAGGGAGGTGGTAGGAACCTAAACATGCATGCTATCACCTTCTGCTTCCTAGGGACATTAGAGGGAAGCTGGATCAGAAGGCCACAATTACTGGGACTTACACCAGGCCCTCTGATATGGGATTTCAGTCTCATGTGGAGGCTTAAACAGCTACTTCAAAACAACCACCCTTGAAACATATTTTGAAACCCCTTATAGATCAATGAAATTTTCAGGCACAGTGATGATTTGGGAAAGATAGAAAAATGAAGACAAAACATGATGAAAATTGTTACTTTATATCACATGAAAAATTGGAAATTATTCCTTTCAGGGTACAGTGGGGAACTGCTTTGGGAACTCTGCATCCCATATCAGAGTGCGTGGCTTTGAGTCACGGTTCTGCATCTCACTCCAGCTTTCTGCTAATGCACAACATGGGAAGCAGCAGATGACTCTGGCACTCATGTCCCTGCCAACTCAAAGACCCAGATCAGTTTTCTGACTCTTGGCTCTGTCCTGGCCCATCGTTGGCAGTGAGCCAGTGAATGCAAGATTCCTGCTTCTCAAATGAAAAATGAATATGTGAATAAAAAACTCTATGGAAACTGTCCTTTTAAAAAGATTTATTTATTTATTTAGAAGTCAGTTACAGGGAGAGAATGAGAGAGAGGAAGACACAGAGAGAAGGATCTTCCATGTGCTGGTCACTACCCAGGTGGCCACAACAGCCAGTGCTGTGCAAGGCCAAAACCAGGAGCCAGGAGCTTCTTTACATTCTCATGTGGGTAGCAGGGATCAGGTTACTTAGGCCATATCCTGCTGATTTTCCCAGGCCACTAGCAGGGAGGTGGATCAGAGATGGAGCAGCTGGCTCACTAACTGGCACCCATGTGTGATGCTGGCATTGTAGGAAGTGGCCCCTGGAAAGTATGCTTTTAATATCAAGGGAAACATGGTTAAATTGCGTTGAAGGTGGTAGGTAATATGACAAATAGAAAGTTATGTAACAGTGAAAAATGAGACAAAATTATATAAGTTTTAGATAGTATGCTGATATACTTGAAATTCTAAAAGAACTATAAAAATAGCACAAAAAGATAATTTTGCTGGTTGAATATAAATATTTTTCAAACACTACTCTTCATAAGTAGAAACAATAATGAGAAACTATGATGGAAAGAAAGATATAAATGCTTAGAATAAAATGAAGCAGCAGCAGGAAATCTATGTAAGCAATAATGCCAGACAAAATTTAAAAAAAAAAGGGAAATGGAAAAGTTTGAAAGGAGAGAGGAACAGAAGAACAGAGCCACTGTGTGTGTGTGTCTGTGTGTGTGGTGCATAGAAAGATTTTGACAATAAGGAACTGGTTTGTGTGACTGTGTAAGGCTGCAAGGTGAAAATAGGCCACAGCATCTGCCAGGTGGGAAATCATTGAAAGCAAAGGGTACAGAGCTGCTCTGAAGGAGTTGGCTCGTAATGCTGAAATTGCTTCTGATGATTTTAAACCAAACTGGAGATGATTAGGACACTGAGCGACATTTAGTGAATTAATCTTTTCTGCTTTTTGCATGCTAAATCACTCATGAGAAGAGGGTGATTGTCATCTGTGGTGTGTATTTTCTATAAGGTGATTTTAAAGTTCATGGGGGAAATTAGCATGAAGAATTTCTAAAAATAAAACACAATGAGAGGTGACAATTCTTTCTAGATTTAGACAATAATTTGAAGACACAGACATTTAAATAGAAAGTTACTACTGAATGATCAGATAGAAAAGTCAAGGAAGAATATAGACAACAAATCAAATTAAATAAATATAAATATATCTTAATGGAAGCAGGTCTAATTTTACCCACAAGAAAATAAACATACATAAAAGAAAACTGAGATTGTCATTTTAGCTGGTGTTTATATTTCTTGTTGGATATTATAATTAATAATAATAATTTACTTGTTGGATATTATAATTAATTACTGACAAATTATGTCTTTTAATATAGACTGGATTAAAATTATGTCTTTGCAAGAATTGATGCAGGGGGCAGGGTGGGTGAGAGGGGTTAGGGGAGGATGGGAGAGGGTTGGTGGAGCAAGGGAGTAAGGGGAAGTGTGGTTGTCTTCTTGGAACTGTACCTATGGAATGGGTAAGATCTGCTCCCATTATATTAATAAAAATTAAAACAAAAATTCATATTCACATTATAAACATATTGATATATGTTTCATGAAAATAAAAGCAGTACCTTCTTACTATAGAATATTTGGATAATAGAAACATAGAAGGATGAAAAAGGAGAAAAAAGTAAACTTGGATACCAAATACCATAGCATGACAGATCAGAAATGATACAGGAATCAGAAACTCTTAGATATTGTGGAGGAGAATATAAATTATTGAGGTCCACCATGAAGGCCCTCTCCGACACAACTGTCTCCCCCAGAAATGCAGTTTGTATCTGTCTAACCCAAGTGTACTGCAGTTTCTGAGATCCATATAAAAGTGATTACCTGCAATGTCCTAATTTTATTAGGGTGTCATTCAATAAATACAGAACATCCAAGCTGCTGTATTACTCATGTGGCCACGAGGCCTATGCTTGGATTTAAGATGGCAGCAGGGGTGGTGGCATGTGCAGTGGGATGTCAGTCAGAGGCTGGGGTGGGTTGCAGGGGCTGTGGCAGGAATTTAGATGCTGGCAGAGGCATCTCTTAAAATCCAAAGAGATGGGCCAGTGCCTTGGCGTAGTGGGTAAAGCCACCACCTGCAGTGCCTGCATCCCATATGGGTACCGGTTGGAGTCCTGGTTGCTCCACTTCTGATCCAGCTCCCTGAAAATAGCTTAGGAAAGCAGAAGACATTGGTCTAGATGCTTGGACTCCTGCACCCACATGGGAGACATGGAGAAAGCTCCTGGCTCCAGGCTTCAGATACGCCCAGCTCCAAGCATTGAGTTCATTTGGGGAGTGAAGCAATGGATAGAAGATGTTCTCTCTCTCTCTCTCTCTCTCTCTCTCTCTCTCTCAACTTTGCCTTTCAAATAAGTAAAGTAGTCTTAAAAAAAGAAGCCAAAGAGAGATTCTCACAGGGAGAACACATACAACTCCACATACTTCATGCAGAGATCTGACCTTCTCGTTTGATGTTGCTTTTATTGGCTCCATAATGACCATGCGGCTCTGATGGCTGTGACCGGTCCCCTAACACACTGCTACCATTTCTGGTGCCTGCACCAGTGATCACTGTTTACCAAGGCTGGAGATATGCTTTCAGCAACATATCTGTTTATTGCCAACAGGACCCCAAATACAGACATCAATATTGTGGTCAGGTGGACAAGATGGGCTCCAAATCCCTGAACTTCCTGGATTTGAAAAACCCATTTTTCTGATACACAGGCATAGAGGCCTTACACTACTGGTTCCCATTATGAACCCCATCTGAGGCCATATGGAACTTGGACAGCACCTGCAACCTCAGCAATGGGATGGCCATTCCTGTGATGTGTGCTCTACCCACTCCCTGACTGGTGCCACTGGTGGCAGCTTCATTCATAGGCCACAAGGACCTGATTCTTTTTGTGAATGCAGGGATTGTCAGTGACACTGCCTCTTGGACAGGCTGAATAAGAAGCACAGTGATTGTTCTAGTCTCCTTAAACAGTGGTGGTGGTGGGTCCAGTACCCACTATGCAATCACTAACCAATTTACTATGAGCAGTCCTGCCATCTACATGGCCAACTCATGTCCATCATTACTAACACAATGCACTATGGAGCTAAGTGCCTCTGCCCTCAACAGACTGACAGCCCTGTAAACCAGATGAAGGCCCTGACCTGCCTGCTGCACAGCAGCTGTCCATGTTTAACTGGAGGAGCCCAGGCATCCAGCCATGTCTCTGCTTTTGGAACTTGGAACTCTTTATACCATATTGCTGTTGCTGCCCATGTTCTGGAACTCAGCACATGCCACTGTCATCCTTTACATAAAATCACATCAGGAGATTCCCTCATCACCAACCTTCCACCCTGCTCTTTACTACCTGATGCTCATCTGACAGCTGCTGTCACAGGCCTTTTGGGTCTGACAGCTGCAACTAGGTGGGCTGGGAGGAGAGGGAACAGGTATTAACCATCCCAGCTGGCCGGACACCCCCTTTCCACCATGAGGCTTTGGTCACCATGGGTGTGGCAAGCTGCTTTTTAGTAAATTATTTATTTTTGACATGAAACAGTGTCAAGTACCAGACCCTCTGAGAGACCCAGCCAGCAACCCTCTCTCTCATCAGACTCAGAGGCTCAGTGGTGAGGAGCAGTCTTGTTGAGTATTCAGGGAACATTGGGGCAAAGCCCTGAGGGAACTCCCTCTCCCAGAATTTCCTCACATTTATGTGTATGACCCACCCCAGCTGTCTGAAGGCCTCCATCAGACCCTGCCTCTTGCTACCCTTCTGTCTTGGAGTCCCTGCAGGTCCCTCTCCCACCCCACAACAAGAGCTGGTACAGGTGGCCAGCAGGGAAGGACACCATGGACCCCATGGGGTAGACACAGAAACATGAACATTTGTCATGCAATGTGTTCCATGCTGTTTCCTCATAGCTAATGTTAGACCTGTGTTTCCCTCCATACCCACGGTTACTACAATCCCTAGTGCCATGATGCCATTTTTCTTCCTGCCAATCTGGGAAGGGACCAGGCAGGGACCTCTCCCTCATAGTAAGGAAAAATAGAAAGATAAAATCAGCAAAAGAGGAAATGTATGTTTCAAACAATAAGTATGGTATATAAAATGTAACAGCATGTGATTTTACAAAGTTATAAAAGCACAATTATAGTATTATATGCAAGATTTATCAGTTGGACACCATAACAAAATTCAGACCAGTAACTTTATTGTTCTATTGTTGGTTCTGAAAAAAAGGCAATAAAGTATAGATTGAATGGGTGGAATATCTCTGAAAGTGGAGACTGAAGTGATATGCATTGCATTTAAGGGTGAATATTTACATAATTGAACAGCAAGGAAGATATTTTTCACTACATTAACAGCTTACAAAATAAATAAAAATGTTTCAATCATTAGAATATTAAAGTTAATGCATCTTAACCCCATCACACCACATTCCTTTGTCAACCTCCCAAATTCACCACCTCTATATATGGGAAAATTATTTTTGCTTAAAACTATGCACACTATAGTATAATGATTTTTATTTTCATTATCTATTTTGATTTTTTGCATTGTTTCAGTTTGTATGTTTTCAAATACATTTATTTTCCATTCATAATCAGATATTAGCCCTATGACTTTATGTTAATTTCCATTGTAATACCTTCAAGTGTGTTAATATTTGATTTTTATTTTAACTCATTTTTGTATTTTTTATTTTTAAATACAGCATACAGAGTTAATTATGATAATTTTGTTATATTTGTTTCTGTGTGTCAACATGACTTGCATGGTATCTGTTAGCACTTCCTGTTTAACTATTACTGTAGTTCAAAAATATTTGAACAAAAATCTCTGCTGTGATGTATTCTCTTGAAAAAATAAGGTGAAAATGGAAGTCATTGAGATAATTTCCTTGGAATTCTCTTTATAATGGAGGAAGCTTTTGCTGCAAATCATTTTCCTTGTTCCTTCCTGAAACACAGACAGTGTGTTGGTCATACAGCAGCTAATTTGTAGCCATGAGCTAAGAATACAGGGAATGTAAGTCACATTGTCAAGATCATGTCAGCCGGCGGCCGTGGCTCAATAGGCTAATCCTCCGCTTAGTGGCGCTGGCACACCGGGTTCTAGTCCCGGTCGGGGCAAAGGACTCTGTCCCAGTTGCCTCTCTTCCAGGCCAGCTCTCTGCTGTGGCCCAGAAATGCAGAGGAGGATGGCCCAAGTGCTTGGGCCTTGCACCCCATGGGAGACCAGGAGAAGCACCTGGCTCCTGCCTTTGGATCAGCGTGGTGTGCCAGCCGGCGGCGGCCATTGTACGGTGAACCAACAGCAAAGCAAGACCTTTCTCTGTCTCTGTCTCTCTCACTGTCCACTCTGCCTGTCAAAAAAAAAGATCATGTCACTTTAAGATCATGTCACTTTTACACTCTCAGATTACCATATTACCAGCAGATCAAGTAATTTGGGAAGCTTTATTACATAGGAAAAATACCAATGATTTCAGTAAGCCCATGGGATCAGTTTTCCATATATGTAGGTTTATTCTTAACTGAAGAGAAACAATATATCCTTTTTTATTTTGTTTAGTAAGCACAATTGTCATCAGTCAAGCCCCTCATCTCCTACCCAGGTTGTCCCTTATGGTACTTTAGTCTCCCACAAATGAGGCATGAAGTCTTTCTGATATTAAGGAAAAGACTTCCCAGTGTGTGTACCCCTTTAGCTTCAACACAATCCTAACATTACTTCAGGAATATAACTATGAGAAAGATTTATCAAGTAATATAGATATCTTGTAGACTATAATAATACTATTTTAAAGTATCTAAAATGATGTTTGCTGTTCCTCCTATCTGTTGTATTAAAAGACACTTAATTAAAATTAATCTAAATAAAAATAGCAGTTATGTTTACTTGTTCATGAATTCACTTTTGTAGTTTTCTTTTTCACAATAAACACATGCCTAGAGAAAGTAGTTTTCAAGATGTTTCCTAAAACAAATTTCCTTTAGCTTAATAATTTAAGTAAATAACTCTGAGAGGGCATACTAACACTTGGCTGTTAACTGTGCATGCACAATTCCAACTAGTAATACCTGGCTCATTTTGTTCTTTATTATGTACTGTTATCTGCAAAATAGCTGTTATTTTAAGGTGAGTGTTATAGCACAGTATGTTAAGCTGACACTTAGAATGCACACATCAATCCACGTTCCTGCTAATCTATTGTGAGAAGCAGATATTGGCCCAAGTACATGGGTTGCTGCCATCAACTTGGAGACCTGGATGAAGTTGCTTCTTCTTGGCTTTGGCCTGGCCCAGCTCCAGCTCTTGAGGGCATTTGGGGAATGAAACTGAAAAGTTCTCTCTCTCTCTCTCTCTCTCTCTCTCTCTCTCTCTCTCTCTCTCTCTCCTCTCTTTGTTATTCCCTCGCCTTCTCTCTCTCTCCCTTTCCCTCTGTATCTTCCTGTTTCTCCATTTCTAACATTCTATCCTTCCAAAAATAAGTATCTTTATAATAGAATATCCAATGTACCCATAGAAAAACTTCATTTTTATATTTTTTGTGCAGAAATTAAAGCTGAAAGCAGTGTTTGACATGATTTGTTTAATATACATGAATAAATTAATATATAGGAATATATATATAAATAAATGTTAAAGTTATTAACCTTCTATTGGAGCAGACATTTGGCTTAGTAGTTAAGACACTGGTTAACAGGTTATGCCCCATGTCTGAGTGCATCAGTTTGAGTCCTCTCTAACTCCTGACTCCAATTTCTTGACAATGCAGACCATGGGATTAATCCATGGCTTAAGTAACTGGGTGCTTTCCACCTACAGAGCAGACCTGGATTCAGTTTCTAGCTCCTGGTTTTAACCTCTCGCTTGGCTGCTGAAGCCATGTAGGAGGTGAACCAGGAGATGGGAGTTCTCTGTTTCTTCCTTTGTCTCCAAGATAAACAAATATTTTTAAGTTAAAAAGAATATAATGTATTTTACCTAGAAACCTTTTTTAATGCATAAAATGTCACACATTTCATATGTATAAATTTAGGAACATAGTGGTCCTTCCCACCCTACACTCCCTCCCAACTGCACACCCACCCTTCTTCCTTCTCCCTCTCCTATTCCCATTCTTATTTTTTACAAATATTCAGTTAACTTTATACACATAAGATTAATTATACAAGAGTTCAAGAAACTCAACAAGAGCAAAGGAAACAAAACAGTTCAATAAACAACATGAAAAAAAAAAAAACCTTGTTCAACATTCGAGATAAGGGCTGTTCAAAATATCGCCTATCTCAGTGTCGATTTCACTTCTGTAGATTACCTGTTAGGTGCTCTGTTAGTTACCATAGATCAGGGAGATCTTATCAATCATGAATTGAGCTGTAATGAACATGCAGTTACAGAAAACATTTTTGAGTAAATTCCTAGGAGTGAGATGACTGGGTCATATGGTAGGTCTTTGTTCAGATTTCTGAAGTACCTCCATAACGTATTTCAAAATGGCTGTAACAGTTTACATTCCCACCAACAGTGGATTAAGATATCTTTTCCCCACATGCTTGCCAAGATTTATTTTTTGTTGATTTCTGTATGAGATGCATTCTAACTGGGTTGTGGTGAAAATTTATTGTGGTTTGGATTTACATTTCCATGATGGCTAGTGATCCTGAGCATTTTTCCATGTGTCTGTTGGCTATTTTAATTTCCTCTTTTAGAAATGCCTGTTTAAGTCATTTGGACATTTCTTTTTTTTTTAATTTATTTTTGACAGGCAGAGTGGACAGTGAGAGAGAGACAGAGAGAAAGGTCTTCCTTTGCCGTTGGTTCACCCTCCAATGGCCACCGCGGTTGGCGTGCTGCGGCCGGTGCACCACGCTGATCCGATGGCAGGAGCCAGGTGCTTCTCCTGGTCTCCCATGGGGTGCAGGGCCCAAGGACTTGGGCCATCCTCCACTGCACTCCCTGGCCACAGCAGAGAGCTGGCCTGGAAGAGGGGCAACCGGGACAGGATCGGTGCCCCGACCGGGACTAGAACCCGGTGTGCTGGCGCCGCAAGGCGGAGGATTAGCCTAGTGAGCCGCGGCGCAGGCCATTTGGACATTTCTTAACTAGATTATTTTGTTGTAGTCAAGTTTATTGAACTCTTTAAGATTCTGCATGTTAATCCTCTATAATTTTCCTAGTTTGCAAATAATTTCTCCCATGCTGTCAATTGTCTCTTTGCTTAGTGTTTCCTTTGCAGTGCAGTTTCTCAACTTGATGCAATCACATTTGTCAGTTAGGGCTTTGATTCTGTGTGCTTCTAGGGCCTTTTCC
This sequence comes from Lepus europaeus, assembly GCF_033115175.1. Classification (NCBI taxonomy): domain Eukaryota; kingdom Metazoa; phylum Chordata; class Mammalia; order Lagomorpha; family Leporidae; genus Lepus; species Lepus europaeus. The sequence continues at coordinate 1,602,529 of NW_026909346.1, read as the reverse complement.
AAGAAGTGTTTCCCTATGCCAATGTCTTGCAGAGATTCTCCAATGTTCCTTAGTAACTTGATGGTCCTCTAGGTTTAGGACATTGATCCATTTTGAGGGATTTTTGTGTAGATGTAGGGTTGGGGTCTTATTTCTTACATCTGCATGTAGAGATCCAGCAGTCCCAAAACATTTGCTATAGAGACTGACCTTGCAGCAGGGATTGATTTTAGCTCCTTTGTCAAATTTAAGTTGGTTGAAGGCCCATGGATTTATTTTAGGTGTTTCTATTCTGTTCCATTGGTCTGTTTTATTTATTTATTTATTTATTTATTTATTTATTTATTTATTTTTTGCTAGTACCAGCCTTTTGATTATAACTGCACTGTAGTATGTCTTGAAAACAAATGCTTCCCACAAGCCAAAGGCAGCTGAGGGGCCCGGAGGCCCAGGCGGCGCGCCCACGCCCACGCCCACGCCCTCACCTCCTGTCCATCGTCTATCTGGTAGCACTTCTTGAGCCCCGCTGAGGCCTTACGTCCTGCCCGGCAGCTTGGCGCCATTCAGGTACAGGATCCTTCCTGTAGTCCTTGGCCACCAGGAGCTCCAGGCTGCTGATGAGGTAGCTGCGCCGGGCAGCGGGGTCAAGACCGCCGCGCCAGGCCCGGGCCTCCCCCACAGGCCTCAGGGATCCGGGGTTCCTGCTCAGGCGAGGCGTGGGGCTCCGAGGAGGGGACGCGGGCTCTAGGGAGAGGCGGGGGTGTCTGAAGGGGCGCGGGCTCTAGGGAGGGGCAGGGGGTTCTGGGAATGGCTGGGGGACTCTGGGGAGAGGGCCTTGTTCCAGCCCCTCGGGCCCCCGTCGGGTGGGTCTTGGGGGTGAACTTGGCAGCCCAGCTCTGCGCACAGGGGACCTGGGCGTCCCCGCCCCGCCGCCCGACTGTTCCTGGAGGAACTCTGGGGGTCCAGGAGTGAGAGTGGTAGTGATGGACAAATGTCACTCATCCTCCCAGTGAAACTGTGACCTGGGTCCGGAGACTGAGCCTGGCCGGGGCAGCTGCGGGTGTGGACGCGGGGGGCACCCAGCCTGCGGGGGCGGCATGGCGGGCGGTGACAGGGGTGACAGGCATGTGATAGCAGTGGTGGTGGTGGTGGTGGTGATGGACGTGTGATGGGGATCAGGGTGGCAGTGTTGGTGTTCACCGTAGTGTTGGCGGTGATGATGATTATGGTGATGGTAGTGTTGGTGATGGACATGTGTGGTGGTGGCAGCTGCCGAGTCCCAGGGCCCAAGGGAAGGCCCAGGCTCCGTGAGTGGGGCCAGCAAGGCAGAGAGCCTGGGTGAGCGGGTCCTTGCGCCCGGCCCCACCCTGGCCCCACCCCGCCGGCTCCGCCTGTCCCAGGCCCCGCCCCAGCCCCGCCCCGCCCCAGCCCCGCCCCGCCCCGCTTTCAGGACAGGTTCTCTCTCCCTGATGTAGTGGTGGTCAGCGCAGCTGCTGTAGGGAGGAAGCAGGCAGCGAAGATGGTGATGGCGTTGAGACCCTCGCCATGGTAGCCTGGGGAAAGGCGGCCAAGGGCGGCCATCACCGAGCTCCAAGCCACGCAAGCTCCACCACCCGCCCACAGTGGGCACGGAGGGGCTGCCGGCCCGGCAGGGGGTCCGACCTCCGGGGTGACCACGGGTGCGGGGGGGGGGGGGTCTGACCTCCGGGGTAACCACTGGCACTCAGGGGAGCCTCACCTTGGGTGGGCACCGGTACCGGGGCCTCACCTCCTGCGTGACCACCTTCCTGTGCGGCCGGATCACGTGCAGGTCGATGCGGGGCTCCTGCTCCCCGATGATGACCTGCACCACAGGCGCCCGTTGGCGGCACCGCTGTCCTCTGCCGCGCCGTCCCCAAACAGGTCCGCGCTGTCCCCAGGCCTGTTCTTGGCGGGGGCACCGGGGTGTCATCTGGAAGCAGCACCCCTGGGCTGGACACGCCGGCCTCTCGCGGCTGCCTTCATTCTCCCACCCTGGCCGCCTGTGCCCTGACAAGACCTGGCTCAAGTGCCACCTCCTCCAGAAAGCCTTCCGTGATTGTGCCTCGCGGACATTTGACTCCTAACACTTCCTGAAGCGAACAGCCAGAGGGCCGGGGTGGGTCACGGTGGGCTGCTTCGTGTCCCCCACCCCTTGGCATAGCCAAGTTGCTGACAGCAGCAGGGGAACTGGGGTCCACAGCTGTGCCATGGGAGTCAGACCCAGTTCCCTTCCGGTCACTCCCCAGGCCTGCCTTGCTGGGGCGGGAGCGTCATCCGGGTCCCCCTGGCCCTGCCATGCTGGGGCCGGAGCGCCATCAGGGTCACCCGGGCCTGCCATGCTGGCCGGGAGCACCCAGGCCACCCCTGCAGGCGGAGTCCGGAGCAGAGCTGGGGAGGGACCCAGGATCTGATGGGGGAAGCGGGCGCCCTCCCGGCCTGCTCTGCCCTGGGGTCCCGCACACAGCGCTCCCCCCTCGGGCTCTCGGGCTCCGCCGTCCTCTCTCTGCGGGGGGCCGCGTCCAGCGCGGACCTCGGGACCCGCGTGTGGTGTGAGGATTGAGACAGGGGCATCCCGGGTCAGACTGGGTGCGGAGCCAGCTCCCTGCGCATGCGCACCCTGGGGGCAGCGGTGAGGGCTCAACTGCCGGGCCCTGCACCCGCGTGGGAGACCCGGATGGAGCTCCTGCTCCTGGCTCCAGCCCCGGCTGTGGTGGCCATGTGGGGAGGGACCCAGCGGATGGGAGCGCGCTCGCTCTCTCTCTGACTGCGTTTCAAATAAATCAGAAGAAAAGCAAATGAAAAGCTAGGAAGAGTGCGATCGCCAGAGCGGATCTGTTTACTGCTCTCCGAAATCCTGGAGCGAAGTCCCTCCTGCCTCCTCCCTGGGCCCCGCCCCCAGTCACCCACTTCTTCCTGGGCTCCGCCCCCACCTGCCCGCTCCTCCCTGGGCCCCCACCTGCCCTCCCTGGCCGTGACGCGAGATTGCCCCACACGCGTGGACATCAGACCTGGCCGATCCTGCTCCGCTTCTCCCGCCAGAGCCCTCGCTGTGGCCACTGGGGCTGTGAGACCCGCGCCTGCCTCCCTCTCCCCTAGCCCCTGCCCGGCCCCTCCACCTCTCGCCACCCCCCAGGCCTGTGCCGGGCACCCTTTCCAAGGACCCCACCCGGTTACCCCTTCCGCCCCCCCGGGCAGTTTGGACAGGGGGCCAGGTCGTCCTGGGCACCTCAGGATTGGAGCAGCGTCCCTGCCCCCGCTCCGTGCCAGCCGCACCCACACTCCGCCCCGCCCTCCGTATCATGGCTGCCCACGCTCGTGGGCGGGGCCGTGTCCCCTCCCGCCAAGTCCCCGCCGTGTCTCCCCCCCCACCCCGTGTCCCCAGCGCCCAGAGCAAGCGCTCGAAACGCCCGGCAGGCAGCGTGCAGTGGTCCCTTCGAGGATCTCAGGGAAGACCCGCGCGGTGGCGACAGGTGCAGGTGTGCATGAACCCCGCGCCATTCCGTGGCCCCCACGGCCCCCGCACCCCGCGCCCGGGGCCGAGACCAGGACAGCCCCGTGGCCCTTACCTTCCCACTCCAGCTCATTGCCGTCGCCCAGGAACTCCAGCGAGTCCGTCTCGTAGGGGGGCCTCGATGTCGTGCACGTTCATGTCCAGGAAGTCGTCGGACAGCAGGGAGCCCTCGCTTGGGTCCAGCGAGATGTTGATCTCCGGGGCCACCTGGGTCTTGCACTTCCGGTGGGCTCCGTTGAAGTTCAGTGCCCCGGGAGGGGCTGGGGCGAGGCCGACAGGACCCGTGGCCACTCGCGCTCCCCTCACTGCCCGCCTGGCGGGGCAGGCGGAGCGGCAGGGCTGGGGCGGGACAGCCGTGGCCGTCCCCTCGAGCCTGCCGGGCAGCGGGGTGGGCACTGGCTGCAGCAGTGAAGGCGCCGCAGTCCCGGCTATGCATCCAGCCAGTCCCCGCGCCTGCGCACCCTGGGCCCCTGCACCGCGTGGGGGACCCGATGGAGCTCCTGGCTCCGGGCTTCAGCCTGGCCCGGCCCTGGCCTTCACGGTCAGGGGAGTGACCCAGAAGGCGGGGTCTCTGTCTCTGACTTTGTCTGTCTCCCGTTCAAATAAATACGTAGAAAAACGCAAGAGGTGCGTCCTGGCAAAAGATGGTCAGGTCACTGTTCTGTACGCGTGTTCGGAACTGCGGACTCGGGAGTGGCCTGGCAGGGAGGTTACCGTCCTGCCAGGTGGGCACCTGAGTCCCAGACCTTGCCTGGTGGAGACAGGCAGGAGACAGAGCCCCCCTCTCAGACCAGGCTCAGCGGGAAGCGGGCTGGGCTTGGGGCGCTGGGTGTGTGTGACGCTGGCGTCGCTCCTCTCCTTGTTGGGGCCAAGGGAGGGCCCAGCAGTGACCTTGACACGGAGGGCTGGTTCCCGCCCGGGAGGCACTGACCCCTCAGTGTGGCCATGTGGCCATGAGGTCAGATTGGAGCCAGAGGGTCACCCACAAGCTTCACACCAAAGGGACCCACCCTGAAAAGTCAAACCCAAGGCGTCTGCCCCACAGGCTTCGGAGCTGTGGGGTGCGGGGGGTTTCTTCTGTCTGCATAGAGCTGCCCGCCTGGGAGTGGTAACTCCGGTTTCATCAGCCCCTGACAGGAGAGGAGTTCTAGCCCAGGATAATCCAACCCGAGTCTCGCGCCCCTGATTCCCATGAGAATTGGGGGCCTGAACTCGATGCTGAGTGACTGCGGGCGGACGCTGCCTGCGCGCCTGCTCGGGGCAGGAGTTGCCACGGGGACCCCTTGTTGGGGCAGCCGCATCCCACACTGTGAGGCTGGGCTGAGTCCTGGGGGGCAGCAGGGAGGGCTCCGGTGCTGGGGCCTGGCTCCCCCATGGGCGTCGCTGTGGCCATCTGGGGACTGAACCAGCAGTGGGGTTCCCTGTTGCGGCTGCTCAAGTCTTTTAAAGTCTTGAAAATGTCTTAAAGATTATTTGGGTGCAAAACGGCCTGCAGCCCACGCACACTTTCCCAGCATGCAGTGTCCTCGCCCCGTGGGCGGGCTGTTGTGGGGGTGTGTGCCGATGTGGAGGCCCAGGAAGATGCTGCCTGCAGGACCCCCACACACACACGGGAGTAGGGCCTTTCTCTCCTGGGCCCTCGGCTGATTAAAGGAGGCCCAGGCACGTTCTAAGTCCACGGATTTAAACATCCTAAAGTTTTATTCATTTACTTATCTACCTTATCTTTTTGAAGGGCAGAGTGAGCAGGGTCTTCCACGCACTGGTTCACTCCGAGTGCCTGCATCCAGGGCTGGGCCAGGCTGAGGCCGGGAGACTGGAGCTCCATCCGGGTCTCCCGTGCGGGTGGCAGGGGCCCCAGCACTTGAGCTGTCACCGCCGCCTCGCAGAGTGTGGACCTGCAGGGAGCTGGAGACAGCAGTGAGAGCCCAGGACTGGACCCAAGCGCTCCACTGCGGGACAGGGGAGCGGCCTGTGGGCAGAGGGCATGGCCCCCGGGCCAGGGGTGCGACCTGCAGGTGGGGGAGTGCCCTGTGGGCGTGGCCTTCTGGCTAGGGCGTGGCCTTGAGCTGGGGAGCGGCTTCTGAGCTGGGGGCGTGGTCTGTGAGCCGGGGTGTGGCCTGGGAGCCTGGCCTGAGGATGGGGGCGTGGCCTGTGGGCCAGGGGCGTGGCCTGCGCGTGGGGGCATGGTCTGTGAGCCAGGGATGTTGCCTGTGGGCTGTAGGAGCGGTCTTTGGGCTGAGTGCCAGCCCTGCGTCACCTCTTTGATCCTCACAAGCTCACTTCCTGTGACTCACAGCTAAGGAACGGGCGGGGCACAGACAAGCTGAGTAACGGGCTCCAGCACGCGCAGCCACGCCCCCGCGGCCCCTCCCCCGCAGGCCCCGGAACCGGGCAGCCCCGTTCCAGTCAGGGCCTCCGGGATCTGCGGGCCCAGCCCCTGCAGAGCCATGCCTGGCGCAGGAAAACTTACAGGCCGGGTCCGCCACCGCGCTGCCCAGCGATTCCGTCCCCGCGTCTTCCCGGAGCGGCCTGCGGCGTCGGCCAGGGCCGGACAGTGCCGCCGGAACGTCCAGCCAGAGGAGGGTGGCATGGCCAGGCGGGGTCCGGCCGAGGGGCTTCAGACAAAACAAGAACAGAGCGCACTTAGCGCTGGTCCCGAGCGCCTCTCTGCTGGGGGCAGAGCACGGTGAGCCCGCACAGGCTGGGAGTCACAAACGCGCACTAAACCCTGGGGACTACCGCCCTGACAGAGCCAGGCTGCTCAGGCCCTCGGGAATCTACGTGGAATCCTCTGAGCTGGGCCTGCAGCCTTGGTTCTTGTAGTTTTGTGTTCTCTTTAGCTCAGCGTGAGAGGCAGAGCTCGAATCCACTGGGTCACCCCCGGGGCCTGGGAAGGCTGAGGGAGCCGAAGCTCAGAGCTCGGCCTGGGCTCCCCTGCGGGTGGCAGGGACCCAGGATGGGCGTCGGCCGGGAGCTGAGTCAGGGGGACCCAGGGTGGGCGTCGGCCGGGAGCTGAGTCAGGGGGACCCAGGGTGGGCATCAGCCAGGAGCTGAGTCAGGGGGGACCCAGGACTGGGACCTGGAATGCAGAGGTCCTAGCAGGTGTTAGGGCCAGCCTGGTGGCACAGCAGGTTAAGCTGCCACCTGTCACACCACCAGTTCACGTCCTGGCTGCTCCATTTCCATTCCAGCCCCCTGCTAATGTGCCTGGGAAGGCAGTGGAGGATGGCCCAAGTGCTGGGGCCCTGCCAGCCACGTGGGAGACCCGAACAGAGCTCCTGGCTCCTGGCTTTGGCCTGGCCCAGCCCCAGCCATTGCCGCCATTTGGGGAGTGAACCAGCAGATGGAAGACCTCTCTCTCTCTGGCCCTCTCTCTGCGTAGCTGTGCCTTTCAAATAAATACACAAATCTTCAGGGGGAGAAAGAAAAGCAGGTGTCTTAACCACTAAGCTGAGCACCCGCTGTCTCTGGGGTCTTGTCCGTTATGTGCAGGGACAAGTGTATCAGAGCTGGGTCACCGTCAGCCATGGAGTCCATGGCCGAGCCGCCAGATAAACACAGGAGATGCGGTGATGACCGCGGGGATCCCCGGCCAACACGCTGGTGAGAGAAGGTGCAAGGGGCTTCGGGGCCGTGCACGGCCCCACCTGGAGGCTCACAGGCCTCACTGCTGGGGCCGTAGGGGCCGCACATGCCTTCCACCTTTGAGACTGGGGGCGCAGCGGGCTCCCCACTCCTGTGTCTTCCCCCCTGAAGACCAGCACCCGTCTGGCCAGTAGAGGGGCCATCTGAAGCCCTAACTGGTTCTCTCCCGCACTCCCACAGCCATGAGAGGTGACCAGGAAATGTCCCACAGGGTCCCTGGGGGAGCAGCCCAAGCAGATCCAAGTGGGGGCACATATGGTGGCCCAGCGCTCAAGAAGCCCATGTGTGCGGCCACCGCCTGGGATGCCCCTGTCCCCAATGGGGTGGCCGAGTTCAAGTCTCTGCTGCTCAGGTACTGGCGCCCCTGCCCCCTCAGGGGATGGAGCTTGGGGCTTGCAGATGGGAGGCCTCTGCCTCTCATATGGATCGGGCTAACAGGATATAAACCCCCAGTCACGGGAGGACTTGGAGACAGCGTTGTTCCATTCACGGGGACCCAGAGAGCCTGGAGGGAAGGCTGCGGGGAGAAACCAAGGGCCGGGCCGCACCGGGCACCCCTGTCAGCTCCCAGTGTGGCTCGCGCTGGACCTGCAGCCACGTGCTCCGGCTCCAGGTGCCCGCGCCACCCTGCCCGTCCCTGGCGCCAGGTTCTGTGCTGGGCCTTTTAGATCCCAGCTGTGGGGCTCTGCTGAGTCAGCAACCAGGGCCTCCTCTCCCAGCGCTGCTGGGTCAGCTGGAAGACAGGGAAGGGGAATGCTTTTTTTTTTATCCCCTCTTGTTTCCTTAAGAAATGTTTGGTGAGGGTGGGGGGCGGCACTGCAGTGCCAGCATCCCATAGGGCGCCGGTTCCAGTGCTGGCTGCTCCACTTCCCATCCAGCTCCCTGCTGTGGCCTGGAAAAGCAGTGGACAATGGCCCAAGTGCTTGGGCCCCTACACCTGTGTGGGAGACCCGGATGGAGCTCCTGGCTCCTGGCTTCAGATCAGCACAGTTCTGGTCATTGCAGTCAATTGGGGAGTGAACTAGAGGATGGAATCTCTCTCTCTGCCTCTCTGTAACTCTGCCTTTCAAATAAATAAAATCTTTTAAAAATTAAATATAATATAAAAGCTGAAAAAAAAAACAAATGCCTCTTGCTTTGTTTTTGTTGCATATGATTGCTTTAGCTATTTGGAGTCTCCTATACTTCCATATGATTTTCAGCATCATTTTTTCTACATCTGTGAAGAATGTCCTTGGTGTTTTGATTGGAATCACATTGAGACTATAAATTGCTTCTGGTAGTGTGAACATTTTGATGATATTGCTTCTTCTAATTCATGAAAATGGAAGAATTTTCCATTTTGAAATGTCTTCTTCTATTGCTATAATACTTTGTAATTTTCATCATAGAGATATTTGACATCATTGGTTAAATTTATTCCAAGGTATTGAATTCCTTTTGTAGCTTTTGTGAATGGGAGTGTTCTCAAAAGCAGCCATGGCATTATCTGTGTACACAAAAGATGTTGACATTTCTATGTTGATCTTATATCTTACTACTTTACTAAATTCTTTATTTGACAGGTAGAGTTATAGACAGTGAGAGAGAGAGAGACAGAGAGAAAGATCTTCCTTCCATTGATTCACTCTCCAAATGGTGCTACGGCCAGAGCTGTACCGATCCGAAGATAGGAGCCAGGTGCGTCCTCCTGGTCTACCATGTGGATGTAGGAGCCCAAGCACTTGGGCTATCCTCCACTGCCCTCCAGGGCCACAGCAAAAAGCTAGAGTTGAAGAGGAGCAACCGAGTCTACAATTGGCATCCATAGTGAATGCCAGCGCCACAGGCGGAGGATTAGCCAATGGTACCAGCACCCCAAACTCTTTTTTTAAAAAAGATTTATTCATTTACTTGAAAGTCAGAGTTACAAAGAGGCAGAGGTAGAGAGGGTGAGTTTATTCCCCAGATGGCTGCATGGTTACAGCTATGCGGATCTGAAGTCAGGGCCAGGAGCCTCTTCCAAATCTCCCACACTGGTGCAGGGGCCCAAGGACTTGGGCCATCTTCTGCTTTTCTGGGTCACAGTAGAGAGCTGGATCAGAAGTAGAGCAGCTAGAACTCAAACCAGTGCCCATATGGATGACAGCACTGCAGGTGGAGACTTTAACCGTTCTCCCATAGCACCTCCCCTACCAAACACTTTTATGAGTTTAGTAGTCTCTCATTGGAATCTACTGTATCCCCTATATATAAAATTATCTCCATGGCTGGCGCCGTGGCCTAACAGGCTAATCCTCCACCTTGCGGCACTGGCACACCGGGTTCTAGTCCTGGTTGGGGCGCCGGATTCTATCCCAGTTGCCCCTCTTCCAGGCCAACTATCTGCTATGGCCCGGGAAGGCAGTGGAGGATGGCCCAAGTCCTTGGGCCCTGCACCCTCATGGGAGAACAGGAGGAAGCACCTGGCTCCTGCCTTCGCATCAGTGCAGTGTGCCGGCCACAGCGCACCAGCCACGGCAGCCATTGGAGGGTGAACCAATGGCAAAAGGAAGACCTTTCTCTCTGTCTCTGTCTCTGTCTCTGTCTCTCTCTCTCTCTCACTATCCACTCTGCCTGTCCAAAAAAAAAGTCATCTCCATATAAGGATAGTTTCACTTCCTTTTTTCCAATTTGTAAAACTTTGATTTCATTTTCTTGCCTAATGGCTCTGGCTAAAAATTTCAAGACTGTATTAAAGAACAATGGTGAGAGTGGGCATCCTTGTCTGGTTCCAAGTCTTAGTGAAATGCTTCCAATTATTCTCCATTCAATAAGATGCTGCCTGTGGGTTTGTTACAAATTGTCTTGAATATGTTGAGGAATATTCCTTCTATACCTAATTTGCTTAAGGTTTTCATCTTGAACGGATGTTGTATTTTTTTATGTATGTTATATTTCTTTGGCTTCAATTTTGTTTATTTCTTCTCTAGTAATTTTAATTATTTCTTTTCTCCTGCTAAGTTTGGATTTGGTTTATTTTAGTTCTAGGTCCTTGTGATGCATTGATAGCTCATTATTTGGTGCCTTTCCAATTTCTTGCTGTAGGCAGCAATTGCTCTAAATTTCTATGTTAACACTAATTTTGCTGTATCCCATAAGTTTTGGTATGTTGTATTTTTGTGTTCATTCATTCCCAGAAGTTTTTGTTGATTTCTGTTTTGATCTATTTTATTTACATTCAAGGTTTCTGTTGATAAATAAGGATTGACCCTCCCATTTTTCTAATGTAAGTATTCATATTGTTTACTTTGAGCTTGCTTTATACTTTTACTGGGTGTTCTACTTTCACACTCTTTCATAGTCCTATCATTTTGGTTTTCTGTTTGTAGCATCTTTTGTGAGGCTGGATGAGTGGTGAGAAATTCTTTCAGTTTCTCATTTTTATGGACGGTCTTTGTTTCAGCTACATTCATAAATGAGAGCTTTGCAAGATACAGTATTCCAGGTTGATGGTTTCTTTCTCTTAATACATGGACTGTATTTTGAACAGTCCTTATCTTAACTATTGAAGAAAGTTTTTTTTGTCATTCATACTCTTTGTTGAAGTCCTTACTTAACATAGAGCTAATCATATGTAAACAAAGTTAACAGAAAATAGGTCTTAGTAAAACATAAAGGTGGGAATAGGGGAGGGAGGAGGAAGAGGGTTGGGAGAGTGGGTTGGAGGGCAGTACAGTGGGAATAATAGTCATGTTTCTGAAGCTGTAATTATGAAATGTATGAAGCTCCTTTTCCTTAAATAAAAGGTTTCTGGAGAGGGGAGGAAAAGACATGGACTATACCTCACCATTCTCTCCTACCCTTTAAGTTTCTGATGAGAATTCAGCTGTGATTCTTGTTAGACATCCTCTAAAAATAATCTGGCATTTCTCTCATGCATGCTTTAGAATATTTTCTTTACATTTTATTGTTGAAGTTTAATTACAATATGTTGTGGTGAAGGATTTTTCTGTTCATGTCTGTTAGTTCTATTTGCTTCCTGTACCTGAATATCTCGCACTTGAGTAATTTTTCTGCGACTGTTTCACTAAGTACACTTTCTCATACATTCTCTTTCCACAACTACGAATTATGAAGACCTGTATGTTGGGTTGATAGTATCCCATAAATCTGCAACACTGTTTTTAGGTTTTCTAATTTCTTCTTTTTTTTGTATGATTGTAAAAATTCCAGAGATTTGTTTTCTAACTCAAATATTCATTCTTCTGCCTCATCATTTCAGTTGTTAAGGCTTTCGATGTCATTTTTATTTGATCTAAGGAATTCTTTATTTCTAATAATTCATTCTGTCTCTCTTTAAAATCTGAATTTTATGCAAAAATTTCATCCATGTGATTTAATTTCTTTAAATCATCACTTTAACTCTGATTGCTTCTGAGTAACCCTATGATTAATCTTTTGATTTCCATTTCCAGCACTCATTAATCTCTTCATCTTCACATTCTAGTATTGAAGTGTTGTTGTGTTCCTGTGGGGGTATCACTTTGTATTCCTTATTCTTGATTCTTGAATTTTTGTGTTTATTTTTAGGCATTTTTGGAGATACTTGTATTTTTCCCCTCTGATTACTTTTATCTTTGGGTTATCACTTTGTGGCTTAGAGGAGTGTCTGCTCTTTCAGTGATTACCCAGAGGTGTGTGCTGCTATGTCTGGGAACTCTATTTAGTGTGCCAGGGTTGGTAAGTTGAAAATCAAGACACTTTCTGATTTGTGATCTGGTCAGTGCCCTTTTCCTCACAGAGTATCTCTTGTCCCTGTAACTCCACACAGCAGAAAGGATTGGTGGAATCTCTAGGGTCTATATTACAAAGACACATGTCAGCTCCCAAAGACCTCACCTCATAATGTCATGATATGGCGGATTAGGATTTTAACACAACAATTTGGGGAATGTTAACTTTCAGTCTGCTGAAATAAATGATTCATTAGGCAAAAAGTGACATAAACTTTTTAATTTCCAAAATGATTTGTGTAACACATAGGATTTTACTGCTGAATCTTGGTATCAATAGCCCCAGATTAGAGAATAACAGAGTATTGAGTTTCTTTTCTTTCTCTTTTTTTTACAGGAAGAGTTAGTGAGAGAGAAACAGAGAGAAAGGTCTTCCTTCCATTGGTTCACCCCCAAGATGGCCGATCCAAAGCCAGGAGCCAGGTGCCTCCTCCTGGGCTCCTATGTGGCTGCAGGGCCCAAGCACCTGGGCCATCTTCCACTGCCTTCCTGGGCCACAGCACAGAGCTGGACTGGAAGAGGAGCAACAGGGACAGAATTGGGTGCCCCAACCAGGACTAGAACCTGGGGTGCCGGCGCCAAAGGTGGAGGAGTGGCCTAGGGAGCTGCGGCATCTGAGAAGTATTGATTTTTATGTGTAATATCTTTGAAAATATTACATAGTTAAGAAGAGATCTTATTTAGCTTATTTAATGTTATAATGCGCAAAAGAACTAAAGCTATTTGAATTGATCACAAAGTTAAGGGTACATCATACATAGAATGAGGAAAAAAGATAATGGTAAAAAAATAAGCAGAACAAAAATTAAATTAGTACTGTCTTATAAAGAAGGAAAGATTGACAAACTGAAATCAATGAAGTAGGAGCGGCTACATGGTGGAATAGGAGGGGAGCACACTATTAGTCCGGGGGAGAGACAGGTTAATAAAAGTGGAGATACTGCAGGGTCAAGGAAGAGTAGGGGAAGAAACAGCAGAGGAAACTTTCCGGAATTAGTGATTCACAGTGGACCTGTGTGGAGAGCGTGGGAGCCAAGTTCGGGACACCAGTGGCAGACTCAACACACCAGTGCTAGAACACGAGGTGAGCCGAACCTCCATAGCCCGTGACACTGGTGGGCAAGCAGAAAGAGGAGACTAGAGGGAACGAGGCTTGAAACTCCATGGGGAAAAGATCACCAGGCTAACTAGAAGAGAGAGACGAAAAAAAAAATGACTGATACGGACATGAGTTTCTCTCTTCCACTCACCCCTCAAAGGCGAGCAAGACAAAGAGCAGGCACATTTTGGACATACGTCATAAGCAGGGCGACCTCAGGTCTGCACTGGCCCTGAGCCTAGCAGAAAAACCTGACTGGGGGGAGGGGTGAAATAACAGGAGATTAGGATCTAACTCGGCAACCCAGTGGGAGACTGCAGGAGAATTGGAACCCATACCGAGGGCAGCAGAGATTCCCTGTGTGGCCCTTGGGAAAGAGCTTCTGATCTCTGGCTACTGTGGGTATATCATTCGCCTGCTAACTAATTCCAATTACGTTCAGCTGTGCGGAAGTACTTCCCTTTCGAATCAAAAATAAGAAAGAAAGAAAGAGAGATTTACCACACCTAGCCTGGGAGTGTCATCTTTGACACACCCTCAACCCTGAGGAACCAAACACAACTCTCAGTCCACACTCATCTCAAGCCTCTAAGGCTCCACAGAAAGCAGAGAGTCCACTTAATATAGAGCCATAGTGTAACAAGAAAAAAACACCACAATGAAGAAACCAAATATCTCCAACATGCCAAACAACAAATGCAAAAACTGAGGTAACAAGAATAAGGAAGACACTATTATGCCTCCAAATGAAAAAGACACCCCAATTCAAGATTATGAAGATGATGAGATAGAACCAATGCAAGAAGCGGATCTCAAAAAATTGATGAGAACATTAACAAGTTCTCAAAAACAAATTCTTGAACTACAGAAATCCTTAATGGACAAGATAGAAAATCTCTCTCGTGAAAATGAAATATTAAGGAGGAATCCAAATGAAATGAAACAACTAGTGGAACAAGAAACTGTGATAGTGACGAGAAATCATAATGAAATGAAGAATTCAATAGATCAAATGACAAACACATTAGAGAGCCTTAAAAACAGAATGGATGAAGCAGAAGAGAGAATATCAGACTTAGAACACAGAGAACAGGAAAGGAAACAGGCAAACCAAAGAAAAGAAGAAGACATTAGAAATCAAAAAATATTGTCGGGAATCTACAGGATACTATTAAAAAAACCAACATTTGGGTTTAGGAGTTCCTGAAGGCAAGGAGAGGGAGAAAGGATTAGAAGCCATTTTCAGTGAGATACTAGCAGAAAATTACCCAGGTTTGGAGAAGGACAGAGGCACCTTAGTACAGGAAGCTTATAGAACCCCTAATAAACTTGACCAAAAGAGATCCTCACCACGACATGTTGTAATCAAACTCACCACAGTGAAACATAAAGAAAAGATCCTAAAAGGTGCAAGAGAGAAACGTCAGATTACTCTTAGAGGATCTCCAATTAGACTCACAGCAGACTTCTCATCAGAAACCCTACAAGCTAGAAGGGAAGGGCGAGACATAGCCCAGGTCGTAAGAGAGAAAAACTGCCAGCCCAGAATATTATATCCGACAAAGCTCTCATTTGTGAATGAAGGTGAAAGAAAGACTTTTCACAGCAAACAGAAACTGAAAGAATTTGTTGCCACTCATCCTGCCCTGCAAAAGATGCTTAAAAGATACACACAGAAACACAGAAACATGGTCACCAATATGAAAGAAGGTAAAGGAAGGAAACCTCATAGCAAAAGATCACAGGAAGCTCAATTTCTCTTTGACATAGAATTAAACTCTAATGCTCTGTTAAAGCAATGTGTTAAAGTAATCTATTATGTTCTCTTGATGTCTATTAAATTCTAATTGTTCAAAAACAGCTGAATTTTTATTAAGAGCTATGGGTTATTTAAATATGTGCTTATTTTCAAAGATTTGAATAATCACCTTGTAACAATGATCAAATTTGGTCTATGTTATGTCATGATTTTAAGGAATCTTATTTCAACCAAGTATTTTGGATTTTGAGCCTTCTTGGCATTCTTGACAGGCATTAAAAAATCAAAGTTTCAAACAATCTGGACTCTTAAATTTCCAGTAAATCCTGGACTTTGGTTTTTCCAGTTTGGGCCCAACTGAAAAAATCGAAGGACCTATATCTCTCATCTTATAGAGACACCAACTAATCAGGATATTTGGATTATATTAGAAGTACTGTCAAGATGTTATGTGGTACCAAACATTAAGTTTCTACAGTGGAAAATGCTATTATTACAAATGTTTGAGAATTAAAAAGTCTAATAATCTTGTGTTACTAGACATGATAGTTATCTTAATGAGAAAGCCCCAGAGGCCTAAAGGATTAAATACTTGTGAAATCCTAGAGGTGCTTTCAAAAATACTGTGAAGTAAGCAAGTGCCTCTTGTTGGTTGATGAGTTTATAATTTTAAACATGGCAACCCTAAGTCTTTTGTCATCCACAGTTATATATGATTTGCTGCTCATAAAACTAAAGCGTTGTTGGTTCTGTGTTTAGCTGTCCTCCTATAGGTTCCTATGGACTTTTTCCAGCCACTTCCATTGTATTCAGTACTATGGGATGGCTCTGTAAACAGATGAAGCCAATAATGTATTAACAGTACCAACTGAGAGAAAGTATGGTTAACTGAGGTTACTAAAAACAAAAAGCATTTCAAATCAATTGGCAATCTACAAAAAGAGTTAAAGATTTTAAAAGCTATTATTAAAAGTGCTATATTGGTCTACTATGCTATGGTGTATGTGTGTACATATAGTATGTCCACATGTGGAAATTTTATTAAGAGTTTTATTTTAAATGGTTTATAGATAAGATTGTCCATAAATTTAAGCTGCTAAAATCAATCAAAGATACATTTCAATTTGTGTGACCTGAATCTGTGTATCATATGTTTTAAACTTGTTGGTAGAAACTGAAAACATTTTATATGGTTGTGCTTAAGTTTACTGGTTAAACAAACTACACCATGTTAGATATTTAAGAGGTGTTTTCAAATACATGATTCTTAAAATTTATAGAAGGCATTGGACCTTCTGGTAAATGTTTTCTTAAGTTGTTATCTAATGGTTGAAACTGTTTGCTAAGTATTCATGTGATATTGCTATTGTCAGCAACGAACTAGGACTTGCTCCCTCATTTCTCTATTCTAAGCCCAACTTGTTCTTTCATTTCTCTATTCTCTTCAAGGTAGGAAACTAATTCTATTATGAAGGTATCTGTAGGACACACAATTTAATCTTTAGACCTTATAAAAGAGATGGCTAACATTTTTCTGCAACAGCATAGCCAAAATAAGAACTTAAATAATAATCTCATAGCTAGATTATCTTCACCATCAGCGAGGTATACCGTAAGTATAAAAAACCTCCCTTTCAGACCAAAGGGAAAGAAAGTTTTTAAGTGAGAATATAATTTTCCTCATGGGCATTGTCTACCTTAGAAAAACTACTACAGAACATGCCTGTGACTATAGACTTGTAGTTCAGGCCACTGAAGATTAGAGATGGGACACGGGCACTCCCTGGACTTGCATCCTCTGGTCTGCTTTAACACAAACCAGGAGGAAAGGAAAGCTCGGCATCAGAAGCAATGGGTGGCAGGCCTATGAATGGCTGATCTGTACAGTGATCTGCCCTCAAGGAGACCCAACAGGCCAGTCCACTGCAGTGGCTTTCAAAGTGGTAAGCCTGGGCTTCAGCAGAAGTCAGCTTGTGAAGAGCCCTGGCAGCTCTGCCAAGAGTTGGATCACTGGAAATGGACCTGCCCTGGAGTCGAAGGATGCCCAGGTCAGAGCCACAGATCTTATTGGCTCTAAGCTGAAAAGCCCTTCACTCAGCCCAACTTCCAAAGTGACCACTGCAGCTGAGGGGACGGTCAAGTAGGGTCAGCAACATTGAAGGCAGAACTGTAAATTTCTTCTTAGAGATGCCACCTGCCTTTACCTGGCCAGCTCTCCTCCAGGCCAGCCAAGTAATGAAAGTCAACAGAGTGCCTTCCCCTAGGAGGTTCACACCTCCCTTAGGATATACCCCATGTGAGGAGATAGATAGGTCTGGGCCTCTTAACTTACAAGGCCTAAAGCCCAACAGATTCTTATCAAGCCCCTTCTATCAGGTTCTATTTGCCTCTCAATCAGAAAACTTAATTGTAGCTTAGACAGCACCTTTCTTAGCTCCTCTAATAATGATTCTGTCCTTTGTTCTAGACCCTGTCTAGCGTACTTGGCCTCATTCCTTTGTAATCATAACCTCTACTCTAC
Organism: Lepus europaeus; assembly: GCF_033115175.1. NCBI lineage: Eukaryota > Metazoa > Chordata > Mammalia > Lagomorpha > Leporidae > Lepus > Lepus europaeus. The sequence goes on along the minus strand of NW_026909346.1, from coordinate 1,585,237 downwards.
CACCAATGGCTCTACTCCCAACCTGTGTGTACTGATGGTCCTCTTCCACACTTAATGCTCTATAATTGTTCAAACCTGGTAAATGCCACTCTTAGGATCATTGGTTACTATCCTCACTCTGTCTTTTATGAAATTTTCTAAATATGATCAGAGTCGGCAAACTGGAAGGCTTCCATAGCCTTGGAAACTAATGACGACAGCCTAGGGTGGTTACTGGCACCATAAACTAGAGTGTCAATTTGTTGGGTCAACAACAGGAGCCACTGTGCACTTACTCCTCATGTGGGATCTCTGTCCTTAGTGTGCTGTACATTTTGATTTAATGCTATAACTAGTACTCAAACAGTATGTTTTACTTTGTGTTTCTATGTGGGTGCAAACTGTTGAAATCTTTATACTAAATTGATCTTCTGTATATAAAGAGAATTGAAAATGAATCTTGATGTGAATGGAAAGGTAGAGGGAGCGGGATAGTGGAGGGTTGCGGTTGGGAGGGGGAAGCCATTGTAATCCATAAGCTGTACACTGGAAATTTATATTCATTAAATAAAAGTTAAAAAAGAGAAATATACCAACAGCAGATGCTGAGAAGATGTGGGGGGAAAGGGGCACTAACCCACTGTTGGTGGGAATGCAAACTGCTTAAGCCACTATGGAAGTCAGTCTGGAGATTCCTCAGAAACCTGAACATAACCCTACCATACAATCCAGCATCCCACTTCTTGGAATTTTCCCAAGGAACTTAACTTGGCTAATAAAAAAGCCATCTGCACATTAATGTTTATTGCAGCTCAATTCACAATAGCTAAGACCTGGAACCAACGCAAATGCCCATCAACAGTAGACTGGATAAAGAAATTATGGGACATGTACTCCATAGAATACTATAAAGCAGTAAGAAACAATGAAATCCGGTCATTTGCAACAAGATGGAGTAATCTAGAAAACATCATGCTGAGTGAATTAAGCCAGTCCAAAGAGACAAATATCACTTGTTTTCCCTGATTGGCGACAACTGAGCACCAAAGGGGAAAACTGTTGAAGTGAAATGGACACTATAAGAAACAATGACCTGATCAGCTCTTGTCCTGACTCTAGATGTACAAAGTAATACTTTATCCTTTTTAGTATTTGTTGTTGTTCTTGTTGTTCTAGTACTAGTGGTTGAACTCTGTAATTAACACACAATTATTCTTAGGTGTTTAAATTTTAACTGAAAAGTGATCCTGTTAAATTTCAGAGTGGAAAAAGAGAGGGAGGAGATGTACAATTTGGGACATGCTCAAGCGGACTTGCCCCAAATGGTGGAGTTAGAATGTGCCAGGGGATTCCAATACAATCCCATCAAGGTGACATGTACCAATGCCATCTCACTAGTCCAAGTGATCAATTTCAGCTCACAATTGATGGCTCTGATAGGTCTAAGAGTCAAAGGGATCACACAAACAAGACAAGTGTCTGCTAATACTAACTGATAGAATCAAAAAGGTAGCTAAGGATCCAACTTGGGAAGTGGGATACACAGCAGACTCATAGGACTGGCAGATGTCCTAAATAGCACTCTGGCCTCTGAATCAGCCCTTCAGGCATTCAGATCTGGCGAAGAGCCCATGAGAGTATTGTAGGCATGGAAAGCCAAGATACCATGGAAAAAAAAGACCTAAATGAATGATCTCTGTGAGTGAGATCCCAGTGGAAAGAACGGGGCCATCAAAGAAGGAGGTACCTTTCTCTGAAGGGAGGAGAGAACTTCCACTTTGACTATGACCCTATCGAATAAGATCAAAGTCAGAGAACTCTAAAGGCTTCCATAGCCCTGGCAACTCATGACTAGAGCCTAGGGAGATTACTGACACCATGAACAGGAGTGTCAAATTGTTAAGTCAGCAACAGGAGTCACTGTGTACTTACATCCCATGTGCATCTGTCCTTAACGTGTTGTCTAATGTGCAGTGATGCTATAACTAGTACTGAAAGAGTATTTTTACACTTTGTGTTTCTGTGTGGGTACAAACTGATGAGGTCTTTACTAATTATATACTGAATCGATCATCTGTATATAAAGATAATTGGAAATGAAAAAAAAACCGGTGTTAAATTGGAAATGGCATAGAAAATTAATTAATTTTAAAATATTATGTAGGATCTCTGTCTTTATTGTGCTGTACACTCTTATTTAATGCTATAACTAGTACTCCAACGGTAGTTTTTTCACTTTATGTTGCTATGTGGGGCAAACTGTTGAAATCTTTACCTAATATATACTAAACTGATCTTCTATATATAAAGAGAATTGAAAATGAATCTTGATGTGAATGGAAGGGGAAAGGGAGCGGGAAAGGGGAGGGTTGCGGGTGGGAGGGAAGTTATGGGAGGGGGGAAGCCATTGTAACCCATAAGCTGTACTTTGGAAATTTATATTCATTAAATAAAAGTTTAATAAATGAAAAAAAAAGAAATCAATGAACACTCAGTTACAAATTTATTACATGAGGAGATATAACAATCAGAACTCACAACTTTGAAAACACACCTTCTTTCCCGCCTTGTCTTTTGTGGAGAGCAGTAAGCCATGCTGCTGCTGCCTGGCACCCCAGTGCTCTTCGCAGCTCCGTGTACCTTGTCTTCTCTCAGAGGGTAGTTGGGGTGAAGGCAAAGTCCACAACAAGGAGGGATGCAACCAAGTTGTCCGCGACTTGCAAGAGTTCTCCTCTGGGCCTTCGTCAGAGTCCAAGAGAGGTTCTCTGTTCCCGCCAGATGGAGATGGGTCACCAGTGCTGCTGGAGAAGCTCAATGGCATCTTCTCAGCTGCAGAAAAAACAATTTTTAAAATTAAGTAAACTTGGCCAGCGCCGTGGCTCACTAGGCTAATCCTCCGCCTGCAGCGCTGGCACACAAGGTTCTAGTTCCAGCTGGGGCGCCAGATTCTGTCCTGGTTGCTCCTCTTCCAGGCCAGCTCTCTGCTGTGGCTCAGAGGTGCAGTGGTTGATGGCCCAGGTCCTTGGGCCCTGCAGCCGCATGGGAGACAGGAGAGGCACCTGGCTCCTGCCTTACGATCAGTGCAGTGCGCCGGCCGCAGCGGCCATTGGAGGGTGAACCAACAGAAAAAGGAAGACCTTTCTCTCTGTCTCTCTCTCTCACTGTCCACTCTGCCTGTCAAAGAAAATTTTAAATAATTAAGTAAACTTTTTTTAAATGACTGAAAAAGGATAAATAAAGTCAATAAAATACTGAGAAATTTGAGGCTGCTCATTATTTCTATTTTCACAACTCCAAATATTTATATTGACATATATATATATATATATATATATATATGGTTATTTCCAAAATACTGATATTTCATTTTCAATAAACAGGAACCCCAAAATTTTAAATGTAGAACTGCTTGAGCTATGTATTTAATCTCAAAAAATAGGTATTAAAGTAGAAGAGGTATTTTGATATTCTACATATGTACAATAAACTTTGTATATTACTATGTATTAAAAAAAGAAAACACACCTTGAATTTGGGCTCAAAATTCACAAGCAAGAAAATGCAAATATTTTGTAATGTTCATCTGACTATAAAGTTAAGCACAGTCTCAGATTGTCTTTTGAAACTGGATTGGTAGTATACAGCTATGCTTCAGATTTTGAGATTATCTACATAATTTTAAGCAAACTGAGGTTACACATTAAGATGTGGGTGGATAACCAGACCATAAAAGAATGGCATGTAATAGAATGAGATGGTGAAGGACCAGCTCATAAAAACTAAACATGTGTGTAGAAGTAAAATGGATTGCTATGAGGATGACTTTAAAGACTCAGTGCCATAAAATGATATCCCATATACATATGGGGATAAATTACTGAATAGTCATGCAATGAAAAAAAAATAAACTAGAAAACCTCAATGCAAGAGACGTATAAACTCAATGAAGAGAAAGTAGCTCAATCTTAGTATAAGGAGGCTTGGAGCTAAAATTAATGTTAGTGCATAAGATGTTCTTTTGCACGTTACCTATCAGACTTTTGATTTGGAGGATGCATTTGTTAAAATCTCTCTACAATCATTCTAAGGACTCAGTGACTACTTTTGCCTAGTTGCTGAATTATTTTATCTAATGTCTGTGAATAATGATGCTTCTTTAATTACTTTCTGAGCTACAAGTATTCCAAATCATTACCTCTGTGATTCTTTAGATTGCCTTAAGGGTGAAACTAAAGAACTGCTTGAAAGTTCATTTAAGATGTAGCACAAATATCCCACAGTAAAATTACTTCAGTTACTTAATTAGGATAAGAAGAAAACATTCAATTGTCATTTCATTTGTAAATGAATCCAACACATTAAAAAGATATATAAAATTGGAACTGATTGCTAAGAGTATGCTAACACATTTTATACAGATGCATTTAATGTTCTTGTGCCACAAGAATATGCTCCTTTAAACAGTAATGTTTTAGGTAGGACATCAAGAATACATACAAGACTTCTGTGCAAATCAATTATTTGGAACATTAGACAATAAAATAACTTTATTCAACTGGGAAGTAGATTTTATATTTTCTCATCTTTGTTGCCAAATGGATGATAGAAACAGAGTGATGCTTGATTCATATCTCTTACTTACTCATTAGCAAGATGAGCAAGAGGAGCAGCTAGGACTAGAACCGGCATCCATATGGGATGCCAGCATTTCAGGCTGGGGATTTAACCTGCTGCACCACAGTGTCAGCCCCAAAGTCCTGGTTCTTTATTCTGACCATTCTGCCCCTCCAATTTCACATCTATAAATTGGTGATATATCTGGAGGGATTATGATGAAGAAATAATTGTAATGCTTGTAAATGCCTTTCAGTACCAGTTCTGGCTTGTCTGAGACCCATGAAAGGTCATCAGGACTATCCTCCTGCCCCAAATCCAGGGCAATCATTTGACTCAACTCATTAAAGCCTTCCAAAGATGTATGAGGATGACTTCAAAATGTTCTTTGAAAATGTATACTCTGAACATTTTGTGCATGGACTTCAAAAATGTTTGCACAAAATGAATTTCTCTTATAGCTCTATTTCCCACAAGGTTTTTGAAGTAGCCCTGAGAGCCTCCAATATCGCCAGCTAAGTGAGCAACCTGCCTGTCAGCTCCCTTCCTCCTGTGCAGAGCTTCTATGCTGCCACAGGATCTGCCCAGCCCCCTCCCATGCATGTCAGCTGTGGAGAGACCCTTGACAGAACCCCTTCATCACAAGGGCTTCCCAGCAGCACTCCCTCCCCAGCCTCTCTCCCAGCCTAACCCATGCCTTCCCTCCTTCCTAATCCCCAGACTCCTGTCAAGCTTCAGGTCTCTCAGCCCAAGCAGACTGAGCCACAAGGTGTCAGCCCTCTGAATCAGGCTTGGGAGGAAGGCGGAAGAAGCAAAGGCAGGAATGTGAAGGGGAGTGGTGGTGGTGGGTGGGGATCAGGCTGGCCAGTTTGCTGTCCTGGGCCTATAGGACTGATAGGCTGTGAACAGCAGTGTATCAGGCCCTGGAGCCTCTGTCCTGGGGCTCGGCCTGGTCCTGGGTGAGCAGGGCTGGGGAATGGAGAGTGAATGGTTTAGGGGTACTTACTCCAGGGGATGTGGAGCACACAGCAGTCCTGGGCCAGGTCACATGATGAGGGATGGGGGAGACTGAGTCACTCTATGGCTGCCTAGGATGTGGGACTTGGGAGAGCATTCAGGGTTCCAGGAAGTGGGTGGACTCAGCTCTGAGGCAGGGCCACACCCACACATCCTATTTCAAAGGGACACCCAGAAGTTAGCAGCCACAGCCGTGTGGGACAGACAGGTGGATCTGAGGGCCCCTGTAGGAGGGCGCTGGCAAGAAGCTGGCCAGAGCAGAAACAGCAGCACGGATGCGGGTGTGAAGTGAGGGGAGCCAAAGAAGGAGACTGACAGTGGGATGAGAAAAGGCAGGGAGGGCACGGGGAGGGCTAGAGCAGGGGAGGGTTGAACCTGCTGGGGACCAGAAACAGGAACCCAGAGAGGGGGCTGTGGGAAGAGTGCGAATGGTGGGCAGCATGTATGGAGGCGGGATCCCGGGAATGGCCAGGGCTGGGATCGCGGTAGGGATGGTGGGATGATGGCAGCACTGAGAACCGGTCTCCCTCACGGAGGGGTCCCGGGGGCCGGAAGGAGCTCAAGATTCCAGTTTCCTGCGGCGGGCATTCTCCCCTCTCCACCTCAGAGACCCCTCCCCGACTGCCCTTCAGGACTGCCAATGGCGTCCAGTTCTGGTCTCCGCTGTGGGTTCTCAGACAGCGCAGAGCCTAGGATGCTCTTGGCCACTGGAGCCCAGCTTGAGGTGCGCCCCCAAGGGGCCGAGGGAGGCGGGATCTGACCGGCTCCGCGAATGGCCGCCCCTAACTGGCCGCAAGGACAAGCACCTCTAGGCGGCTCCCTGGCCAGCCCCGTGGTTGAGAACCCCGGCGGCGGCTCCTGGAGGACCTTGGTGCCCAGCCAGGGGAGCTTGGTGCCCACTAGGCTGCCCTCCACCCCGGTCCCGCCCGCCTCTCGTGCACCACTTCAACGTGATGCTGGGCACACATATTCCCTCTCCCACTCCGACCCAGGCCTCTTGTCTCCGACGCCAGTGACCCTGGCTTTCTCCCAGGAAAGACTGAAATGGGAGCGAATCGTGACGTGACTGTCAGATGTGTGTGACCCTGTTATTCTCCCGTGGCCCATTCCCCCTTTTCTGACCCGCGCCCCATCACACGTCTCATTTGTACCTCAGGGGCACTCCGAGCATCCGCCGTCCCCACTCACCAGTCTGCGGCTCCTCCATTTCGGGGCACTCTCATCAGCCTACTCCTGGCAGTTAAGAAGAGATCTTATTTAGCTTATTTAGTGTTATAATGTGCTAAAGCACTACGGTTATTTTATTTGATCACAAAGTTAAAAGGTACATCATAAATGTAATGATAAAGAAATAAAATAGTATAAATAAGCAGAGCAAATTTAAATTAGTGCTGTCTTACAATGAAGGAAAGGGTTGAAAACTACAGAAATCAATGAAATCTCGATGACAAATGTATTATATGAGGAGATATAACAATCAGAACTCACAATTTTTGAAAACATGCCTTGAATTTGTGCTCAAAATTCACAAGCAAGAAAATGCAAATATTTTCTAATATTCATCTGACTATAAAGTTAAGCACAGTCTCAGGGCTGGCTGTGGTGCAGTAGGTTAATCCTCCACATGTGGTGCTGGCATCCCCTATGGGCACCGGTTCTAGTCTCTCTGCTATGGCCTGGGAAAGCAGTGGAAGATGGCACAGGTGTTTGGGCCCCTGCACCCACATGGGAGACCAGGAACAAGCACATGGCTTCTGGCTTTGGATAGGCCCAGCTCTGCCCTGTGGCCATTTGGGGAGTGAACCAATGAAAGGAAGACCTATCTCTCTGTCTCTCCCTCTCACTGTAACTCTACCTCTCAAACAAATAAAATCTTCAAAAAAAAGTTAAGCACAATTTCACATTGTCTTTTAAAACTGGATTGGAAGTGGACAGCTATGTTTAACATTTTGACATTGCATAATTTTAAGCAAACTGAGGTTCTACATTGAGATGCGGATGGATAAGCAGGCAATAAAAGAATGACATGTAGTAGGATGAGATGGTGATGGACCAGCTCATAAAGACTAAACATGTGTGTAGAAGTAAAATGGATTGCTATGAGGCTGACTTTGAAAGGCTCAGTGCCATAAGATGATATCCAAGAAACACAAGGGAAAAATTTAATGAATAGCCAGGCAATGAAAAAAAAAAACCTAGAAAACCTCAATGCAAGAAATGTATAAACTCAATGAAGAGAAAGTAGCTCAGTTTTAGTATAATGAGGCTTGGAGCTAAAATTAATAGTTCTTTACAGGGCCGGTGCTGTGGCACGGTAGGTTCATCCTCCGCCTGCATCTGCAGCATCCCTTAGGGGCACCGGTTCTAGTACTGGCTGCTCCTCTGCTGATTCTGGTCACTGCTATGGCTTGGGAAGGTGGTGGAGGATGGCCCAATTCCTTGGGCCTCTGCACCCATGTGAGAGACCTGGAGGAAACTCCTGGCTCCTGGTTCCCGGCTCCTGGCTTCAGATTGCATGGTTCTAGCCATTGCAGCTATTTGGGAAGTGAACCAACAAAAGGATTTCTTCTCTCCGTCTCTTCCTCTCACTGTCTGTAACACTACCTCTCAAATAAATAAATATTTTAAAAAATAGTTCCTTGCAAGAAAATGTTGGTGCGTAAGATCTTCTTTTGCACGTTACCTATCAGACTTTTGCTTTGGATGATGTATTTGTTAAAATCACTCACAATCATTCTAAGGAGTCAGTGACTACTTTTGCCTAGTTGGTGAATTATTTTATCTATTGTCTGTGAATAATGATGCTTCTTTAATTACTTTCTGAGCTACCAGTATTCCAAATCATTACCTCTGTGCTTCTTTAGATTGCATTAAGGATGAAACTAAATAACTGCTAGAGAGTTCATTTAAGAGGTAGCACAAATATCCCACAGTAAAATTACTTCAGTTACTTAAGAAGAAAACACTCAACTGTCATTTCATTTGTAAATGAATCCAACACATTGAAAAGTTATACATAATTGAAACTGATTGCTAAGAGTATGCTAACACATTTTACACAGATCCATTTAATTTTCATGTGCCACAAGAATATGCTCCTTTAAACAGTAATGTTTTAGGTAGGACATCAAGAACACATATAAGACTTCTGTGCAAATCAATTACTTTGTGTCAGACCCTCGCCAGCAAGGGTCCAACGCAATCACGACATGGTCACTGTTTCTCAGTTCTCAAGTAACTTTTACTTGTGGGGGCAGAAGGAAAGAGTGAGGGGGAGAGAAGAAAAGAGAAGGAGGAGCAGCAGCTCCAAGCCCAATTCCCAATGTCTCTTTATACCCCAAGTCTGTGGAGCATCCGCTCCACAGCCAATAGCGGCTCTCTTCCCGTGCAGTTCACACTGGTATCGTCCAATCAGATGAAAGGACACGTATAGTCTCAGGTCGAAAGTTCATCTGTTTCACCTGGTTCTTCCTAGTTGTTTATGCAGAATCCATCTTGCCTCAACTTCATCTGTTTCACCAGGTTCCTCCTAGTTGTTTATGCAGAGTGCATTCTGTTTCATCTGTTTCACCTGGCTGTTTTTGTGGGCCTTGTGGTTGACCGATTGCTGCAAGCTATGCAGATGAGGAGGTTCTCACAGGTGGCCAGCCTGCGGTTCCCCACAACTTTGCACATTAGACAATAAAATAACTTCCACATGGGAACTGGATTTTATATTTTCTCATGTTTTTAGCCAAATGGATGATAGAAACAGAGTGATGCTTGATTCATGTCTCCTACTTACTTGTTAGCATGAACACCTGACTTTTTTCCACCCATAAAATAGCTATGGAGAGATGGTGTGGTCCTCTGAAAGTAACAAATGCTTGCTTGGGGATCAGAATATTAAGACTGCAATCTAAAACATGTCATCACCTGGCTGAATCACTTGTCATGACATTTCTAAACCATCTTTTACCTACTTAATATGCTTGGGGGATGGATCTCTGGGGACATCTTCATCGCTCATGGAAATTTCATGTGTATTTTTTAATTTTAAATCAGAGTTTTTGTGAGGTTGAAAATAAAATACACATTACTGAGCATGAACTTGAAGGATTAGATAGCTAGAAAGTGCAAACAGATGTTATTACCACTCTGATAATTATTGTATTCTGAAAGTCTGTATGTGTGTGTGTTTATCACTATTGTGATTTATTTTCATACATGAAATGTATTTCTAAAAACTTGTCATTACTTATAAAAGCCAATATTTTAACTCTTCATTTACCTCAATTTAAGTGCAAATTGATACATCCTTTACATTTTCACTCATTTTCTTAAATAAAATTAGTAATCTTCATAAACTGGATTTCATTTTTTATTTTATTTTTCTAATGAATACTAAAACACATACTTAAAATATTCTTTAATGTGTGACTTAAAATAATCTTTTGATATTTGTGAACATTGAGCTAGAAAATGAAAAGTTATGACTGTGAAGTCTTTAAATGTTGAGATAAATTGACATTAAAATATTTTGGACCTTCAAATTCAAATACCACTTTTACATCAGAAACGCAGCAATCAAAGAAGAAACAAATGTACATCAAAAATAAAAGCAATGGTGCAAAGACAGAGGAAACATAAATTATTTCATTCCTACCTCTTGACAGCATTTTGGACTAGTTTTGTCAGTGAATCAGAAGTGAACATTGAGATGCTTATTAACCAGCTTGAGGATTTTAATGAAGGACTAATCATGCAGCCATTGAAGTAAGGAGGCTTACTCTTCAAATCTATTGTAAAGAAAATATAAGGAGGTGGGCATCAAAGCATGCAGCACCATGAGAAATACACTGTGGTGTTGACTCTGTCATGTTCACGAGGAGTGTGGTAGAATCTGAAGTAAAAGGAAAAATTCAAGAAATACATGGCTTGGATCTTGTGTAACTGGGTAACTCTAAGATGAGATGAAACAAAAGCACCACCACCAACAACAAAATATTGTGTGTTTAAGAAGTTTGGGGTCACTGTGGCAATCCTGCTCGCAATTAAGTGGATTTCATGGGTTATTGTTTTCTGCATTTAGGTAACATTCTATGTTCTGTATAGTTGTTAAGAGATTTTATGGATTCTCCCTCATGTAATTCTCACCATGACCTTGCCAGCTAAGTATCATTCCTCCTTACATGTGGAAACAACGCTCAGAGAGGTTTGAGTGACTTACTCAACTAGGAGGGAAGCTGAATTTGAGCCTTGAAATCTGGCTGAGTTTATCATTGGAAGATTCCATGCACTGTGCCCAGTACACAAGTGGACCTGACAGTGCTATAGGGGGTCTTTCTTCTTCAGCAGAGTGATTGATTCAGGATCTCCAGATTGTGCCATAAGCACAGGGCAATCCTTTAAAGATAGACACTGAAATAGGAAATGCATGGTATATTAAGGGCCAATAAGTAGTGAGGGAAAACTTCCAAGTCTTCTAAGAAAGAAACTTCCTTACCTGTTCAGGGTGCCTATTAGCTTGTTTTCTTGATATTATGGGGTATTGTTGGAAGTCCTACTACTGCTTTGGACTTCTTGACACTTGTATGAGAAACCCTTATATCTTGACCTGATAACAGAAAAGCAAAGCCAAGAGAAATGTGGAAAAGCAGAAATGGAGCCACAGGCCATTCTGAGTCCACCACAACTTTTAACTTCCAGGAGTCAATACATTTCTGAAATAATACAATGACATACACTCAACATGGTAATCATACACTCTGTTATTCTCCTTTGGAGAATAATCAAGACATTCACTCTGTCCACTTCCAGAAAGGACTTAGATTTTACATTTTCTAAAATAACTGGTTTCCATAGAGATACTTCAGAAAAGTGTTTGGATGACAATTATCTTTCACAGTGGTTGTTCACATTCAATATCTTATGGGTTCTACAGAAATTGGCATCCCACCATAAAAGCTCAGTCAGCCTGATGTTTGAGTTGTGTTTATCAGGCAAGACTCTTATTCTGTTAACCCTCAATTCCCACACTTGTAAAATGCTGACATTAGTGTGGCCCTCATATGTTTACTTTGCATATTAAATGAGATTATATATGTATGTAGATATACAAATACATGTATATATGTGTGTGTAGTGACTACATATACTCCCATGTACATAGAAAGTGATTGCTTGTTAATGTCAATAAATCTTTGAAAAATACATGAAAACTTTTAAAAAAGATTTATTGATTTATTTGAAAGTCAGAGTTACACTCAGAGAGAAGGAAAGGCAGAGAGAGAGACAGATAGAGGTCTTCCATTCTGTTGGTTCACTCCCCAACTGACCATAATGGCCAGAACTGAGCTGATCTGAAGCCAGGAGCTGCTTCTGGGTCTCCCAAGTGGGTACAGAGTCCCAAAGTCTTGGGTCATCTTCTATTGCTTTGTCAGGACATAACAGAGACCTGGTTCAGAATAGGAGCAGCCAGGACTCAAATTGGCACCCATATGGGCTGCCAGTACTGTGAGCTAGTGCTTTAACCCACTGTGCCACAGTGCTGGCCTGAAAACTTTCTTACAGTTGAAAATGGATGTTGACATATGTTTTTTTGTTTTTAATTTATGACAGTCTTGTGAATGTTGGTGAGGTAGTCCTAATTACTATTTCCATTTCATATAGTAGGAAAATAAGGCTCAAAAATAATTTAAATCAATGATAACTGGAAAATTTTGCATTCCATATGATAGCATTTGTTTCTAGACATTTTAATTGCTTGCTAACTGTTTAAAAACTGTGCTTGGATTCAACATGGAACTAACATTTCCTTCTTTTCATAAAAATACAGAGGTGAGTGCACAGGTGCCATGTGCGGTTCATGCCAGGCTCAATGGCCGGGTCACATGGTAGCAAGGTCTGAGCCTTGTACAGACACATCTTGCAGCTGCACTGGGTTCTGCGCCCGGACCTCAAAACCTTGGGTGACCAGTATGTGAAGGACGAGTTTAGGAGGCATAAGGCCGTTAGTTCTGACGAGGTCTGGCACTTCCTGCAGGAATGGGGGGAGTGTTCATGGAATCCCAGCTTTGACCTAATCTAGCACAGGCTGTGTGGCCATTGGAAGAATGAACCAGCAGAAAAGGACATTTCTCTAAGAATTCATGCTGGCAGAAGCCACTTACCCACATTCACCCACTGGAGCCTTGTGGATCAGTCCGTTAATGTGGTAGTTCATATAACATTTCTAGAAGAGCGGCAAGATGGCAGAGTAGGAAGGGAGCACACTGATAGTCTGGGAAGAGACAGTTTAATAAAAGTGGAGATACTGCATGTTCAAGGAAGAATAGGGGAAGAAACAGCAGAGGAAACTCTTCCAGAACTAGTGATTCACAGTGGACCTGCGTGGAGAGCGTGGGAGCCCACAATTCAGGACACCAGTGGTAGAATCAACACACCAGCGTCGGAATGTATGGTGAGCCGAACCTCAATAGCCCTAGACACCGGTGGGCAAGCAGAAAGAGGAGACTAGAGGGAAAGAGGCTTGAAACCCTGTGGGAAAAAGTTCACCAGGCTAGCTAGAAGAGAGAGAGAGAAAAAAAAGTAACCGATACAGACACGGGTTTCTCTCCACTCACCTCTCAAAGGCAAGCAAGACAAAGAGCAGGCACCATTTTGGACATACGTCATAAGCAGGGCGACCTCAGGTCTGCACTGGCCCTCAGCCTAGCAGAAAAACCTGACTTGGGGTGGGGGTAAAATAACAGGAGATTAGGATCTACTGAATGTGTGGTGCTAATGAACTGAGACTGTGAAGAAGGAGACGATGGGGGAGAGACTCACAAAATTCACGTGAGTACTCTCCAGAGATGCTACAATTCAGTAACCTTGGCAACCCAGTGGGAGACTGCAGGAGAATTTGAGCCCACACTGAGGGCAGCACAGATTCCCTGTGTGGTCCTTGGGAAAGAGCTTCCGATCTCTGGCTCCTGTGGGTATATCATTCGCCTGCCAACTACCTCCAATTCCTCTCAGCTGTGTGGAATTACTTCCATTTTGAATCAAAAAAAGAAAGAAAGAGAGAGAGATTTACCACACCTAACCTGGGAGTGTCACCTTTGGCACACCCTTAACCCTGAGGAACCAAACAGAGCTCTCAGGCCACACCCATCTCAAACCTCTAAGGTTCCATCGAAAGCAGACAGTCCACTTAATCTAGACTCATAGTATAACAAGAAAAAACACCACAGCAAGGGAAGAAGAATCCAAAGATACCTCCACAATGCCAAGAAACAAACGCAAAAACTGAGGGAAAAAGAACAAGGAAGACATTATGACACACCTAAATTAACAAGACACCCCAAGCCAAGATTATGAAGATGATGAGATGGAAGAAATGAAAGATACAGGTTTCAAAAAATTTATGATAAGAACAATTAGAAGTTTTCAAAAACAAATGCTTGAGGTATGGAATTCCTTACTGGACAGGATAGAAAATTTCCTTCGAGAAAATGAAGTCTTAAGGAGGAATCAAAATGAAACACAGAAACTAGAACAGGAAAGTGTGATAGTGAAGAGAAATCAGAATGAAATACAAAACTCAATAGATCAAATGATAAGCACATTAGAGAGCCTTAAAAACAGAGTCAGTGAAACAGAAGAGAGAATATTGGACTTAGGAGACAGAGAACAGGAAAGTATACAGTCAAACCAAAGAACAGAAGAGGAAATTAGAAATCTAAAAAATATTGTTGGGAATCTACAGGGTATTATTAAAAATCCCAACATTCGGGTTCTAGGAGTTCCTGAAGGCATGGAGAGAGAGAAAGGGTTAGAAGGCCTTTTTAGTGAGATACTTGCAGAGAACTTCCCAGGTTTAGAGAAGGACAGAGTCATCCTAGTACAGGAAACTCATAGAACCCCTAGTAAACTTGACCAAAAGAGATCCTCACCACGACAGCCCTATCTATTATGAGCATATGCAAAGTGAATTACCAGATGAAATAAATTGCCCCCTCTTTCAAATTACTTAATTTTTTTCAAAAATTTTAAAAATTAGGACTTGGGAACTCAATATAAATCTCTGTCTTGGTTCAAATTTTTCCAACTGCTTGAGCGTTTGCCTTCTGGGTTATATGGTTCCAGGATGGGCCTTAACAGGAAACTGGATTACAATCAGGAGTATAGATGGGACTCAAAACCAAATATTCTTGGATGTGTTTATCCCAAGAAGTATCTTATCAACTAGGCATTCCCACCCCTTTTGAGGTTATAAAAATGTTCCAAAATTGATAAAGATGATGGTTACATATAACTGAAAAACAGAATTCTATGTGCACACTTAATTGATGAATTACATGGTATGGGTCTTATGTTCATATCTCAGTTTTGCTACTTATGAAAATGGTGTGATTTCTTGTAGTGATATATTGAGAGAATTTTCATGGTTTTATGTGATATTTTATATTGTAGTCTTCCTAATTCAAATCCACATAAAATGTGATTTGCCTCTGTAGGCTGTTGCATATTTATATGTTGATATGGATTTAAATGCATGAGAAAGTAGTCCAGCCTGTAAATATATGAATGACAATTATTGACGACTCAAGATGAAGGTATTGTGGGGAGAGGTGTCATTAATCTTGTCTGCATATCTTTTTGAAGAATATAATTATGAGATAAATTAATAAAAAGCAAAGCATCATCAGACACAAGAAGTACTTGAGTCAATATTTTTACAAGTGTTAAATCAGAAAAGATCAACCTTCCTGGCTGGCATTGTGGCCAATTAGTTTGTCACTGCTTTTCATGCTGGCATCCTGTACCAGATAGTTAGTTTGAGGCTTGGCTACTCTGCCTCTGGTTCAGATTCCTGAATATGTGTCTGGCAAGACAGAGAAAAATGGCCCAAACACTTGCTACCTGCCATCCAAGTCAAAGAACCAGATGGAGTTCTTGGGTCCTGGAATTGTCTTGCATACAGATCTGCTGTTGTGGCCATTCAGAAATTGAATGAATAAAGGAAAATATCTCTGTCTCTTTCTCTATATCTCACTGTGTTTTAGCTCTCACTTACTCCTGCTCTCTCTCTCTTGCTCTTGCTTTTTCAAATAAATCTTGAGAACAAAAAACACTAACTTCACATATAAATCCTTATGGAAGTCTTAATTAATCAGTGACATTCTATGGACATCACTTCCTGTATCCATACCACAGATCTTTCCACTGTATTCAGTACAAATTAATCACTAGAAACCCTGTCTCTGATTCCAGTCATTACATATAAAGTATACTCGAGAGACAGAAAAATTATTTAAGGTTAACCAGCTCTCAGTGAGTATGGTCTTCTCATTTTTCTCATCTCAAGTCCCCTCATGCAATCCACAACTTCAGTGCCAGTAGGAAAAGCATCTGGTGGAGGTATATGAAGACAAAGAGGAAAAATTCCAAGAAAGAATATGACGACCCACAATTCATGGTGCCAAGCTAGTTTTTTGATCCTTGCAAATTCACGTTCATTTCAATAATATGACTGAGACATATTTCATGCACAATTGTGTCTGATCTGTGGTGGAGGTACCTAGGCTTGAAGTTCAGCACTGAGGTTCTTGAATTTGCAGAATAGTCACTAAAGGGCAATGGCGGGATTAGAAAATACTCAGGAATTTGAACAGTACAAATCATATCTTAGGCATTGAGGAAAGCAGGGATAGGCTGTAGGCCAAGAACCGGGACCCCTTCTTATCCTCAATCCAGAGCACATCAACCCTGACCATCCCCATTTGGAGAGGAGCTATAATAGCAGTGGGAGCTCCATGAAATCCTTTTATTGATCTTCTTGCCTGGTTTGTGGATGCAACCAATAAATGTAGAGTAAAGTCTAGGTTCACCTCACAAAATAGCAAATGAAGTTTTGCTAGATAAATGGATGGATGGATGGAAGGGTAGATAGAAGAAAGCTAGGAGTTAGATAGAAGAATGCCAGGAGTCTCTAGATAAGTGATTAACAGATACCAGAAGATTTGTATTTGCAAAGTGAATTTGAAACACACCCACCTCAAGGCCCTTTATTTCAATATATGAACCAGAAGAGTTTTCCCAACTCTGAAATATGGTACATAGATGCATCTGCAGCTACTTTAGTAGATAACTACAAGCATCTTCTGAATTTTTATCAATATAAGTTGATTAAAATAGTTCATAGATATAATTCTAGGAATATAGTGATACTTTCCTCCTTCCCTCCCTGTTCTTTCCTTTGTCTTGAATTTTTACATCAACATGTTTTCATTCACCTTATAGTCATAGGATTAATGCACTAAAGAGTTAAAGAAATTAAATGTAGAAATGCCACTGCTCAACAGATATATGTACAATAATTGTAAATAAATCAAGTACAAAGATGTACATTTCCCTCATTTAGATTTTTCATAGCTCTCATGGTTGAAGTGAAGAGATAACACATTGTAGGTTTTGTTTGCATTTTCCTGATGGCCAGTGATGCAGAGCATTTTTCCATGCTGTTGCCCATTGCTATTCCATCATTTGAAAAATGCAGGTGCATGTCCTTTGCACATTATTTAACTGGATTATTTGTTTTGTTGATATTGATGTTACTGAGTTCCTTATATATTTTGTACATTAATCATTCACAGATGTATAATTTGCAAACATTTTCTCCCCATTTTTTGGTTACCTCTTCATTTTGTTGAGTTCTTCCTTTGCTGAGCAGAGACTTCTTAGCTTGAGATAAAGTCATTTGTTTTTGCTTTTACTTCCTGTGCTTCTGGATTGTTATCCAAGTGTCTTTGCCAAGGCAAATGTTATTTGGTGTTTTCTCTATGTTATAATATAGTAATTTGATGGGTCCCAGCCAGTTCAAATGGGAATTTAACTCCTGCAACAAAATTTTGCTTTTTGATTTTAGAAACTCTGGCCATACATGTGTCACCAGTAGCAAATGTAGGAGAAGAAATCAGTGCACAGTTTCCGGGAGACATGAAGGATGCATTTCTGCAGGCTGCCTACTCTTACTGCTCCAGCTGATCTTTACATTTTCTTTACCTCTATTTTGGCTTTAATCAATCCATGCTTTATTTTCATAGTATGGCTTAATATGAATTTTTTACAGTGATGGCTTAGTCATCCAAAATATTTGATCTTGTGGCACAAGGTTAAAATGTCATTTTATTATTCTTTAAGTTCTTAGGAGTATTTTTTTATTCCTTCAATTCCATTCCATTGGAAATCCTTTTTCCATAATCTACCATTTTTTATGGAAAACACATACTGTACTGCATGCAAGCTGCTTGACAAACAGCTTCTGGGGAGCCAGAAGCATTAAGTGCATAGTGAAAGCCAATTTCACTACTGCTTTATTCTGTTTTGTATGAAAATGACATTCCCAAGTTATTTTCTTTGTAACACTGACTCTTTAATATGGTAATAAGTGCTCTGAAAAAATATCTTGTAAAAAACAAAAATGCTGAATTAAACACTTTGGGGAAACTTATAGGGAATTTCAAAGTATTTAATATACTCCCATTCTCCATGAATCTCTAACAGTTTGCTATAATTTGGATATTTCCCAAAATTATTTGGCCATGAAAACTTTTATTTTCCAGAAATAAATGAAGAACCTGGGGAGATATGGAAACCTGCAGAAAACAATTTGGGAAATGCTGCCCTCAAGTGATATACAGATTCACTTTCAGTACTTTAAGCACCTATTTAGAAAAACCTTAAAACAGTAGATTGGATCATATGTGATTAGTAAAGGTTCTTTTACATTTTATACGAGGCAGAAGATTCACAACAGATTTGTCCTTTTCTTTTTTTTTTCTTTTTGCTTTCTCAATTTCTGTAGTGCTCTAACATTTTAAATCCACCTGGAATAGGCTAGCTCTGAGTTCAGTAAGAGTAGGATGAATCCTCTGAATTGAAATTAGGAACAGTTCCTGTACTCTCCACATTGAAAGGCTGACTGTTAGGGGATCAATATCAATCAGAAGAGAAAAATGAGAAACCGCACATGCAGCTATAGGTCTAGGAGTACGTATCACTTTTTGATAGAAATGGCACTTAAGAAAACTAAGAGGTTCTGAACTGCAATGCCTTCCACAAGTTGTCTGCCAGGTAATAAAGAATGGCATTTCAACTCCCTGCTCCAGGCATCTGGGCATAGAATATGCATTTCAGGTAGCTTTATGTCCTCTGGAGAGTTTTCTAAAATATTTTTAAATTGAAGTTTAATAAATTATACCATTACCAAATGTTATTTTATTTCCTTACATGATTGTTAAGATTCATATATTTTCAGAATAGTGGAAAGAAACCTGGAAAATGAGAAATTAAAACTCTTAGCCTGCTCTTTTTTGCTAAATATCTCGTGAGACTGGTTTCTAATTTTCTAGTTTGAGATTTAGCATTATCCTGTATAAATAATACCATAAAATTAATATTTCACATCTCATTTCAAAAATTAAAAAAATACCTTTTTTATGCATATGCCACAGGATGATTAAAGCATGCTTTCAATAGGAACATTATTTACCAGGAAGTGGGAAATTGTCTGAAACTACTTTGCTACAACTCTGGATACCTTATCCTAACATATGTGGATTTAAGAATAAAAACAGTAAGTGAATGGAATCTCTCTCCCTTGCCATTAGCAAAATGGGACCACCATCTGGGGGCTTTTCTCCCCACCACCACTGCTGGGATTCTCCTTTGGAAAACAACTGGGAGCCAGAGGGGAAAGAGGGGAACCCAGGACTCACTATGTGTGGAAGCAGCCTGCGTGTGAGCCCAGCCGTGTCCCTCCCCCCAGATCTCTCCTCTCTCTCTGCTCCCACCACCTCCTTCCCCTCTGCCTGGAGAGGAAAGGGGACAACCCCAGCCACACCCTGGCACCCGCCGCCCCCTCAGAAGTTCCTACATTGCCTGCTCTGAACTGGTTAAGAGGGCAACCGTGATGTCTGAGTCTCTCGGTTTCCAGCATCCACTCTACAATTAACCAAGGTAGAGACTCCCCTAAACTTTTCTCAACATAAGCAGAAAAATAATTGGGGAGATTTTGAAAAGTGGGTCTTTGGGCACAGAGCTTCGTGAGAGACTGAACCACACAAAGTTAATTGTGCCCGGTTTTTAGGAAATGAAGCCAGACTCACTTGCAAACAAAGAAGAAACAATATAAAATCCTTTTCAGAGCAAGGTTGGTCAAATAGCATGTTGGGTGGTGAGTAAAAACACATCTTAAAATTCATTTTGCTGGGGCCATGCCGTGGCTCACTGGGTTAATCCTCTGCCTGTGACGTCAGCATCCATATGGGCACCGGTTCTAGTCCTGGTTGCTCCTCTTCCAGTCCAGCTGTCTGCTGTGGCTTGGGAAAGCAGTACAAGATGGCCCAATTGCTTGGGCCCCTGCACCCGCATGGGAGACCAGGAAGAAAGCACCTGGTTCCTGGCTTCGGATTGGCGTAGCTCCAGCCGTTGCAGCCATCTGGGGAGTGAACAACGGAAGGAAGACCTTTCTCTCTGTCTGCCTCTCTCTGTCTAACTCTACCTGCCCAGCCACGCAGGATCCCTGTCGCCTCCGCGCGCCTAAGAACCCAACGGCAGGATGACCTTTAGCAGAACTGCCGTTTGCTGCAACCCGGCTCCCGCTCATCCCGTCTCCAAGAGCTGGCTTAGGAAAACGCTGCGGGAACAAGCTGTCTTCCTGAGTCCTCAGCACTGGGGCTTCCAGTGCTGCTTTGCGGTGCTGCCAGCAGTCCGGCCCTTTGTGACATCCGCAGACCAGCTAGGATTACGCTGGAGATGGGGTCCTGAAGCGCTGGGTTCCTGCCTGGCTCTTAGCCTCAGCCTCAGCGTACCCCAGCTGTGCAGAGGTGAGACCGCAGGGCGGGGGCAGCCGGGAGACCCTGGGACTCACCCATGGGGCGTGGGAGATCTACGCCAACGCTGTCCAGGTGGCGCTCCGGACCCAGCTTGCTTCCCAGGGTCGGGTTTCTGGAGCACCGGGCGCTTGGAGAGTCCCAGCTGGTTGCAGCTGGGGCATCTGAAGAAACACAGAGCTCAGCTTCCCCCGCAGACACGCCGACCCTGGAGACAGCGCCTGGCTCCCACTCCGCTCCGCCCAGAAAACATGGGCAGCCTAGTGCTCTACATCTCCAAGAGGCTTTTCTTGTGTGGACAGGGAAAGACAGCCTTAGGAAAGGAACCCACCGCTTCAGAATCCTTGTGTTTACTACTTACACCGCTTTCATTTTTTCTCTCTCACGCCGGTGGAAGGCAGAGTGCAGTTTGCATGACAGTTACAAACAAACTGGACAAACAATTGTTAGCACAGAGGATTTTCCTGCAGGCCGCTCCTGTCCCCAACCTTTTATACAATGTTTCCAGTGCCTTCTGGGAACTGGTGTTTCCTGTTTGAGTGGATTGCAATTTACATGCATTAATGCCTGGGATTTGTAAGGGCATGTAACTCCTTTCACTAGTCGCTTTTATTTTAAAACGAAACCAATGGATTTGTCAGATTGACTGTTTTATTAACTCATCATTTGTCATTATGGGTTACTCTAAAACATTCAGTGACATAGACGCTGTTGCAATCAGCATGTGACATCTTACACAGTCTGTCTCTATGCCTGTAGTTTGTGCCAGATGTCATTAAGCAAATTGCATGGTCTGAAAATTTCTACACATGCACTAAAGGCTATGAATCGCTGGCATTTTCATTCCGTTTTCCAACTAGTGCCAATGTGTAGTAAATTCTACCTGAGAATAAACTGATAAACCTAAACAACACTCCAAATAATAACACTAAGCTTCTATGACTGGTATAACAATATTTGTGCTGAAATAATAGGTCTCTAATTTTATTTTATCACACATCAGTGTCTTCTTCATCTAATTTGCAAGATGACTAACTGTATACTTTAAGTGTAAACTTCAGAAATATTTAAAAATATTTAAAAATATTTAAAAGGTATCTTTGAAATACTGAATTAAAAATAATAATTAAATGAAAGTAAACCTTCCTGCTGTGACTACTTGTTGTCATTGCAATTCTGGGCAATACTATGCACTGCTGTGATACAAGTTTTCCCTTGGTCTTGATGATGTTTTTCTGATTATTCCTCAAATGTTTTCTGAGATTCGAAATATGTTTTGTTTTAAATTTTTATGCCTTTTAGAAACCTTTATATTAAACAATAATAGTAAAAAAAATTAAGTGACTTATTCTTTCTTTAGTATGGGAGTTGCAGAGACTCCAAAATCCAGCAAAAGGATTGTTCTTTTGGACATTAATGTAAATAAAAATTTTGTTGTGTTTCTCTTGAACATCTTATGATCAATGTTGATATAAAACATATATTCTGGACCTAAGATATTTTCAATCAACATTTTAATAGCTTGTTTTTCTTGTGAAATACACATCTTGTTTTCACAAAATTTATAGTAGTATAAAGCAATACAATATACAAGTCAAAAATAAAATAATATGGGTACTCAACAGCACTGCAAAACACAAGTTTGGCTGTTCTCAGATCAAACTCAGCAATCCAAACACTGGATTTCACTGTTGTTGATCAAGGTAAAGTATTTAAATATATATTTTTCTCTTTTTTAAATATGTATTTATTTATTTAAAAGAGTTACAGAGAGAGGGAGAGAAAAGAAAAAGACAAATCTTCAGTCTACTAGTTCTTTGCCCAGATGGCAGCCATGGACAGGGCTGGGCTGGCCTGAAGCTAGGAGCCAGGAGCTTCATCTAGGTCTCTCATGTGGGTAGCAGGGCTCATAAGCTTGTTCCATTTTCTGTTTTCCCAGACCAAATGCAGGGAGCTAGATCAGAAGTGGAGCAGCTGGGAACCAGAACTCACATGGGATGCCAGCATTGTAGGCAGCAGTTTCACCTGATTTTTAAAATTTTTATTGTGGTAAAACACACACACACACACACACATATATAATAGACTGTTATATCCATTTTAGGTATATAATCAGTGGTGTTAAATGTATTCATAAGGATCCACTATCACCACCATCCATGTTCATAAATATTTTCATTTTGTACAAATGAAATTTTATTTACTCACTAAACAGTGCCTCCCTATTCCTCTCATTCTTAATGCTCTCTATACTTTCTGTCTCTATAAATTTAACTATGTTAAGTGCCTAATGTAAATTAAAATGCATATTTATCTTCAGTGACTGGCTTTTTTCAGTTAGCATAATGTCTGTAAGGTTCATCCATGTAGTATATGTTAGAATTTGCTCTCTTAGCAAGGCTACACAATCTTCCATTTGTATGCATTTTGATATTTGCATATCCATTCATCCATGAACAGATTCTCAATGTTTTGCAGTTGTGCATGATATTAGTGTGAGACCCTATACTCTGTTCATCTGGTCTTTCCCCGTAGTGTAGTTGCTGGATGCTTTAATGTTTTGATGGGATTCTCACAGTGTACTCCACAGCAGCAGTAGTATTGTCCCTGACCTTTACTGGCACCTAAGTTTCTGATTTCTCCACATCTTTGCTAATTCAGTCTTATTCCTAGTATTTCTCCAACTTCTCCTCCCCTGATTTTGTTTGGTTTGGATGGTTATATTTGTTTCTTTCATCATATTTGGGGTGATTTCAACATTATTTCTGTCAATACAATTCTCACTCATTATGCATGCTTTTCATTCCATTGTTTGAGTTTCTTGTGGTAGACTACTATCTGAAAGTGTAACAAGGACAATTCTAGAAATGATTCATAAGTTTTAGACTATATGCTCTTCTGAATAGTGTGGTGCTATCTTGTTATGACTGCATCCACCTGGGAAATGAATCATCTGTTTGTCAAACAATTGTATTTATGCTGTAGATTCTCCCCAGGCATTAGCCTCTGAGGGGCCATCTCAATGATCAGATCCAGTGTTGTGTTATTAATGTTTGTGTTGAAGTCGTCCTTCTTTTCCTTACAATAACCCTTAAAGCACAAGAGTAATGGTGCTGGCAATGATATGGCAATAAAAATCATAAAATACCTCCTTTAAATGAAAGGGAAAGTTATTGACAATAAAAAAACACAAAGAAAATTTAAATGTTGCGGTTGTTAAGATCTACAGTTTAAGATATCTGTGAAATTATGAAGAAGAAACAATAAATTTGTTCCTGCTGTTTTGGATGTTGCTTTGTGGGCATTCTATATTGCATGCGCTTTGTTATGTATGTACTCTGGCATATTGCTATGGAGTATAGTAGATTGACTGCAAGTAAGAAACTACTTATGGAAAACACAACTGTTGATTCAACATTTAAATTAATGCAGTTTTTAAAATGAAACAAAAAATAAGGATGTTCAAATTGGCAGAAAATTAAACAAAATTTCTGTTTTCTCAACAGAAGGAGCAAGGAAATTAATGAAATCTAGGAAGGATGTACACAGACTTATATCTATGTCTCTAATGCCTGCTTCTTTTATTTCTAATGAAACATGAGAAAGCTAAAATTTGGCAGTTAAGTGGTAAATACAAAGGTGTTCATATATTATTCTCCACACTTCCCTGTTTTCTTCTAATATATCATAATTTGAAAAAAAATGCTTGGATTTTTGTGGTTATAGTTTATTCTTAGTGAAGATCTTGGCATAATAATCAGGAGAAGGGAAGCAGAATTCCAGTTTGGAACCAATCACCCATACAGAGAAAGACAAAGTGTGCAGTTGTCATTTGCACACTGTGGTCACAGATGTCTCACACAAACCCTAACAACAGCTGACACTTTAAATATTGATCAGGTACTTTGCTGAATATTGTATGTGGATTATGACATCAGGATGGGATGAAAACCCAAGTCAAATGCAAACTCAAATGAGTTCTAAAATGAACTATCGTGGCTGTTAATTACTAACAAGAAATTCAGGTTGCAAAAGGCATTTATGCGTGGGGATAAACTGATATCAGACAGTGTAGACTCATCATTTTCTATTAAACATCAAATTCTTTTTCCATTTAAGCTGAGTTCAATGGTAGCCTTACATAAACAATCAGAAATCTTGAAAGAAATATTTGGATTTTCTTGGTCACAGTAAAGATAAGATGTAGAATTGAATGAGAATGGACTGATAAGACAACCATAACATACATAATATATCAGAAGCATGATGGCTCCCTTCAAAAGATGTAGGAAGTCAATTTTTTTTGACAGGCAGAGTGGACAGTGAGAGAGAGAGAGACAGAGAGAAAGGTCTTCCTTTTGCCGTTGGTTCACCCTCCAATGGCTGCCGTGGCCGGTGCATCGCACTGATCTGAAGCCAGGAGCCAAGTGCTTCTCCTGGTCTCCCATGGGGTGCAAGGCCCAAGCACTTGGGCCATCCTCCACTGCACTCCCAGGCCACAGCAGAGAGCTGGCCTGGAAGAGGGGCAACTGGGACAGAATCCGATGCCCCGACTGGGACTAGAACCTGGTGTGCCGGTGCCACAAGGTGGATGATTAGCCAATTGAGCCATGGCACCTGCCAGGAAGTCAATGTTGATAACAAGTTTCCTTTGTTGAAGACTTACCGTGTGTCAACCACTGCTCTCTGGGACCTGCAAACAGCCTCTCCTTTAACTCTCAAAGTGACCTGAGATACATGTGCTTAGCTTTACTTCCTTGATGGAACTGATCATAAACGCAGACATTTTAAGTTAGTTTTCCAAAGTCTCAAAATCATTTTGTCAAGAAGACACAATTCAAGAGCTTACCTTCTTAACTACAATGAAATGCTGACAGTCATAGTATGCAAAAGTGGTAGGAAATATATTTGTAGGTAACAGCTGACCAGTGGAGAGATGATAACTTCATGATATAGCAGTCATAAGAATGCAGTCTGCAATTTTCAGATTTGATTATGTTTACAGCCTTTATCTCTACTGTTTAGGAAGAATTTTTTTATTGTTTTGTTCTTACTTTTTGTCAAATGTTTTACTTAGTGGAGGGTTAAGTCCATTGGTTTGTTCAGAAAGTTCATCTTCAGTTACAAATGAGAGCTTTTCTGGGAATGATCTGAGCACCCAAGTACAGGAAGTACAGACAACTACTAATACATATTGTCAGAAAAGTCCTCCACCACAACACATTATTGTCAAACTTTCAAAAGCAAAACATAAAGCAAAGCTCCTAAAATGTACCTGAGAGAAATGCCAGCTTAACTTCAAAAGTCTCAAATTAAATTATCAGCTGATATCTCATCAGAAACCCTACAAGCTAGGAGAGAATGCAGAGAAATGGTCCAAGTCCAAAAATAAAAATGAAAAAAAAAAGGAAAAACAAAATCAAAACCCTTTCAACACAAAATATCATTCTCAGAAAAGCTCTCACTTATAAGTGAAGGTGAAATAAAGGCCTTCCAAACAAATGGAAAGAATTAGTCGCCATTCATCCACTTTTACAAATTACATACCTAAGGATGTACTGAAACACAGAACCAGAGAAGGATATTCAGCATCATGAAAGCATATGAAGGCAGAAAATCTAGTAAAAGTCCAAACCTTTTAAAGCTTTTTCATTTTATTTGAAAGGCAGAGTTGCAGAAAGATGAGGGGAGAGAGAGACAGAGATAGACAGATCTTCCACCTGCTAGTTTACTCTCCAATAGACCACAATGGCCAGGGCTGGACCAGACGAAAGCCAGAAGCCAGGGACTTCTTCCATGTCTCCTACATGGGTGCAGGGACCCAAGGGCTTGGGCCACTGTACACTGTTTTCCCAGGTGCACGAGCTGGGTTGGAAGTAAAGCAGTCAGGACTTGAACTGGTGCCCATATGGGATGCCAGCTCTGCAGTTGGTAGTGTAACGCACACACCACAACATCAGCCCCAAAGGTACAATCTTAACTGACATAATAAGCACTAGGCCAAATGGTTACCTCTCACTTTTTGTCTTTGCCATATTTAAAACTAGTATACATGATTGTCCCTTGAAAATTCTCATCTGTTTGTTCCTCTCTTGACCTTATTATTGATTTCTTGTATTTCTCCTGGAATTGTATTTTTCTACTGGTAACACATTCACTATTCCGTGAGGTCTCTGATTTATCCCATCATGCAATCCTCCTTGACATATCTGGCTGTGATCTGTTGCTCCTGTTTCCTTACAGCTTAAGCCTTAAATATAACTGTAGACCATGTTTTCTACTCTACTGAGAGATTCTTTGTAGCTTTGCAAATGGCATCTCAAGCTCAGCAAATCTGAAATGAAAACCATAGCATTCATTCTTCTTTTATGCTTGCGTAAGGCATTACTACCAGCTAGCCTGACCCACAGTACCAAAATACGATTTTTTCCTTGGACTCCTTCCTCTTTCATGTAATAAAGCCATCTGGTGTCAAATCCTGTTACTTCTATGTCCTCACTTTTAAATCTTTATTCTACATTTTATTTACATGCAGAGTATAAAATGAGGAGTGGCTGCCCATTAAATTTTTTTCCGAGGAGTTCCCACGCTTTAGCTCAAGGTGGTTATCCCGAGTCCCCCAGCCACGAGGCCGTCCTCTGCGCACGCGCAGTCCATCGCGGCGTGCCATCGGGCCCGGTGAGGTAGGGTCACACGCAGGCGCACTCGCGAGCCCACAGCTCGCGCACCGTGTGGTAGCGGCTGTGCACGTCCAGGAAGGACACCTTCTCCTCATAGGTCGTCGGGCGGCAGCAGGGCTGCGCGCGCACGCGATCCCGCTGTATGCGCCGCTGCTGGCGCAGGCGCCACAGCCCGAGGTCGTGGACGCGCGTGGCCGCCTCGCACACGCCTGCGCAGTAGTGTAACAGCGCCGCCTCGTCCGATGGGTAGCCCAGGCCCAGCTCGCTCACGCGCACTACGAGCTCGCGCAGCCCACATGGCCGCGCGCCAGAGTGCTGGAGCGCGCGCCGCCTCCGAGGCCCTGCCCGAAGGCGCGGACCTGGGGCCGGCCCGCCCTGCAACAGTGCCCGGTACTGGGCCAGGCCGGCAATCCGGGCGTCCAGGGTCCGAGGCGGGCGGCGCAGCGGGGCCAGCGCGGGTCCGAGGCCCTCTGGGCACATCCAGAAGGTCAGCAGAGAACTGCACAGCGCCCAGGCCAAGGCCGCCGCCTTCCAGCGCTGCAGGCTGGGCCTGCGGGCAGGGGAGGGTCAGCCGCGCGCCGCGGACACAGCTGGGCCCCCGGCTTCGGACGGCTCCTGCTTCCTGACCCATGGCGCCCACGGGAGACGCAGGAAGGATCCACCGAGCCAGGTTGCGGGGTGCCGGGCTGAGTGCCGGGGTACAGGGACGCCACCCCATGGGGGAGGGGTGGCCCAGGGTGCTTCCCGCAGGAGCTGATCACAGAGTCCAGGCATGACGGATGGTAGGCGCTGGCCCAGCTCCAGTGCAAGGCCCGAGGCTGGACCGAGCTCCAGGTCGCCTAGCAACAGCACGGCTGCAGCCTGCTGCCCGGGGCAGGGGCGTCCCCAGCAGGTGGCGCTGTGGGGCCGGGGTGCCAGGGGTGCCGCGGGAGGCAGGGCTCTGTCCCCTGCCCAGAGAGGCCCCGGGGGCCTTCCCGCCCCTTCCCCAGCCTCGGAGCGCGGCGAGGCCCCCGCCGGGCGTCTCCTCCGGCCTTGCCTTCCCTCCCTCCCCATTCCCATTCCCCACGCGCAGCGCCTCCTCCGGGAAGCCGCCCCTGACCGCCGCTCCTCCCCCAGCCGCAGGCCAGCGCGGGGTCCGGCACTCTGCGCGGGGAGTGCACCGTTTGCATTCTCCGTCTGGCCGCCAGGTGTCGGCCACGAAGCATGGCCGCCAGCCCGGCGTACACATTTACACGCGGCGCTGCAAGCCCAGGCAGACGCTGGGGCGCCCCGATGCACGCACCGCGGGCACGCGCTTATCTGCGCTCGCCAGCCAGCTGAATTTCGTTTGCATAAATTTGCATCTCACTTGCGCACGATTTGCATGGGCAGGGACTGGACCAGCCTCTCCCTCCTCCCCTGCAGGGTACCCTTATCCCTGCGAATGCGGGGCGCGGGAGCAGCTCTCCACCTGCTGGGTCACTCCCCAAATGCCCCCAAGGACGAAGGCTGGGCCGGGCTGGAGCCAGGAGCCAGGAGCTCCACCCGGGGCTCCCATGGGCGCCAGGAACCCCAGCTCCTGGCCCATCACCGCTGCCTCCCCGGCGTGCATTCGCAGGGAGCTGGGATGAGAGGCAGAGCTGGGGCTGGAGCTGTGGGGTGCAGGGGTCTCAGGCGCGTGCTAACGCCCACCCCACACCCAGGGTCCCTGTTCCCTGGGGCACCAGACCCGGGCATGCAGAGGCGCTGCGGAGGCAGGCGTAGGCTCTGGAAGGAGGCGTTTCCTCCCTGAGCCAGGGGCTGACCTCGCACCCTGTGCCCAACCCCAGTCCACAACTGCGCGCAGAGGGAACCTGACGCGCGGGTCCGCACTGAATGGACGGAGGGGCCCAGGCGCGGGGGCTCCCTGGACCCCTCCCCCGTCAGCGGGCAGGGCGCCTCGGGCCGCGGCTGCCCACCACTGCCAGGAGCTGAGAGTGACCTAGGGACCCCCCAGCTACGGCGGGGGGCTGACAAGCCTGCGTAGCAAAGGCCTCTCCGTGTGGGGGTCACCGTGGGGGCCCGGGGAGCCAGGGCGCGGCCACGCCCACCTGGGCATTGCCCACGAGAGGTGTCTGGGCCACACCTCTGCTTCTGGCTGGAGCCCATGGCACCCCGAGCGCTGGAGCGGAGCGGGAGGGGAGACTGAGGCTGGGCAGGTCCTGCGGGTCCGCGGCTTCCTCGCTGGTGTGGGCGGACCTTGCTCGCCTCCCCTAGGCCAGGCGACGCCCTGGAGCCCCTCCCCAGGGAACACCCCAGGCAGAACGGCCTTGGTGACTGCTCCCAGGGAGAGAACTCCTACATGTCCCGCAGCGCCCTGCCTCCGAAGCCCCTCCCCCAGGAAGCTCCCCCGCTCCCCTGTCTGCTGATCCGGGGCTCAGGGGACCTCTCCCTTCCCGCAGCCCCGGGGCGGCCGCCACTACACGGACGCACGCGCCCGGCCTCGGTCTCCCCCATCAGTGGGCGGCTCCTTGGGGGTTCCCTGGGGTTCCACGGATGGGGAAACCTAGGGCCCTTGAGGGACGGGCCCTGCCCACGGCGAGACTCCGCTGCTCGGTGGACCAAGGCAGACTCCGCAGCCACTAGACGTTGCCCCTCCCCCGCGGGGGAGGGGGCCGGGGTGCTGCGTCTGCCGCCCCCGCCCCGCTGCTCCGAGCACCAGGCCACAGCCCCGCGCCGGTGTCTCCAGGTGAAGCAGGTGGCACCGGTGTCCCCGAGACCCCGGGAAGTCCCCGTGGCTTCGAGCTCAGGATGGACGTTCCCGGACGTGAGAGCGCCTCGGGGGCCAGCGCGGTGGAGGCAGCCGCCTGGGGCTTATGTACAGGTGGCCAGGGAAGCTCCTGCCCACCCCTCAAAGCCCCAGGCCCAACGCCCCCTCTTCCACAGCCTGGGTGGGGCTTAGTGGAGCCGCCCCCTGCTGCCTCCCCAGGGGCGCATTAGCAGGACCTGGGCGACGGGTGGGGGGCGTGGAGGAGCCCGGATGGAAGCCGCACCCCAGTACAGGATGTAGGGGTCTTAGCTGCCATGGCCACAGCTCCACCCTCTCGGGCTCCTTCTCAGCCTCTCTCAGCCCAGGACTCCGCCCCAGTCTCCTCGGCCCCGCCCCTGGTCTCCTCGGCCCCGTCCCCAGCATCCTCAGCTTCACCCCTAGTCTCCTTGGCCCCGCCCCAGTCTCCTCAGCTCCATCCCTTGTCCTCGGCCCCGCCCCCGGTCTCCTTGGCCCCGCCCCAGTCTCCTTGGCTCCGCCCCAGTCTCTTCTGCTCCACCTTCCCAGGGCAGGAAGCTTGGGTTCAGAGGCAGAGCCCCTCGCCCCAGGCCACACAGCACAAAGGGGGCTCAGCGGGGGGCCGCACCCCCACCCCCTGGAGCCCCAGGCGGGACTGGGGGCAGAGAGGCCCAGGGCCCGGGGCCAGGGCCGGGGGGAGGCCTGGTGTGAGGAGGGGGCAGGGCACCCCAGAGCACAGAACGGGCAAGGGAGGGGCCCACAGGGCTGGGGGCCAGGGCTTGGTGGCCACCGCCCCGTGAGGGGACAGGCACTGAAACACAGGGGAGGCCGGTTCAGTGTTGGCCATGCAAGAACCCGGACCGAAACGAGGCCGCCGTGCCGGGGTGCGTGTGCGTGTGTGTGCAGGCCGGAGGGCTGCTCGTAGGAGGAGGCATACAGGTGAGACGGGAGGGCGGGAAAGAGGCCTTCAGGGAAGGTCTGGGCGGGCGGGTGGGGGCCTGTAGCCCTGTCGCTGCCGTGCATGCATGGGCTTGCGTGTGTGTGGCGGAGCAGAGGCGTCTCTCTTGGTTCCTAGTTCCACGCTGGGCGAGTCGGGTGGCCCTGGGCCCCGCAGGTGTGGGGTGGGGGCGGGGCGTGACGGGATCAGCCTGATGAGGCCTGGCACGGCTGAGCCGCGGGGGCATGGCCCCCCGGGAACATGGCCGGGAGTGCGGGGCCTAACCCCGCCCGGCTTCCCGGGAACCCAGGCCCCCCCCCCCCAATGCTCCATGGCCGGGTTCCTGGGCGTCCTGTGGCTGAGGCCTCAAAGGGGCCCCTGGGACAATCCCTCCCTCCCACACTCGCAGGACACCTCGATGGTGCCATGCCCAGCCGTGCCGTCTGCCCTCTTCAGACCTCTGCGTGTGCCATCGCTGTCCCCTCTTCCCCAACCCAGAAAACTCCTATTCACCCCTCAGAGCCCCAGCGTCAAGGGCCCTCCCCCTGGGAGTCGCCCTTACCCTGGCACCCTGAGAGGTCCTCCCTCTGGGCTCTGTGTCCTTGAGGGCCAGGGCCCAGGAGCGCTGACTCCACGCAGCTCTGGCGCCCGCCTCTTCCCCAGACATCTGGAGCCGTCCTGTGGCTGGCTCCTGGCCACAGCCCTGCAGGTCCCTGGGGCCTGGCAGGACCACCAGGTGGTGGAATCTCACACGCGGAGCCCGCGGCCAGGGGAGGCCTGGGTTTCTCCCCCGCACCCAGCGAGTGGCTCTGTGCAGGCCACTGGGGCGGCCGGCCCCCGGGAAGGGAGCTGGGGGTGGGGGTGGGCGAGGCTGGGGGACAGAAGCCCAGCCGGTGTGGCCCACTGGGGCTCTGGGCCTGGGGGGCCAGGACACAGAGTCTGGGAGGGCGGGGGTCTGGCCTGGCTCTGACCTGGCTCCTCAGCCCGGCCAGTGACCCGCGGTGCCAGCCGTGCCCCCAGCAGAGGCTGTTTCCCAGTAGCCCAGCCCTGCCCACTGGCCGCAGCCCCCCGCCCCCCATCCCTCCCAACCCCGGAGCCCTCTCCGGGGCACAGGGGTCCTGCCCCACCCGGAGTCGCCTCGGATGGCCGCAAGCCTCGCCCCCGCCGCATCCCGCCCGTGCCCTTAAGGGACCCCCCCCCCCCCCCCCCCGCTCCACGCCCTCTGGCTGCCAGCGCTCCCCGGAGGACGCCGTGTCCCCGGCCGCGGTGGGGCACAGGGAGCGCGCCCCTGACAGGTGTTTCGCTTTGCGCACGGCTGGGCGGCGCCTTAGCGGCTGGGGAGGGGCCCCGCTGTCC
Organism: Lepus europaeus; assembly: GCF_033115175.1. Classification (NCBI taxonomy): domain Eukaryota; kingdom Metazoa; phylum Chordata; class Mammalia; order Lagomorpha; family Leporidae; genus Lepus; species Lepus europaeus. The sequence continues at coordinate 1,553,050 of NW_026909346.1, read as the reverse complement.
CTGCTCCCACCCTCCAGGGCGGCGCACGTGGGGGTCCGAAGCGGCAGAGGCGCGCGCGCCCCGTCGGCCCCGGGCCACCCCCGCCGGACCCCGGCGCAGGACAGGGGCCTGCGCGCACGGCGGACCTGCCGCCCCCGACCCCACCCTCACTCGCCCGCCCGCCCCAGACTGGGAGCCGAGCCACGGGGTCCCCGCAGTCCGCACCCCCAGCCCCGTGTGCGGGCCGGGCCGTCCGCTCGCGCCGCTCCCTGCGCGCCCCCTTGCTCACCTGCCGGGGCGCGGGGCTGCCCGTCAGTGGTGGCCGCGCTGGCCCCAGCCCCTGCCCCTGCCGCCGCGACCGCCATCCGGGCCGCATGGGCCCGCAGCGCCTGGGGAGACCCGGGCCAGAGGGGGCGGCCGCTGCGGGTGCGCGGTGCGGCCCGGCCCAGGCGGCCCCCGGGCTCGCTCAGCCGCGGGCTGCGGCCATCCCGGCCCGGCGGGGGCGCGGGCGGAGGCGGCAGCGTAAGGGGCCCGGGCGATCTGAGCGGCTCCACCGCGCATGCTCTCTCACCTGGGCCGGCTGGACCGGCGCCAAAATTTATTTTTATAATAATAATGTCACTCTTTTAAAATATTTGGAATAATGCAGTAACCCATTGATGAGTTTTGATTCCTCCTGAGATGTGCTGGCACATAACAGCAGGAAAAAGCATTCTGGAGTTGGAGCAATACATGTGTACCGTTATCAAGAGAAAAGTACATAACAACACTGGGAACACAGTTTTAATGCTCTTACCTGTGTTAAGGGTTTGGTAAATAGCTCAGCTATACCTTCAGCTAGTGGCTTTTGGCACAAAAATATAACTTGCCACTTGGGATGTCAACATCCCTTATCAAAGTACCTGATTTGGGTCCTTGATAATCTCCACATCACCCACCTTCTTGCTAATGTTCACCTTGGAAGGCAGCATGTAATGAAATTGCTTTAGTCCCTGCCACCCATTTAGCAACACTAATGAAATTTCAGACTCCTGGATTTCTCCTGGCCCAGCTCTGGCTGAAGTGAGCATCTGGCTAGTGAATCATAGAATAGAAGATCTTTTCTTCTCTCTCTGCCTTTCAAATAAAAATTAAATCAATAGTAAATTTGAGTTATTCTTCTTGCCTCATGTGAATCCATTTGGAGTGGGCTTGCAATCCCAGCTTCCTGCTAATGCAAACACTAGGAATTGGCAGGTGTTTCCTCAAGTCCTTGAGTTCCTGTCACCCACGTTGGAGACCTGGATTGAATTCTAGACACCTGGCTTCATCCTGGGACAGGCCTGGCATTGCTGGTTGTGTGGGGAGTAAATAAGCTGACAGTCGTATGTCTGCCTCTGTCACTCCTTCTGTCTCTTTTGCCTTTCAAATAAAATAAATAAGTAGAAAGTTTTAAAATGATGGAGCCTACATGGACAACCGTACTGAAGGGCTGCTTCTAGGGATGGCATTGTCATTGGAAAAGTCCAGAGGGAAGCACAGGGCTTCACGTGGCAAGAGAAAGGGAGCATGCAAGTGCCTCTTTGGTGTCTTTTAAAGTCACCAGTATTCAGCCAATCCTGAGAGATCCACCCTGATGACCTCATCCAATCTTATTTCACCTCTTAACCCCCCCTAAATACAAGTCAGATTAACTTTCCACTCTCTTTAATATCTCAAATTGGTAATTGTCCCCAATAAATGATATTCAAACAACAGACACATACAATGGAATATTACTGTGATATTTTGATAATTTGATAAAATTTTGATAAACACTACAACATGAATGGATGTTGAAGACATAATGTTCTTAGAAATAAGTAGGAAGAAGACAAATGTTTTGTGTACATTCACACCAGCAGCAAATATTCTTCTCCAGCCTTGTCAACACATTTTTTTTCCATAATGGGCACTGTAATTGATGTAAAGTGTTTCATTGTGATTGTCATTTTCAGTTACTCCATAATGGGATTAATTCAGAACAGTCTTCATGCTCATGTTCCTATTCATTACTATATAATAATCCACTATGATGCTCTCAGGAAGTAGATTCACAGAGTAAGGTCCATAATCCATCCAGCATGTACTGCCAGCTTTTCTCTTCCTGTAGTCCGCTAGTCATTACCTATTTCTCCTAATCACAGTGTGGGACAATACCCACTAAACATGAACAATCTCACCTGATCTTGTGTGTAAAAGTCTTTTTTCAAGTTTGGCCACATAGACATGGTTGAGCAACCCTATCTTGGACCTTAGTCTCCAGCATTAATCTCATACAGATTAAGTTGCTACCCCATGATTGGAAACCTGCCACTAGAAATCATATTGCAAGACTAGACTGTCCATGTTGCCACAGACCAGCTCCAGCCAGTCCAGAGGCCCCAACATGTGAGAGGTGTTGGTGCTCGAAGAAATGAGAGACACACTCACAGCAAGGCTGATGCCATGGCTCTGGCTTTCGAGCACCAGACTTTATTTTTATATCATGTCACACAATGATTCTTTCTTCTTACAATGAAAAGTCTGTTGTCCAGTTTTTCTAATTATAATTTCTTTGATTTTCAAGGGCATATACAGAGCTTGGGTTACAATCACAGACAGGTGCGAGATAACGGGCTGCCCACAGAAGCCAAGGCCTCAAGTGCTGAAAGAATGCTTGCTTAGATTAAAGTCTAAGGTTTACCTTTAGGACTTTATAACATGTATGTATTTGAAAGGATGAAAGAGAGAGAGAGTGTGTGTGTAAAAATTTTTCTAGTTTAGAACTCCCATCCCCTGCCAGGGGGAAATGTTCCCTCCAAGCACACCCTGGAAATACAGGGCCTCCTGCTCCCCTGATCAAGGCAGGAAGGCCAGAGGAGGACTCTGAGAGTAGCACAGGTTGTCATCTGAGAGTAACTCTGCTGCAGGCAAAGTCCCAGACAACATTTCCCAGGAACTGGGATTGGTGAAGGTGAAGGGTTAAGGTCATATCAAAGCAACCTACAAGAAACTGCAATTTGACAAGAAATAAAAGAACTAGAAAAGAAGCAAAAAACAAAAACCACCTTATCCAAAGACGCAAGTTACCACTCCAGAACAAGAGAGCAGCAGGCAGGTAATGCGAGGGTCTGGACCACAGGGTACAGGACCTCTTATTCAAGTGGTTACTATCCCCATGCCTCTGACCTTCACCCACCATGATGCCAGCATTTAATATCGACTCCCCCTTGCAGCAGAGGCTGGACAGATCCAAGGGTTCCATGCTGTTCAAGCTAGTGAGCCTGCAGGGAGGCTGGTCCAATAAAGAAGTGGGCCTAACCCCCATGTTGTCAACCCATTTTATTTCAATACAAGATATTTTACATTTTACACACACACACACACAGAGAGAGAGAGAGAGAGAGAGAGAGAGAGAGAGAGAGAGAAATAACATGACTCTTGCTATTCAAGCCAACATACTCAGAAATATCAACCTTAAACCAGCAGCTCTGAAGACATAGAGGGGCCCAGTCTTTAGCTCATCCCATGCCACTTGGTCTCTGACTATGTGGCTTTATCTTTTGTTGTCAATTTTCCTAGTTGGCTTCTTTAAAAACTCTGAAAAAACAACTAAAGGAAAAGTCAGTGAGTGCATTTGTCTTACTGAACATTATAGCTTCACACAGCACACTGTACAGAATCAGTTGTTTCTCTCTGTGTACATGTGGCTCATGGGGAGCTGTGACTTGCTGCTATTGTCCAGAATTGTACATGTTAATATCCTAAGAAAAGACCAAATGAAAACTGCAATAACTTCTACTGAATATATATCACGTTTGCCTTACCATAAAGTAGAAAAACCCATAATTGAACCCTCATAAGGTGAGAACTGTCTACATTTTTTTCACCTCTCCCCAATTTTTTCACTCCTCCAAATCAAATACGTGGAAGCATCTTTCCATTTACCTTGAAAATATTCTCCCTCTTCTTGTAAAGTCTGGTTCTTTTCATAGCCCTCATTTGCACCAATGTTACCAACTTCCTACTCTACTATATAATTCCTAACCACTTTATCTAACTTTACTCTTCTTTATGTTTTCCCTTATTAAGGCAAATAAAACCACCTTCCAGCCCAATATAAAAACCTAGAAGTCATATTTAAGTATGACTATTCTGTAACATAAAATCACTCACTAATCTTATGATTGAGTTTTTTTTTTTTAATATATTGCAAATACAGTGAGGATCTCAGTTTCTCCATTGTTCCTCCCTGGTTCAAGATACCATTAGCTCTCTCTGGAAGAACTTCTACTATCTCTTAACTGGTATTACCATTTACACTTACCCCTCTGCTGTCTAGTCTCAACAATGTATGTGCTCTTTTAAAAATGGAACACAAAAAACCCTGCTTAAAACCTACCAACAGCCCTAATTTCACTTCTTAAAATTTTTTATTTAATTGAAAAAATTAAAGTTTAATTAAAATATAATCTGTATATACACACTTTTATTATGTGTACCATGTATACATACACTTTAGTTAAATTTTCTGGAGACTGGAATTAAAAGGTATATTCCTTTTTAGAGCTAATATTTGAGAACAAATGATACGTGGATTGGCAGTAAGTATGATCTTATTAACCTTGTATTTCAAGTGTGAACCTTACATAATGATTAAAGAGATATGCAAATTAATAAATGTTATTCCCCGCACCACTTCTCTTTATTTCGTACTGAAAAGCCCTTCATTAATCTCAAGTAAGAAGGCAGGGCTTAATAACAATATAGGTAGAAAAGAAATCCCGGTGGGTAAGTGTCACAGTGGCGCTGAGAGTTTGTATGAAAGCACTTTTGAGAGCATCTACAACAGCTTCTGAATAACAGTATTATGATGTCATCAGCTTTAATAGTACCAACAGGGATAATGAAAGTTTAGATAATATAAAGAAACATGTATTGAACAGCTATGATGTACTGCAGTTTCCACACTTCAATATTTTTTAATGACAAGCATTTTGTGATTTACGTAAAGAACAAACAGGCTCAGAGAAGATAAACACTTTACTCTTAGTAAAATAGCAAGAAATAGGCCAGCACTGTGGCTTAACAGCCTAATCCTCCACCTTGCGGCGCTGGCACACCGGGTTCTAGTCCCGGTTGGGGCGCCAGATTCTATCCCAGTTGCCCCTCTTCCAGGCCAGCTCTCTGCTATGGCCCAGGAAGGCAGTGGAGGATGGCCCAAGTCCTTGGGCCCTGCACCCACATGGGAGACCAGGAGACACACCTGGCTCCTGGCTTCGGATCAGCAAGATGCGCCAGCCGCAGCAGCCATTGGAGGGTGAACCAATGGCAAAAAGGAAGACCTCTCTCTGTCTCTCTCTCTCACTATCCACTCTGCCTGTCAAAAAGAAAAAAAAAGATTAAAAAAATAGCAAGAAATAGGCAAGGCTGAAATTTAAATTGGGGTTATTGATACCTAAGCCATGGTTTTCCCTATAATGTCTCATTTTTTGGACACCATCTAATAAGTTAATCATTCCATAAATAATTGTTACAAAATTGTTTTAAATGCTTTCCTGATCACTGAGATACATGTACCCTTTGTTATGAATTATGAAGAAAGATTATCTAAGGGCTTAGAATGTTGTGTAAGAAGGTGGTAGTGACCTTAACCTATGTAACTTAGTGAAGCATAGATACTTAGACTGTATAATAGGTTATAGTCTAATATCTATTAATAAGGTGGTGAATTTATAGTCTAACATACATTGAGAACATTCAAGATTCCTTTTCTTAAAAAAGATTATTTATTTCCAAGGCAGAGTTACAGAGAAAGAGGAGGGAAGATGACAGAGAGAGATCTTTCATCTGCTGGTTCACTCCCCAAAGGGTCACAACAGCCAGGACTGAGCTGGCCCGAAGCCAGCAACCAGGAGGATCTTCCGGGTATCCCATGTGAGTGCAGGGGCCCATGCACTTGGGCTGTCCTCTGCTGCTTTCTGAGGAGCATTAACAGGGAGTTGGACTGGAAATGTAGCAGCCAGGACTGCACCCGGTGCCCATATGAGATGCTGGCTGTGCAGGCTGTGGCTCTAACTTGCTGAGCCACAGCACCAGCCCCTCAAGATTCCTATTCTCATTAATAAAGCTTATTAATCCTATTATTTGCAATCTGGATATTTAGAAACAATATATATTATTTTAGATTCTGATTTCTAAATAGAACAAAACCAACAAAAAAATCTATTTGTCCTTAACATGTTACCAAGGCAATGCTAACAACCAATGTGACACTGTTTAGAGATAGGACTTTAAGCAGATAATTGACATCAAATGATATCATAAGCCTGAAGCCCTGATTTAAACTGATCACTGTTCTTATAAGGAGGGATGCACATAGACAGAGGAAATACCATGTAAGGGTGCAGCAAGATGGTGGCTATGTGGTAACCAAAGAGAGGTCTCAGGAGCAACCAAACCCATTATCACCTTGCTCTCAATTATTTAATCTAGAACTATGAGAAATATATTGCTCTGATTCAAGCCCCATATTCTACAGTCTTATGTTATAGCCACCTTAGCAAAGCAATGCACTCTTATCTCTGCTTATATTTCCTACAGCCAACTAGAAGGCCCCCACAATTATCAGACACACACAGAAATTAAAAGCCATGGCTGGGGGCCAGCACTGTGCGACACTGGGCTAAGACTCCACCTGCAGCACCTGCATCTCATATCCACACTGGTTTGTCACCTGGCTGCTCCACTTCCAATCCAGCTCACTGTTTATGGCCTAGGAAAGCAGTGGAAGATGGCTCAAGTCCTTGGGCTACTGCACTGACATGGGAGACCTGGAGGAAGCTCCTGGCTCCTGGCTTTGGATCAGACCACCTTCCAGCCCTTGGAGCCATTTAGGGAGTGAAGCAGTAGATGGAAGACCTTTCTCTCTCTCTCTCCCTGTATATAATTGTCACCCAAATAAATAAAATCTTTTAAAAAACAGAGATAATTGATATCACAGAAATATAATAGATCACTGGGACTATTAACAGCAACTAATAACCTAACAGGTGGCAGCTCTACCTGGTATGCCACAGTGTCGGCCCCATCTTGCAGAAATTTAAGGAGTGAACAGGCACATGGCAGATCACTCTGTATCTCTGCCTTTAATGAATTAAATAAATGAATAAAATTTTTAAAATATAAAATAAGATTACAAAAAATGTTTAAAACAAGAATCGGCATGGGCATTTGGTGCAGCAGCTAAACACATCATTTTTTTTTTTTACTTTTATTTAATGAATATAAATTTCCAAAGTACAGCTTATGGATTACACTGGCTTTTCCCCCCCATAACTTCCCTCCCACCCGCAACCCTCCCATCACCAACTCCCTCTCCCATTCCATTCACATCAAGATTCATTTTCAATTATCTTTATATACAGATCAATTTAGTATATATTAAGTAAAGATTTCAACAGTTTGCACCCACATAGAAAAACAAAGTGTAAAGTACTGTTTGAGTTCTAGTTATAGCATTCATTCACATTGTGCAACACATTAAGGACAGAGATCCTACATGAGGAGTAAGTGCACAGTGACTCCTGTTGTTGACTTAACAAATTGACACTCCAGTTTTGATAACCATGTCCCATATCAGATTGCCAGCTTTGAGTTCAACAACTCCATTTGTGATTCAATTTCCTCTGAATGCACCCCCTGGGAGGCAGTAGGTGATGGCTCAAGTTATTGGGTCCCTGCAATACATGTGCAAGACCAGGATGGTCTTCCTGGCTCCTGTGTTTAATCTGGCTGAGTTGCAGCTGTTGTAGGTCTTTTTTTTTTTTTCCAGAGGGGGTGAAACAGCCAATGGAAGATCTCCCTCCCTCTGTCTTTCTGCCTTTCAAATAAACAAAAATCAATAAATAAGACTTTTTAAATTTTTTTTAACTTTCATTTAATTAATATAAATTTCCAAAGTACAGCTTATGGATTACAATGGCTTCCCCCCCCATAACCTCCCTCCCACCCATAACCCTCGCCTTTCTTTTTTTTTTTGATTTTTTTTAACTTTTATTTAATGAATATAAATTTCCAGTGCATAGCTTATGGATTACAATGGCTTCCCCCTCCCATAACTTCCCTCCCACCCACAACCCTCCCCTCTCCCGCTCCCTCTCCCCTTCCATTCACATCAAGATTTATTTTCAAATCTCTTTATATACACAAAAGATATAATATATAATAAGAGATATATAATATATAATAAGAGATACATAAGAGATACATAAGAGATATAATATACAATAAATAAGACTTTTTAAAAAAGAATAAGAGAAAATAATTGCAACCGCATTACATACTATCCCACTTACATCAATAATCACTTTAAATGTGCATGATCTAAATACACTACAGATAGAGATTGACATGGGAAAAATAAAACCAAGACCCAACTTTGTGCTGTCTATAGAAAAACCATTTAAATATAGACACATGAAGGGGATTTGAAGTCATCGTGGCCAATCACATTGGTTTGCATAGTAGGAATACATTCAAGAGATCTGTTGTGCCACATGGTGAGATTAGTTAATAACAATATGTTCTACAATAGAAAAATAAATAAGAGTTTAGACTTTTAAGTATTCTCATCATGAAAAATAGGTACATAACCTAATGGATATGCTAACTGCCTTGCTTTGTTCATTTAAATTATATAAATATTTCCAAATTCCATTCTTTTCAACTTAAGATACACATATACACAACTGCTTAAAAATAAAAATATGCAGAAAAATAGTCCATTACAATACCAATCCAATGAAATGTAGAAAAACAGCTTTCATTTCAGACTAATCAGAATTTAGGTCAGACTACTACAAGCCTTACACAGTAAGACAACAAACAGTTCTCTAAGAAGGCATTACAAGGCTTCCTACCAATGTCCCTCAATAGAGCATTAAAGATATGTAAGAGAAAACTTACATAACTCCAAGCAAAAATACAAATCCACCATTTGTAATCAGTACAAATAGACCCACAGTACAAATACTCAACCAGTGGTCATTAGTAACTAGGAATATGGTACCAAAGAGAAATGTCAGTAAACACCAGGTGGAGTAAATAAATAAGGTAAATCTAAGTGCTGGGAAGTCAAAAACTAAGTAAGTGCATAAGCATGAGAAGTTAGATACCTAATCCTTGTGCTCCACTAACATTGCCTATAGAAGTAGAATTTATTCACAACCTATAGCCTAACAACATTTTCACATTATTTTAAAAAATTACTGTGAAGTAACACATGAGAAAAAATTAAGTAAAATATTATCACAAATATCACAAAATAAACCAAGAAAAACTCACTGCTGAGAGTAATAGATAGTAAGCAACACACAAAAAAACAAAAAACAACAACCAAAAAAAAAAAAAACATTAAAAAGAACCCAGACTCATTCACCTGTGGGGGCAGAGGTAGAAGAGATCAAGAAGACCACCCCTGGGGCCAACAATGCAGCACAGCAGATAAAGCTGCCGCCTGCAGCCCCAGCATCCCACGTGGGTACTGGATCCCATCCCACTGCTCCACTTCCCATCCCGCTCTCTTCTATGGCCTGGCAAAGCGAGAGATGCTCAAGTTCTTGGGGCCCTGCACCCCCCTGGGAAACAGGGAAGGACTTCCTGGATCCTGGCTTTGGATCAGCACAGCTCTGGCCATTGTGGCCATCTGGGGAGTGACGCAATGGATGGAAGACCTCTCTCTCTCGCTCTCTCTCTCTCTCCACCTCTGCCTCTCTGTAACTCTGCTTTTCAAATAAACAAATAAATATTAAATAAAAAAAACCGCTGAACTGACCAAGGCCCATTTATTTACCTGGGTACTCATTCCATTAGTGTTTACATTATTAATCAAACTTAGCAGAAAACAAAAGATCCTCTTTCCTTCTACAAATCTTATCACTGAATAAACTCAGGTTCCACCAAAGAAAACCGCAGGGTACCATTCAAATCCTGGCGCACAGTTCCTACACAAGTGGGCAGACTGTGAATAAACGGAAGCAAATTTCTACCAGACACGAGTGGAACGAGCGCTGGGAGGCGGCCTGTTGCACCCACACTCAGGTGCCCCAGGCTCCAGGTCTTGGTGCTCACAGCACCTGGGGTGGGCCTCCCCCACACTCCAGTTGTCCACGTGGGATCTGTGCCATCCCAAGCCTCACAGCAGAAACTCCGTCCCCACACCCTGGCCCTCGTCCTCGGCCCAAAAGCGTGTGGTAAATACACCACTGAGTCTCTGCTGTTCCGTCATAGCAACAAAACGCTGACCCAGACCCTAGGGAAAGCTAAGGACCTGAGAGCCCGGTGCCCAACTCAAGGAACTGAGGTCGGCATGAGGTTCAGATTCTCCTTCTCCCACACAACCTGGAGAGGTGAGGCCGGGCTCAGGCGGAGTCGCTGCAGGCCGAGACAGGGCCGCACACCAGGGTGCCCGCTGCCCGCCCCTCCCCTCCTGTGGGCCCGGGACCTCACACTCCCCGCTGCCGGCGTCCAGGGACTCCGGGCGTCCTCTCAGGGCCTGCGCTGAGGGGAGTCCAGGGTGGAAGCGTCTGAGCCCACCGGGGCTCTGGGAGCAGAACCGGAAGCTGAACTCCGCCGCAACAGGAAGAGGATCCCCGAGGGTCTGCCCTGTTGCCGTGGCGCGCCTGATTCCACAGTCACAGAGGCCGCACGACGTCACAGAGGATGTACCCAATCAGCATCGTCCCTAGCATGAGGGCGGGCCCTTGAGGTTGCGCCGGGTGGGGGGAGTGAGAGGCGGGGCTTGGCCTCAGGCCTGAAACTTGGCCTTCCCGACAGCAGGGGGCGCTGCCCCGCCCCAGGATCCCATCTCCTGAGATCCTGTTCAGACCTTGAAACTGGAGCTTCAGGTGAGTTACAGTTTACTGTTTACTGGATTCTAGGCCTTTTTCTCTTTGTGTTCTTGGCTTATTTGTCAGGTCATTTGACTTTTGTTAAGTATGGCTTTGAAGAGCATTTCTCATACAGATATTCATTTTCTGGGTTCTACTTTGTCTGTTACCATTGTTTTCTATTTGCTTTTATGGGGACCTGGTAACCCACTTGATTGTGTTGATCCTGTACCCAATAATTTTGCTTAATTCACCTATCAGCTCATATTTGGTTTTGGCTTTGTTGGATTTTATCTATGTATACTAGTATCATTAACATACATTAAGAGTTTTATTTCTTAAAAGCTGACCCTATACCTTACATTTCTTTTTGTTTGTTAAATTTCCCTAATTATGCATCCAGGACAATATTGAATTAAGAGAGAGGAGAAAACCTTGTCCAAGATTATTTCCAGGGAAAAATCGTTTAGTGTTCTGTGTTAATTATGCTGTTTATTATTACTTCTCTGTAGCGAGTCTTAATTACAACTAGGGGATTGCTGTCGTTTTTCTGTTCTTTTTATGGTTATAAGCTGTTTTATTAAAAGCTTTTCAACATTTAATCTCAATGATCATGTGATTTACTTATATTTTTCTTACACATTAATCATTTACTTGGATTATTTTGGAATGGTAAATCATCTTTGCATTTTCTAATGTATCCTGTTTGTTGACCTCTTCTGTTTTCATATTTTGCTTTAAATACCTGTATCTCTTATTAAAGATTTATGCTAACTTCCTTCCACATGATCTGACTGTGTCACTAATGTAAAGCAATGAATTCAAAAGAAATTCAACTATATTCTCTGTTTACTGCCACTTTGGATGAGTCTGGGAAAATGAGGAACAACCTTCCTTGAATGTCTAGAATTTTCTAAGTCTGAGTCAGAAATTTTGCTTGTGGAATTTTTAAATGCATTGATATGATTTTTGCAATACTGATTAGTCTTATTTAACTTATATGGAAGTTCTCCACATGATGCAATATCTGTGTTATGGTATATTGGTTTCCAAAATACGGTGACTTTTGATATCTTTTTAAAAAAATTTTACTCCTATTTCTCAAAATCCTTACTATCTTGTTAAGGTTTATAAATGGAGGGGGGTAACTGGGGGGCTTTGTGGTGTAATGAGTAATGCTGCTGCCTGGGATGCCAGCATCCCATAAAGGCACCAGTTTGAGTCCCGTGTGCTTCACTTCTGATGTAGCAGCCCGCTAAGTGTCCTGGGAAAGTAGCTGAAGATGGCCCAAGTGTTTGAACCCCTGCAACCCACACAGGAGACCCAGATGAAGCTCCTGGCTCCTCACTCCTGGATTTTGCCTCCCTAGCCACTGTAGCCATTTAGGTAGTGACCCAAGGGATGGAAGATCTCTCTCTCTCTCTCTCTCTCTGTGTGTGTGTGTGTGTTCATGTGTATGTGTGTAGCTCTTTGTTTTTCTTTTTTTTTTCTTTACTCTGCTGCCTCCCCTGGAACTCTGACTTTGAAAAGTCAGAGAAAAAAAAAGAAAATTTTTGAAGATGATGCTATTTGGATTGCTTAAGCTGGTTATTTGTATGGTATTTCTCTTTTATTTCCTTAATGACTTATACTAGTTTTTATTAATTTTGGTAATATGCTTTAAAAACTCTTTACCCTTATTTCTATTGTGTATTTTTCTATGGGTATTTCATTGATGCCTGCCTGTTTTTACTTGCCTCTATTGTATGGTTCATTCTATAGTTAATTTTAGTTCTTAAGAAAGAAACTGCAGGGGGCTGGCATTGTGGCATAGTGGGTAAAGCTGCCACCTGCAACCCCAGTATTCCATATTGGTGACTGTTTGAGTCCAGGCTGCTCTATTTGCAGTTCAGCTCCCTGCTAATGGCCTGGAAAAGACAGCAAGAGATTGCCAAAATGCTTGCGCCCTACACTTATATGGGGAATCCAGAAGAAGCTCCTGGCTCCTGGCTTCAGACTGGCCCAGCTCTGGCCATTAAAACCATTTGGGGAATGAACCAGTGGATCGATGGAAGATTCTCTCTCTCTCTCTCTCTCTCTCTCTCTCTCTCATTCAGATAAATAAATCAAATTTTAAAAAGGAAGCCATAATGACTGGTTCTCAATCACTTGAGGCTCTAAATTTTCTCTAAGCAGATCTCCAACTACTGTGACAATTTATATTGCATCTCCTGTATTTTTTGCTGTGTTTCCAAATCCTGTAATAATATTCCCTGTCTGCCTCCTAATGTTTGCATTTCCAAGTGTCTGCTCACTTTGTATATCTCTAATCCTGTTCCTAAAACACATATGTTATTTGCAATTCCAACCTCTTCTTTATTTGGGACCCTTTGTTCATTTTGACATTTTTGTCATTTAAAAAGTGTCATCCAAGCCAGCTCTTTAAAGCTTCTATTCCTTGTGTCTGCAGCATGTACCAGCTGTGAGAGTCCTCATCCCTTTTATGTACAGCACATCTCTCTTCAAGTCTCCTGCTGTGCCTGCACACCATGCCAGTCCTCATGTATCCCCAGCCACTCTGTATGTAGCCCTAATTTTCCCTAAATGCTAACCTCCCTTGTCCATACAACCTGTCAGGACTTCTGTGTCTCCAATCCTTCTCTTTATAGAGTGACCTTTCTCTGCCCTGCAGTGACTTCATCCCTTTACTCCCAGTTCATGGAAGCCTTTGGGTACCACTCTGCCCTTTGCTTACAACTACGGCTTCCTTCAGTTGTCTGTGTGCTACTTGCCTGAAGCCAATGTCTTCCTTTTGTCTCTGGAACCCCTGTGACTCCAGTCCACGCCTTTTCTCTTGTGTCCCCATGTCCAGAGTCCATGCCCCATATTTCCTAATCCCATGTGCCTTCAAGAGCCTCCACCTACTATGACAGCTTGGCTCTCTGTTTATCTACTAAAGAACATTGTGATTTCATTCAGGTTTTCAGCATTAGGAATAAAGTTGCTGTATATGTTTTTATCCTAGATTGTGGGTTTAAGCTTTCAAGTTAGCTGGGTAAATATATCAGGACATCTTTCCTGCACTGTATGATGATACTATCACAGGCTTTATAATAACTTATCCTGATATCTTGTGAAGGATTTAGCCATTTTGACCAGTAATGAATATTTTTGAATACTCTATATGCTAGTAAACAATTGGCACCATCATGATTGTTGATTAAGACCATTTTATAAATATGTAGTGTTTCTACCTTATAGGCATTTAATTTGCATTAATTTTATGAAACATTCATTCTTTTATCTAAAGTTCAATATATTGTATGTATTTATTTCTAATCTGCATATAGCCTATGTAAATATAACTCAATTTAGTTAGGTTTAAGTTGGAGGATTTATCACCTTACTAAATGTCACAGGCTTCATAAAATTTGCAGGCAATTCTTGTGGATATATGTTTTACAAGTATCATCTCCCATTGTGGGGCTTATCTTCTGCTATTTAAATATGTTAGATAGAGAACATCTTTAGTTAACACAGCACACATTATATATTTTTATGGATCATGCATTCAATGCTGTATGTAAAACCTCTCATATAAATAAATTCATGTCTTGTTTAAAAGGAGGGTAAAACAATGTATGTACATTATGATTATACTTGTGTAAAAAAACTTGGATAGAAAAAGGTGTCAAAACTATAATAATTGAGATTTTATCAAGCTAGAAGACCATGGGTGATTTTTTTCCCTTTATTCTATAGAAAATGTTGTTCATTTTGGAAAAAAGAAATTCTGAAAAGCATTAACATGAACAATAACACTTTGATTCCATCATCCATGAAAGGTCACTGCCAATACTGAAGTAGGTTCTGCTTTGTTTCTGGATTTCCCCATGTAGCCTATTCTTCAATTGATTGTATGGTGTTCATACATCATAATCTGCATATTTTATATTATAGATTGCTACCAACTTTTCATTGTAAAAGTAATGACAGAGCCATGTCCTTACTCAAATTCGAAAAGCCCTTCCAGGGGACTGGCTTTGTGGCCTACAAAGTAAAGCTGCAGCCTTCAATGCTGTTATCTCATATGGGCTCAGTTCTCCAGGCTGCTCCACTTCCAATCCAGCATTCCACTAATGGCCTGGGGAACACATTTTAAATCTGTGTGGTGCAAACTGTTGAAATCTTTACTTAGCATATACTAAGTGGATCTTCTCTAAAGATAATTGAAAATGAATCTTGATGAAGAATGGGATGAGAGAGGGAGTAGGAGATTGGGATGGTTGTGGTGAGAGGGAGGTTATTGGGGGGGGGAGCCACTATAATCCAAAAGTTGTACTTTGGAAATTTATATTTATTAAGTAAAAGTTAAAAAATCAAAATACAAAAAAAAAGAGTCCTAGGTGTTTAGCCCCTGCCACCCGCATGGGAAACCTGGAAATACTCCTAGCTCGTGGCTTCATCCAGAGAATTGGCATAGAGGTGGATGGAAGTCAGGAGAAGACAAGCAAAAGGGAGTACTGTGGGCTCCCCCTCCACCCCAGGTCATCTGGAGGAATCCTAAAGCTGTGAACTCTATCAGCAGCATTCCTGACCTCAGTGCTCCCCTCCAGGGCAAATGAAATTTGTCTCGGGCCTTAGTCTTACACAGGAGTGGGCTCCCAGAGCAGGAGGCACTGCTAGGCATAAAGGGGGAGCCCACCCTGTTTAACTCTCCTAATCTGAGCTCTGGGTTGAGACAGTGGAGGGGGAAGCTGAAGCCAAGGATTATGTGCTAATTGCAGAAGAGGGAACCTGAGGGGCCTAGTGACAGAGTCAGAGGCCTTCCTAATCCAGAGCTGACCAGAGCTGACCACGGAAAGGAATGTGGATGAAGACTGAGACTTTCAAGGCAGATGTTCAGAAAGGCATGGGTTGGCCCTGAAATGCTGTATATGGCAAGGAGGAAAGAGAGAATCTGACAGCTAGGAGGGGGAAAGCAGCAGGCTGATGAGAGCTTTCCCAGCAGTGCAGGCACAGGCTGGTGAGTGTGGAGGGTGGGTAGTGACAGTGTCCTGAGTGTGCCTGGGGCATAAAGGAAATGAGAGATTGGCAGTGGGCTGGTGGAGCAGAAGTGGGTGCACGAGTCAGGAAAGAGGGGATGGGAGATGGGAGAACAACAGGGTAGTGCATCTTTGGCTCTCATATCACCTATTGCTACTGTCTGGATGTACACAATTTTCTTAAAGAGAGGCAGGATTCAGTGGCACCAGATGCCTGGACTCTATAAGGGCTGGTAGGCAGAAGTGCATGTTCTACTTCTTGGGGGGCAGGAAATGGGTGTGGGTCCTGTGGGTATAAGCTCTCCTTGCTGGGGAACCAGCACAACACTGGAGCCACTCTGCAACCACCTGGGGTCAACAGGAACCCCCAATTTCGGAGCAACCTGGTGGCTTTGATGGACACCTCAACTCCAAGCTCTGCGGCCAGCTAGGGGCAGCCCTCTACAGTGCCCAGTGGTTCTGGCCTTGCACTGCACCCCAAGGCATGATGCTGCCAGCTGGAGTTGGGGACCATGAGGATAGGGGAGCTTGGGTATAATATCACCAGAGGGATCCCAGGCCCTGTGCTGCCAGCACAGGTAAATCTACCTGCAGCACCAGTATCCCATATTCCCTACTAATCCCATAACCCCATTCTCTGCAAATGATCCTGGGAAAGCAGTGGAAGATGGCCCAAGTGCTTGGGCCCCTGCACCCCCATTAAAGACCATCAAGATGGTTTGGAGCTCCTGGCTTCAGCCTGGCCCAGCCAGTGGATGAAAGGTCTCTGTTTCTGCTTCTCCTTCCCTCTCTGTAACTCTGCCTTTCAAATAAATACATAAATCTCTTTTTAAAAAGTTAAAATTATCAACTTCTTTTTCAAAGATGAGTGATCTTAAAACTCTATCTGGTCTATACTTCTTGATCAAAGCATCCTGGTTAAATGAGTTACTATGTTTTCAATGATGTGGAGTCTTATTTTGATGGAATGTTTTAAACTTCAGACAATTGTGGTTTTTATTCATATCCAAAATTCTAAGTTAAATCTTTTAACTTTGGAATTTCCTGTTGGATTTCTTGAGGAATAATATTGCATATAATGCATTGTCAAAGTAGGGATATTTCAGAGTCTTCAAGACTTCCCTCCCACACGTTGACAATGCTACCTGTGTACCTGGGTCAACCATCACACTTGGAACTGAGTTTCAGGGCTGATTCTTTCTCATGGCCTGACTAGGCATCATTAAGTCAGGAAATGGGTTAAAAGTAGAAGGTTCTGCAGCCAATGCACTTGCAGTGCCATCTCATAGAGGCATTGGTTGGTGCCTTGGCTGCTTCACTTCCAATCCACTCCCTGCTAATGTGCCTGGGAAAGCAGCAGAAAATGACACAAATCCTTGGGCCCCTGCACACATGTGGGTGATTTTGAAAATGCTCCTCAATCCTGGCTTCAGATCAGCCCAACTCTGGCCATTTCTCTCATTTCAGGGGTGAACCAGTGGATAGAAGTTATCTCCCTCTCTGTGTGTCTCTCCTTTCCGTGTAACTCTGCGTTTCAAATAAGTAAATCTTTTAAAAAGTGTAAGGTTCTGCCATATAGGGAAGGACCCTGTGTGAGAGATTTAGAAATATTGAGGGTGGGGTTATTCAGTAAGAACTAGTTGATTCTATCACTGGAATTATTTGATTCCATAAACCCAGAAGTATTGCCAGGCCTGTTCTTCCTCAAATGGGAGATCAAACAGGAATGGCTTGTTATCTCCCCTTCTTTGTTGGAAATGAGCAGAGATGCCTGTCTTATCACCATTATTTCTCCTTTCTTCTGTGACAAGTGAAACCCATGGCTTTATGATAATACTGTATGGTATAAAAACTGTTCATGGTTTGATCCCCAGACCTTAAAGAAGGAATGATCCATCATTTTCTGTAGTATTCCTTGGCTGCAGTAAATTTGAGGGAAAAATGCAACTAGATAATTGGAACTTAAATTGTAATACCATTTTATAGCTAGAACTATTGTTTCATGTGTATGGTAAATAGATATCCCTTATGTAGAGGCCTTTATGGCAGCTTAACCAACTACTACTGAGAGCCCACTGTAAGGCAAAGCCTGCCAATCTATTGCTGATCCCTTCTGGAGCATCATTCCAGTAAAGGAGACTTCCACTAGCTGTGGGGATCCCTTACTGCCCATAGTCTGCTTTTTAAGATTAATTTGTTTGGAAGGCAGAGTTAGAGAGAGAGAGAGAGACAGAGAGAGAGGCCTTCCATTTGCTTGTTCAGTCCAAAAATGGCTGCAACAGTCAAATCTGAGCCAATCTCAAGCCAGGAGCCTGGAGCTTTTTCTGGGTTTCCCATGTAGGTTCAAGGGCCCAAGCACTTGGCCCATCTTTGCTGCTTTCCCAGGCCATTAGCAGACATCTAGATTATAGGGGAGAAGCTGGGACTTGAACTGGTGCCCATATGGGATGCTGATGCTGCAGAGAGATGCTAACCTACTATGCCATGGTACCAGTCCCCCATAGAATGTTTGGAAAGGGAGAATCCAACTTCCAACGATGACCATCAGTAGACAGAGGCTGGCATACCCTTGGGTGCCACTGAGGTAGGGAGGTGGGTTTGCTCATGGAGATAAGATTAAGATGCTGGAGCAACTGGGGATGATATGGCACATTGCAGGAAGCTTGGATTGTGCATAAAGACATAGCCCAGACCTCATATGTCTTGTCCAGATTGAAAGTCTGGTCTGTGATGTGATGCAGATCCTGGGTGCTGAGACAGCCCAGGTGGTGCAGAGAACAGCAATGAAAGTGGCTAGGAGCTCACTTGTTTGTTGTTTGCTGTTGTTTGTGTGGCTGCTCATGGAAATGACTAGAGTTCAGGATTCCTAGTGTCCCCGCTCCTCAATGCATGCAACTTCTGTCTGGACCCATGTGTTATCCCTGGGTCATTAGATAAGAAATGGAGGTAATTTGGCTGTTGTCAAAATTGTGTGCTGAATGGTGAGTAGCATAGTTTTTGTCTTGGATGCAGATCTCAAATATCCTGCCAACATCTATGATATCCAGAGTCACTACTTGCAGCCGCAGCATGGTCTACACCATGCACATTTCCTCACCCAGCAAGCCAAGCTAGTAGATGTGTAGACAAGATCAAGTGGGTGATGATAGCAAATATGCCACTCCCATGAGCTGAATGCAGACAGCAAATTAGCACTAGGGGCAGTATAGTTATTATAGCAGCATCCATCATCAAGGGAAGAGGCAGATGTTGTAGTTTTCAATGGAATCCATTAGAGAACTTGGGAGTAGTGGTTGGGTTTATAGTTAGAGGTATACTGAATGGACAGAGGGGGTCAGCTCCCATTGCCATCAACCCAGCCCCAAGTTTCTCAACAATGAACTTTTGCACTGCATCTATTTCTTTATGATGCTATTTTTGGAGTTTATTTTTCCCAGCTTTTTCTAGTTTTTTTGTTTGTTTGTTTTTAAATGGGAAGTCTGCCTTATTGATTTTATATATTTCTTCTTCATAAAATAGAGATTTTTATATCTGATAATTTCCATCTATCACTCTTTTAATCACATGAGTTCTTGTATAATGTGTCTTTATTTTCAATCATTTCCTAGTATTTTATAATTTCCCTTGAGGTTTTTTTTTCCATTCCATTACTTTTTTCCCACAATGCATTGCTTATTTTCCACTTATATTACAACTTCTCAAGTATCCTTCTTGTTTTGGCTTTTAGAACTTATTAAAAAAAACATTGAAAGAGAGAGAGGGAGGGGGAAGAATATTGCCCAGCTTCCTAAATACTCACAACTGTTGGAGTTCATCCAGGCAAAATGGAGCCAGAAATTCAGGGTAAGTCTTCCACATGGGTGGCAATGATGCAATTACTTCAGCCATCACCTGCTTCCTACCAGGATGCATATTAGCAGGAAGCTGCAATGAAAGCAGAGCCAAGACATGAACTTCGGTGCTCTGATTTTGATTTGAATATAACACACATTTTTTTTCTTAAAAAAAGATTTATTTAATTTGATAGAGTTACAGAGAGAGGTAGAGACAGAGAGAGAGGTCTTCCATCTGCTGGTTCACTCCCCCAATGGCCACAATGGCTGGAGCTGTGCTGATCTGAAGCCAGGAGCCAGGAGCTTCTTCCAGGTCTCCCACATGGGTGCAGGGGCCCGTGTACTTGGGCCATCTTCTACTGCTTTCCCAGGCTGTAGCAGAGAGGTGGATCAGAAGAGAAGTAGCTGGGACTAGAAACGGTGCCCATATGGGACGCTGGCACTTCAGGTCAGGTCTTTAACCCCTGTGCCACAGCACTAGCCCCAACACACATTATCTTAGCCACTAGACCAAATACTCCTAATTGTGGTCAGAGAAAATATCTTAAATGATTTCAGTTCATCAAGGTTTATTCAGCTGATTTTAAGATGTAGCAAAATGTTTTCTGTGGAAAATGTTGCATGCACACTGAATGAAAGCCATATTCTCTTGATTAGTGTGATATATATCAATTAACTTTGTTGTTTTATCATATTCACATCTTCCATATCCTTTTTAGTCTGTTTCATAGCTGTGCCATCCATTACTAAAAGAAAGATATTGGCAAATCCAAATGCTATTGTTGAGGACTCTGCTTATCCCTTTGTCTCATTTTCCTAAAATGTTGAGCATTTCTGTAGGAGAAATATATATCTATATTTGTCATCTTATTTAAATTGTTTGACATTTCTATTACTAAAAGATGCCCCACTTTATCTTTAGTAACACTGTTTTAAAATTTTCTGTCTATTATTGAGGTGGCCATCCACTATAACTCTCTGTAAAATTTGGTATATCTTTGTTTCATCATTTAAATTTTCAGCTCTTTTTATATGTTAAACTTTTTTTCTTCTGTATACAATATATTATTTGATAACATTTATTTGAAGTCCACATGAAAACCTTTGACTTTGGAATATTTCTTTATTTAAAAAGCATAATGACAGAAAAAAGAGGAAGGGAAAGAGAGATACTTTTCGTTTACTGTTTTAGTTCTCAAATATCCACAGATTTTAGGTCTAGGCCATGCTGATGCCAGAATCCAGGAACCACTTTCAGGTCTCCCAAAGGGCGGTAGCCTTCAGACCATATTGGCCATCATACATTGCCTCCCAGGCACATTAACAAGAAGATGAATCACAAGTGTACAGCAGCAGAAACTCAAACCAGGCTCTATTTGAGATGCGGGCATCACAAGCAGTGGCTTAACCCCAAAATTCCCACCCCAATCTTTGCTTTTTAAAAACATTTTATTTTTAACGGACAAATAGCTGCATATATTTGTAGGTAAGTACATTATTTTTTGATAAACAAGATTATTTGTAAATCCAGTCAGCATACATAATTGACCTAAAAACTTCAAAAGAAAAATAAGTTTTAAAATCACTTAGAAAGCTATCTCTAGGGAAGTGATTTTCCTTAGACAATAACCAGACATAATCTAACCAGACACCATCTTAATTGGCAAAGGTTCCATAAATTGGAGGTGTGTGCTGCTTGCTGCTGCTCCACAGCAGGCTTACGCTAAGAGTTGCACTGTAAACTCTGAATGAAAAAAGAACATCTGCATTGTTTCCTCTTGGTAGAAGAGAAAATAAATCTCAGTTATGGGATCAACCACAACACAACAAAAACCTGCATGAACTAGATCAAAATATTAATAACAGAATTCAAGTATGAATAACTTGTATCTTATTCTAGGACACTTACAAATGGGATCCTCCTGTTACTGTTTTCATTACCAGCTGGAGGGTTAGTTAACTTATGGTAGAATAAGGATTTATGCAAGGTATATTGCACAAAGCCTTTTACTACAATGAAGACAAGTGCAGTCTAGTTAGAAAACCAGATGTAAATGGTACATGTCTATGACAAGACTCTCCACCACTTGTGAATGTAGAAGACTAATTTAAAATGTTGACACTACAATATATAAGTGTACATAGTGTATTCTATAGACGCCAGGTTTAATTTTTTTAAGGGAACTGTAACATACACAGTGGTTGAGACTTGGATCTTCACCCTTGTAAAAGTCCATGTTCTATCACCATGATGCATGATCAGACCTAATAGCCCCACTCACTAAATATTTGGATCAAGGTATAACCAGTTTTCTTGAAAATGTCATTTTTAATCAATTCTAGAACATTGATACCTACACTACAAGTCATTAATACACAGCAACATGCATCAAGAAAGCAAGAAATATCACCCATCTCTTCTGCATTTTAGGAAAGTAACTCCTGAGCAACAGGGCTCACATCATTGAGATCTGTGAACATTTTTCATATTCATACTGAAAGATGTAATGACATTTTACTGTGCAATATATTGTAGGAAATATATGCAATATATTATAAAATTTTTCTTACAAAAAGTCACTAGTTAAACCAAAGTACTTTAGAGAATTCACTATAAAATGCCACAAAAACTGCTTCCACTAATGCCTTCTCTCCCCACATACAGTGAACCAACTGGATGATTCTGAATGTGATGACGACTCTCAGTGTGAATGGCATACACATTAGTATCTTCCAAGAAATCCACTAAGTGTGACTCACTAGTCTCTTGAAGCACACTGATGACTCTGCATTCTAAAACTACAAATCAGCCTCAAGTTCTGGGCGATTTCCCTCATCAACCTTTGATAGCTTCCAGATGAAAGGCTTGGTTGATTTCTGCTAATGTTGAATCTCCAAAAGTGCCAGGATCTGGGCCTGTATGTAATGAGGCTTATTTGCTCTACCAGTAGAGGGAGCACTTTTCCTGGCATCTTTGGTGGCCAGCTGTTTGTAGGGTGAGGGGCTTTCCCTACACAAGACAAGTGCACCTACATAAGACATGTGCAGCTCGCTTACTTTGGGCTATTTTCTTTGACCTAATATTGTAGTCTGAGGTTGCTTCTTCAATTGTTGCACCAATTTTGCTTCCCAGGGAAGATATACAGTTCCTAAGCAAAGAAGTAATGCTCTCTCAATAAACAAATTGCTCTGTACGCAAAATGTGATTTTTTATTGTTTTGTTTTGTTTTGCTATTTTATGAGTAATTTATTGGTACATTGGATTCTCAAATCATGATATATACATGGTAATTAATACAACACAATTCCTATTCATTGTCATTTATAGACACAATTCAGAGAATGCAACACTTCCCTGCCTTCCTCCTCCCTTTCCTTTTCTTTCTTGCTTCATTTCTTTTTGGATTTTTGATGTTACATTTCACTTTTTTAAAGATTCATTTTATTTATTTGAAAGACAGAGCTACAGAGAGAGTTAGAGACAGAGAGAGATCTTTCATCTGCTGGTTCACTCTCCAAATGGCCACAATGGCTGGAGATCACCAATCCAAAGCCAGGAGCCAGGAGCTTCTTCCAGGTCTCCCACATGGATGCAGGGGCCCAAAGACTTGAGCCATTCTCCATGGCTATCCCAGGCCACAGCAGAGAGCTGGATCAGAAGTGGAGCAGCTGGGACTAGAACCGGTGCCCACATGGGATGCTGGCTCTTCAGGCCAGGGCTTTAACCCATTGCGCCACTCCACAAAATAAAGAGTTCAACAAATAAAAAATAAAAACAGCATAGTTCATCAGGAATATAGACAAAGGCCATAAATAAAAATCAAATAAAACGATGTCCATTTCAATTATATACAGTAAATACTAAAATAATCACAGATCACTGCAACTGTAGTACATCATTCTTAACCATTGGTTTGTCAGAGATATAAAGTTTGACAAAGTTGCATTCGCAGTGATATTGATACAGGAGTGTCCTTTTTTTAATTTTTAAATTTTAGCCCCCACTGGCCTAGAAATGCTTCTTTTTAAGGTTTGGGTCTCACCGGCCCTGTGGCTCACTAGGCGAATGCTCTGTCTGCGGTGCTGGTACTCCAGGTTCTAGTCCCAGTTGGGGTGCCGGTTCTGTTCCGGTTGCTCCTCTTCCAGTCCAGCTCTCTGCTGTGCCCAGGGAGGGCAGTGGAGGATGGCCCAAGTGCTTGGGCCCTGCACCCACATGGGAGACCAGGAGGAAGCACCTGGCTCCTGGCTTTGGATCGGCACAGCGCGCCGGCCATAGCAGCCATCTGGGGGATGAACCAATGGAAAGAAGACCTTTCTCTCTCTCTGTCTCTCACTGTCTAACTCTGCCTGTCAAAAAAAAAGAGTTTGGGTCTCTACTGACAGAGATTTGGGATTCAAAAGGCTTCCATAACCTTGGCAGCTAATGTTACGAACCTCGGGTGATCACTGATATACATGAGTGTTCATTGTTAAATTAACAACAGGAGTCACTGTATACTTACTTCCCATGCAGGACTTCTGTCCTCAATTAGTTGTATTATGAGAATTAACTATAAAACTTGTTCTCAGTTTTGTGTGTGTGTGTGCAAATTATTGAAATCTTTACTTAGTACAGAGTCTTCTGTGTATAAAGTTAATTGAAAATTAATCTTAATGGAGAATGGGACTGGCAATGGGAGAGGGAGGAGTAGGTGGAGTGCAGTAGGGGTGGGAAGGTGGGTATGGTGGGAAGAATCACTATATTCCTAAAGTTGTATTTATGAAATTTGTACTGATTAAATAAAAGGTTTCTTTGGGAAAAACAAAAGTTTGGGTCCATGGTTTGCAAACTGAGGCATGCATCCAGACCAATAATAATACAATAACCAGTCAGAAGAATGGTGTGAAGATGTACTTGGATAGCTTTTTCCTAGGATTTATTATATAATTTATTTGAAAAGCAGAGTTGCAGCGAAGGAGGGAGGGAAGGTTCCCTCCTCAAATGGATGCAATGGTCACCGTTGGACCAAGCCAAAGCTGTGAGCCTGGGAATACTTCCAGGTCTCTCATATGGTGGCACTGTCCCAAGCACTTGGGTTACCCACTCAGGCACATCAGCAGAGAGCTGGACCTGAAATGGAGTGGCCAGGACTTGGACCTGGACTCATGGAATGCCAGTGTTGCATTCATTGATTTAACCAGCTGAGCCCTAATGCCAGGCCTTGAATTGCTTTTGTCATTTCATGCTGGGAGGTGACCACTGCAGGAGAGGATGACAGTGTTTGCTGTCTAAGGCTACATGTCAGGAACAGGATAAGGAAACTCTCCAACATCAAGTAACAAAAGCTATTCAAGGGGCCCGGTATTGTGGTTCAGTTGGTTAAGCCACCACCATATAAGTACTATTTTTCTTTCTAGTTTTAAGAACAAGGCAAAATTGGACTGCATGGGAAAGCAGTGGGAATACTCATTCCTGTGTTAATTGTTTCTTTTATCATAAATTGCGATACTTGAAGTCTTTGAATTTCCTTATATTTGGCCATCTTACTCATTTTAATTTGGCCTGTGGATTTCCACTTTATCTAGCCAAATTTTAACTTCCAAAAACTTAGTTTACTTTTAATGTGTTACTTATTCTGTTAGAGTCACTCTGCCTCCTATGGAATAATTGGATTCACTTGACCATAGAATATTGAAGCATTTGTTATAATTAAAATGAAGTGTAATAAGAGAATACCTTATTTTTTCTTCTCTTTCCTTTTTGTAATTTTGTTTAAATTTAGGTCTATCCATAGCTACAATTGTAATTTGGGACATACTATTGATTTCACCCATGAAATTTTGAAAATAGGTGCATATTGGAAGCTGTGAAAATTAATTTTAATAAAGACTTATTTATTTTAAAGGCAGAGTTTGAGAGAGAGGGATGGAGCAAGGGAAGGAGGAAGAGAGAGAGAGACAGAGACAGAGAAAGATCTTCCATCTGCTAGTTCATTGTCCAAATGGCTGCAGTGGCCAAGTTTGGGCCATGCTGAAGCCAGGAACCATGAGCTTCATCCAGTTCTCCCAAATGAATGCAGGGACCCAAGCTCTTGAGCCATCCTCTATTGCTTTCCCAGGCACATTAGCAGGGAGCTGGATTGGAAGTGGAGCAGCCAAGGGTTGAACCAGCATTTATATGGGATGATGGCATCATAGGCTCTGGCTTACCCCATTAAACCACAATGCTGGTCTCAACAGTTAATTTAGACCCTGTTCCATGGAAACACCATAGTCCATCAGTGTCCTTTTAAATCTGTTTATTATATCATTAAGCATTATAATTTCTACTTGGATAAAGGATAGGCTTTTTTTAATTAAAATTTTATTTAATGAATATAAATTTCCAAAGTACAGCTCATGGGTTACAATGGCTTCCCCCTCCCAAAACTTCCCTCCCACCCACAACCCTCCCCTTTCCCGCTCCCTCTCCCCTTCCAATCACATCATGATTCATTTTCAATTCTCTTTATATACAAAAGATCAGTTTAGTATAAATTAGGTAACGATTTCAACAGTTTGCCCCCATATAGCAACACAAAGTGAAAAAAAATACTGTTGGAGTACTAGTTATAGCATTAAATAAGAGTGTACAGCACATTAAAGGCAGAGATCCTACATAATATTTTCTTAAAAATTAATTAATTTTCTATGCCATTTCCAATTTAACACCAGGTGTTTTTTTTTTTTCATTTCCAATTCTCTTTATATACAGGAGATCAATTCAGTATATAATTAGTAAAGATCTCATCAGTTTGTACCCACGCAGAAACACAAAGTGTAAAAATACTGTTTCAGTACTAGTTATAGCATCACTGCACATTAGACAACACATTAAGGACAGATGCCACATGGGATGTAAGTACACAGTGACTCCTGTTGCTGACTTAACAATTTGACACTCCTGTTCATGGCGTCAGTAATCTCCCTAGGCTCTAGTCATGAGTTGCCATGGCTATGGAAGCCTTTAGGGTTCGCTGACTTTGATCTTATTCCGATAGGGTCACAGTCAAAGTGGAAGTTCTCTCCTCCCTTCAGAGAAAGGTACCTCCTTCTTTGATGGCCCCGTTCTTTCCACTGGGATCTCACTAACAGAGATCTTTCATTTAGGTCTTCTTCTTTTTTTCTTTTCCATGGTATCTTGGTTTTCCATGCCTACAATGCTCTCATAGGCTTTTTAAAAACACACACATATACACAGAATAATTTATTCATTTTTGTATTTTCTTTCCCTTTATCTGATTTCTAGATTTTAATGGACATATTTCTAGTGTTTTATTTTTCTTTCATCTTATTTCTCTCCTTTTCTCATTTAGGCATTTGGGCACATAAACCCACAGTTTTTAATTTCTCTATTTTTTTGAAAATTTCTTTTGTGGAGCTTCTGGGTGGGTACAATTTAAGCAGGTAGAGATTGGGTAAATGACTTTGCCAAAGTCACCATGACACATTACAACAAATGGGATGGTTTAATTCAGCAGATGTTGTTTCTCACAGTACTGCACATTGGAAGTTCGAGATCAAGGTGTCTGCAGGCTTGGTGACTTCTGCGACTTCACTCCCTGGCTTCCAGTCAGCCACCAACTTGCTGTGTGCTCACATGGTATTTCCTCTGTCCATGTGAATTCCTGGTGGCTCTCCTTATAAGGACAGGTGTGAGTCTGGATTAGAACCTCACACTTGACATCATTTTTCTTCTGTTACATCTTTAAAGGTCCTGTCTCTAAACACAATCACATTGGGGGTGAGGGCTGCAAGATATTCACTTTTGGGAGAATCAGTTCAGCCCATTACAGTGAGATGTCCCAGTGCTCTGCCTCAAAGAAGCCATGTCTGAGGAGGACTTAGTGTTTGAAATGAGGGTTAGGATTCTTCATAATATTATTTCCTATGCTGTCTCTCATATGCATACACACACTTACAAACTCCTGTGTATGCATACAAAAATATAAATGTCTAAATGTTACATTCAGGTAAAATCAACATATTAACCAATAAAATTGAATATTAGAAAATATTAAAATGGAAAAGAAATAGGAAAATCACAACACAGGTAGTTATATAAGAGTATATATGATCCCATCATTCATCGTTCCCAAAACACATGCATCATAGTATGAGAAACAAAACTAAAACTATTCTTTACAGGAATACAGACCAGTTTACAAGAGGGATGTTGTCCTAATTATTTTATAAACTTTGAATTAATGTTAATCTGTTAAGAGGTTCTGAGAGAGTATCAATCTATTAATATAGCAACAGGTTTAATATTTTCTTTTATCTTTGAGCATTATCTACTAAAGTAACTGCAGAGTGGTTCATTATGGATTTTTCAATTCCTTGCCAGTTTTATTTTAAAGATTTTATTTATTTTAAAGAATTACAGAGAGAGGTAGAGATAGAGAGAGAGGTCTTCGATCTGCTAGTTCACTCCCCAGATGGTCACAATGGCCAGAGCTGTGCCAATCTGAAGCCAGGAGCCAGGAGCCTCTTCCCAGACTCCCATGTGGGGGCAGGGGCCCAAGGACTTGGGCCACCTTCTACTGCTTTCACAGGCCACAGCAGAGAGCTGGATGGGAAGTGGAGCTGCCAGGGCTATAACTGACACCTATATGGGATGCCCATGCTTCAGGTTAGGGCTTTAACCCACTGCACCACAGTGCCGCCTCCCCCCACCTTGCTATGTTTCACATAATATTTTAAAAATCATGGCTAGATTTTTTAAAATTTATTTATTTACTTTAAAAATAGAGTTCCAAGCACTCCTGCCTCAGAATCAACCCTTGGGACATTCGGATCTGGCTAAAAGGTCCATGAGAGTCTCACAGGCATGGAAAGCCATGACACAGTGGCAAAAAACAATCTAAATGAAAGATCCTGGTGAACAAGACCCCAGCAGAAGGAATAGGCCATCAAGGAGAGAGGTGCCTTTCTCTGAAGGGGGGAAGGAACCTCCACTGTGATACAGCCTTGACTAAATAAGTTCAGAGTCAGTGAACTCAAGGGGCTTCCATAGCCTAGACAGCTCATAGCAAGAGCCTCGGGTGATTGCTGACGTCATAAATAAGAGTGCCAATTGTTAAATCAACAATGGGAGTCACTGGGTACATGCTCCCCATGTAGGATCTCTGTCCTTAATGTGTTTTACTATGAAACTTAAAAACACTACTAGTCGGGGCTAGCACCTTGGCTTAACAGGCTAATCCTCTGCCTTGCGGCGCCGGCACACCAGGTGCTAGTCCGGGTTGGGGTGCCGGATTCTGTCCCGGTTGCCCCTCTTCCAGGCCAGCTCTCTGCTATGGCCTGGGAAGGCAGTGGAGGATGGCCCAAGTCCTTGGGCCCTGCACCCACATGGGAGACCAGGAGAAGCACCTGGCTCCTGGCTTCGGATCAGCGAGATGCGCCGGCCGCAGTGGCCATTGGAGGGTGAACCAATGGCAAAAAGGAAGACCTTTCTCTCTGTCTCTCTCTCTCACTATCCACTCTGCCTGTCAAAAAAAAAAAACAACAAACAAACAAACAAAGAAAAACACTACTAGTCGAACAGTACCCTATACCTTGTGCGGTTGTGTGAGTGCAGCCTGTTGAAATCCTTGCTTAGTATATACTAAGTTGATCTTCAGTATATGAAGGTAATTGAAAATGAAACTCGACGAAGGGTGGGATGGGAGAGGGAGTGGGAGAGGGGAGGGCCATGAGAGGGAGGGAGGTGGGAGGGGGGAGCCACAACAATACAAAAGTTGCACTCTGTAAATTCACATTTATTAAATAAAAAATAATAATAACTATATAACAAAAAAGAAAAAAAAAGAACTTAATACTTTACCCTTTTAGTATTTTTTCTGTTCTACTTAAAACTATTGGTTGAACTCTGTAATTAATACACAATTATTCTTAGGTGTTTAATTAATGCTATAACTAGTACTCAAATAGTATTTTACACTTTGTGTTTCTGTGTGGGTGCAAACTGTTGAACTCTTTACTTAATATATGCTAAATTGATCTTCTGTATATAAAGATAATTGAAAATTAATCTTGATGTGAATGGGAGAGGAGAGGGGGTGGGAGAGGGGAGTGTTGTGGGTGAGAGGGAAGTTATGGGGGGGAAGCTATTGTAATCCATAAGCTGTAATTTGGAAATTTATGTTCATTAAATAAAATTTAAAAAAAAATAGAGTTCCAGAGAGGCAGAGAGACAAAAAGAGAAAGAGAAAGAGAGAGAGAGAGAGAGATCATCCTTCTACTGGTTCACTCCCCAAATGGCCACCATGGCCAGGGCTGGGCCAATCCAAAACCAGGAACCTGGAGCTTCTTCTGGATCTCCCATGTGGCTACAGGGACCCATGCACTTTGGCTGTCTTCTATTGCTTTTCCAGGTGCATTAGCAGGGAGCTGGACTGGAAGTGGAGCAGCCAGTACTCAAACTGGTGCCCATATGGGAGGCTGTGCTTTTAATTCTTGTACTTATTTTACAAATTTATTGAGGTATATATGATTATTACTAAACTTGTGAGAAAATGTTAAATTGGCATATATGTCAAAGCCAACAAAGTGCATCAATGATAAATTCACAGAATACTGACAACTTATTGAGTTTATTTTTAGTAGCTAATGAATAATTACTGTGTGGTAATTGCAAACATAATTCACAAGTTACTGAGCACTCATGTATTAAAATTGAATGGAGAGCAGTGCTGTGGCATGGTGGGTGAAGTCACAGCCTGCTGTGCCAGCAGCCCATATCGGTGCTGTTTCGAGACTCGGCTGTTCCACTTCTGATCCAGCTCTCTGCTATGGCTTTGAGGGGAGAGCAGTGGAGGATGGTCCAAATCCTTGGGCCCATGCACCTAGGTGGGAGACCCAGAGGAAGCTCCTGGCTCCTGGCTTCAGATCGGCTCAGCTCCAGCCATTGCAGCCAGTTGGGGAGTGGGCCAGCGGATGGAAGACCTGTCTCTCTCTCTCTCTCTCTCTCTCTCTCTCGCTCTCTCTCTGCCTCTCCTTCTCTTTCTTTGTAACTTTTTCAAACAAATAAATAAATCTTTTTAAAAAATGAATGGGAGGCCCTCACATCTGTGAGGTGTCGTGCCTGCCTCATGCTATGCCTGAAAGCAGATGCGAGTCTACGCATGTCATGGACGCACACTCCTGGAGGCAGAATACGTAGCTTCTAAAAGTGAACGACCAAGAGCCAGCAACACAATCCAAGTCTCCTACATGGATGGCAGGAATCCAATTACCTGGCCTATGACCACTGCCTCCCAGGGTCTGCATTAGCTGGAAGCTGGAGTCTGGAGCTGGAGCTGGGCTTCAAACCTAGGCACTCAGGTGGGGGACAGAGGTGTCTTACCTATTAGACCAAATGCCTGCTCTGAGGCTCTGTGTTTAATTAACTTTCTTCAAGCAGAAGCCGCATGGTGTAATGGGAAAAACAGCCTTGGAATCTAACAAAGCTGATTCCTGGATCCCAGTTTTTCGTGACCTTGGGCAAGTTGCTTTACTTCTATGAATTTCCATTTCCTTCTCAATGGACACCTTGCAACCCAGTGTCTAGGAGCGCCCCTAACACAACCCGAGTCGGCCGAAAGGACAAGCAGCCATGAGTCTGCCACTCCGTGACCCTCTCGAGGCTGGCGCCCTCTCTCAGCAGGTGTGTGCACAGCCTGCTCTGCCCCCTCCTCTCTGGGCTCGTGAGTCTGCCCGCTGGGTGTCCTCTCACAGACCACAGAAGGCGGTGGGAGCACGATGGCTTCTTGGTGTCCCCGGCCCATTCCGACACGGAACCGGCCAAGGGGTTGGAGAGACAGAAGGGACCCGTCGCTGAGGGCTCGGCCGAGGCCGCGTCCCACAAAGTGCAGAAGATCCAAGGAGCAGGCCAAACGTGTGCGGTGTCTGTGCAGAGCGCGCAGAGCAAGTGGCGCCCACACGCCCTGCGCTGCTCCACAAGCTGGGCCGGGCTGCCCGGGATGGCGAGGCGGCGGCCTGGAAGGCTGCTGGTCTAGCGCGCCCAGAGCGGGGATCCTGATCCCACTCAGGCCGTGCACCCTCAACCCTTGTGTGATGAGGCGCTGAAGCAGCAGCTGGCGCTGCGGGGCCATCCCCAAGGAGGAGAAAGTGGCCTGGCCGAGGGCGTTGGCGCTGGCCTGCTTGAGTAGAGGGGCGGCGGGTGAATGGCACAGAAACGTTCTCTGCCGCTCTCTCTGCTCCCTGGCCCTGGGCTAGGCAGTCCAACCCCCACCTCTCCTACTCTACCACCGCTGCCTCCACCATGGGCAATGACAGCGGCGGGCCTGGCAGGCGGGGCCAGAGAAAGCGGACCGGCAGTACTGTGAGCTGTGCGAAAGATGGAGAACCTGCTGTGCTGCGGCCACACCAGCACCAGGACTTGAGGAAGCAGGAGCTCCTGTGCCAGGGCGGCGAGGGCGCCTCTGGCCGTGGGGCAGGCCCGCACCAGCACCCCGGCCTTCCCCACCACACCGCGGCCCAGGGCCGGTAGGGCCGGAGCCCAAGAGGCCAGGATAGGAGCTGCGCGTCCCTACAGCACCTCCGCCGCTGCCAACGATTCGGCCGGCCGCCAGAGATGCTGCCAAGGCAAAGGCCAAGTCCGTGGCCCACCCTGCCATAAGCAGGAACCCCGGCCTCCAGGAGGAAGCGAAGCAGTACCCGCCTAGCAACACGCCCTGGGAGGCACTGAGCCATAGCTGCGGTCTGCAGCCCAAAGGGCAGAGGAAGCCAGTTCCGCGCAGACTTGCATGAACAAGCATGGCATGTGTATAATGGACGACTTCCTGGACAAGATAGGCAGCGAGGTGCGCGCCCTGCACTACACAGGCAAGTTCACAGATGGCCAGCTGTGAAACCCTGGGCTGCTGCTGAGCAGCATGGACGACCTGATCCACCACTGTAACGAGAAGCTGGGCAACTACAAAATGGCCGGAAGAAAGCCATGGTTGTATCCAGGCAGTGGAACAGGTTATGTGGGGTATTTGATAATCCAAATGGAGATGGGAGATGTGTGACTTGCATATATTATCTTAATAAAGACTGGGGTGCCAAGCTAAGTGGAGGTGTACTTCGAAATTTTCCAGAAAGCAAGCCCAGTTTGCTTACATTGAACCCAAATTTGATAGACTGCTGAAACTTCCAGGACTGTATTAAGTAACAATGGTGAGAGTGGGCATCTTTGTATGGTTCTGGATCTTAGGGGGATGCTTACAGCATTTCCGCATTTAGTAGGATGCTGGCTGTGGGTTTGTCATAAATTGCCTTGATTGTGTTGAAGAATGTTCCTTCTATACCCAATTTGTTTAAGGTTTTAATCATGAAAGGATGTTGTATTTTATCAAATGCTTTCTCTTCATCCATTGAGATAACCACATGGTTTTTGTTTTTCAGTTTGTTAATGTGATGTATCACATTCATTCATTTGAAAATGTTGAAACATCCCTACATATAAGAGACAAACCCCAGTTGGTCTGGGTGAATGATCTTTATGATGTGCTGCTCAATTAGCTAATATTTTGTTGGGGATTTTTGCATCTATGTTCAGCAGGGATATTAGTATATAGTGTTCTTTCTCTGTTGTTTCTTTTGCTGGTTTAGGAATTAAGATTATGCTGGCTTCATAGGAGTTTGGGAGGTTTTCCTCTCTTTCAGTTGTTTTGAATAGCTTGAAAAGAATGGAATTAATTCTTCTTTAAATGTCTTGTAGAATTGAGTAGTGAAACCATCCAGTCCTGGGATTTTTCTTTATTACCGATTCAGTTTCTGTCTTCTTTATTGGTCTATTAGACTTTCTGTCTTCATACTCAATTTTGTTAGATTGTATGTGTGCAGAAATCTATGCATTTCTTCAGGGTTTCCCAATTTATTGGCATGTAGCTCTTTGTAGTATTTCCTGATTATTCTTTTTATTTCTATATTAACTATTATTACATTTCCTTTTTCATTTCTGATTTTATTGATGTGGATATTTTCCTTCATTATTCTTAGTTGGGCCAAAGGTGTATTAATTTTATGTATTTTTTTAAAAAAAAAACAGCTTCTCATTTCATGATATTTTGTATTTTTGTTTCAATTTTGTGTATTTCTTCTCTAATATTAAGTATTTTTTCTTCTACTAATTTGGGGTTTGGTTTGTTTTTTGTTTTTTTTCTAGGTCCTTGAGATGCATTTATAGCTCACTTGTTTGGTGTCTTTCAATTTCTTATATAGGTACCCATTGCTATAAATGTCCCTCTCAGCACTACCTTTATTATATCCCATAAGTTTTGATATGATGTATTGTACTGTTTCTTTCCAGAAATATTTAGATTTCTTCTATGACCTACTGTTCATTCAAGATCATGTTGTTCAGTCTCCCTTTGTCTGCATATGTCCTAGAGATTCTTGAATTGTTGATTTCCAGGTTCATTCCACTGTGGCCAGAGAAGATGAATGGTAGGGTTTTAGTATGGTGTAGCATAAGTTCTATGCTAGAGAAAGTTCCATGCACTGGTGAGAAGAATGTGTGTTCTGTTACTGTGAGATGAAAAGCTCTGTAGATATCTTTTAGGTCCATTTGGTCTACAATGTTGATTAACTTTGTTGTATCCTTGCTGACTTTTTGTCTGGTGATCTGTCCATTGCTAAAAGTGGAGTATTGATGTCCCCCATTTCTATTGAATTGGAATCTATATATCTATTTATATCCCTTAACATTTCCTTTAAATATCCAGATGCCCTGTAATTGGGTGCATATACACTTATTATAATAACATCACCTTGTTGAATTGATCCCTTAATTATTACACATGCCCTTCTTTGTCTCTTTTTACAGTTTTGGTGTTAAAGTCTATTTTGTCTGATGTTAGGAGAGCTACACCAACCCTTTTTGGTTTCCATTAGGATGGAATAACTTTTTCCATCCATCCTTTCTGTTTCAGTCCACATGTGTCTTTGTGGTAAGATGTGTTTCTTGTAGGCAGCAGATAGATGGGTCTTGTTTTTCAATCCATCTGGCCATTCTGTACTTTTAACTGGAGAGTTGAGGCCATTTACATTCAAGGTGACTATTGATAAGTAACAACTGAGCCCTGCCATTTTTCCATAAATATTCCTATTGTTTATTTTGGATTTCCTTTGTACTTTTACTAGATTTTATGTCTTCACTTTCTTATCATATTGATGACCCTGTTTCTTTATTTCTGTGTGCAGCACATCCTTAAGCATCCTTTATAAAGCTGGACAAGTAGTGTCAAATTTTTCAATTTCTGTTTAACAGGGAATGTCTTTATTTCACCTTCATTCATAAATGAGAGCTTTTCAAGGTACAGTATTCCAGGTTTCAGTTTTTTTTCCTTAAAGTTTGGAATATTCTACCCTGTAGAGTTTCTGATAAGTCAGTTATAAGTCTATTTGGAGATTCCCTGGAAGTAATCTGGAATTTATCTCATGCACATTTTAGAACCTTTTCTTTATGTTTTATGTGGAGATTTTGACCACAATATGTCATGGTGAAGATCTTTTCTAGTCATGTCTGTCAGGAGTTTTATGTGCTTCCTCTATTTGGACATCCATTTCTTTCTCCAAATTGAGAACATTTTCTGTAAATATTACACTAAATATGCCTTCTAGTACATTCTCTGTTTCCACACATTCAGGAACTCCCAAGAACTACATGTTGGGTTGTTTGATAGTATCACATAAATCTCCAACACTGCTCTTAAGTTTTCTAATTTCTTCTTTTGGTATGGCATTTTCTAATTATCTGTCCTTCTCCTTCTCACTCTCCTCCTTCTCCTTCTTCTTCTAAGATTTGTGTTCTAGCTTGATATTCTTTCTTCTGCCTTACATGCCTGTTGTTGTGGGTTTCCATTGGATTTTTATTTGATCTATTGAATTCTTCATTTCTAATATTTCATTGTGATTATTCTTTTAAAATCCCATTTAAAATTTTCTTTCATGTAATGCATGACTTCTTTAATTCATGGATTTGCTTCTGATTCCGTTTGAGTAATCCTATGGTTAATTTTTTTGAATCCCATTTCCAGCATTTCATGAAGCTCTTCATTTTTACATTTTAATATTGATGTGTTGCAGATATTCTATATATTTAATGTACACATTGAAGTTTCAAAATTATTTTCATTGATCAAGAAAATAAAAGCAGTGTGACCTCAAAAAATATTGATGTGTTGTTGTGCTTCTTTTGTTGGGAGTGTCATGCTGTGTTCCATATTCTTGTTTCTTGAATTGAATTTCTGCATATATTTTAGGCATTTGTGGCTATACTTGTTGGTTTTTTTCCTCTGATGGGTTTTATCTTTGAAGTATGCTTTGTGGCTTAGTGGAATGCATGCACTTTCAGTGAATGCCCAGAGGTGTGTGCTGGGTGTGGCCAGGGAGCTGTGGTCGATGCCCTAGCATGGTGCGAGTATCCATGGTAAGTCCCATCTTGGGTGAGTAGGTGTCCTCTTGTTAACAGAATGGTTACCTCTGTTGGTGTGATCACAGCCTCATCTGCTCTTCTCCAAGTTGATCAATGCTCAGGTGTTAGCCCCCAGTGGGCACAACACTCATCTGCACTCATATATGAACCACAGAAATGATCTGCACAGCCCTCACTCCAAACACGGGTCCCACTGCAGTGACCTGCCCTAGGTCACCATGTAGGTCTGAGTGTGTGGAGCCACACACAGTGATTTCTCAGAGGCCCAGATACATGCTGTGCCCTCTCTTGCACCCAGAGTGTCCTCACAGCATCAGCACACAAGGATCCCGTAGTTGCTGGGTGCAGTGAGTCTGGTCCACCCCCCCACCTCTCCAGTCCACAGAGTGGCAAGCTTTTCCCTGAGTCCACTGTCTATTGGAGCTCAGCCTAAGTGGCTTGAGCCTCAGGGCCTGTGGTATATTAGGAGGCTGGGAGTGCTCACAGTCTCAAGTGGGTGCCCAGCTACCTGTCAATCCTAGCAGCCAGGCTCAAAAAAGGTGGGACCTTGGATTTTTTTCTTTGGCTAGAATCTCTGGATCATGTGTATACAGAAGAGCCACTGGCCAACTGTTGCCATCTCCCTGCCACTGCCATGAGTCAGGGCATTAAATTTCCTTTTGAGATAGTAAAAATGTTCTAAACATGGCATTCATTATGATTGCACATTTCTTAAATCCCCTGAACTTTACACTTTTTTTTTTGACAGGCAGAGTGGACAGTGAGAGAGAGAGAGAGAGAGAGAGAAAGGTCTTCCTTTGCCATTGGTTCACCCTCCAATGGCCACCGTGGCTGGCATGCTGCAGCTGGCACACCGTGCTGATCTGAAGGCAGGAGCCAGGTGCTTCTCCTGGTCTCCCATGGGGTGCAGGGCCCAAGCACCTGGGCCATCCTCCACTGCACTCCTGGGCCATAGCAGAGAGCTGGCCTGGAAGAAGGGCAACCGGGATAGAATCCGGCGCCCCAACTGGGACTAGAACCCTGGGTGCCAGTGCCGCTAGGTGGAGGATTAGCCTGTTGAGCCAAGGCGCCAGCCCTGAACTTTACACTTTCAATGGATGAATAATATGGCAAGCTAGTTATACTCATATATAATATACATTTTAGGAAATTTTTGATTCCTAATAATTTTGAGATGTGTAGATTTAATTATTTCACTTTTTGTGTGTGATACTAACACACTAATATTTCAAATTCCAGGCTACATAAAATATAACTTCCTTTATATATAATACATTATAGATAGATAGATAGATAGATAGATATAGAAAGATGGATATGGTTATAAATGCATGAAAATATCTGTATCATGAAAACAATTAGTAATAACGATGGTTAATGCAGGGGGCCGGTCTTCAGTAGATTGTTGATGAAGGTGATGTTAATCTCATCTGAGTTTCTAAAGGATGTATTTAAGGAATAAATAGAGAGCTCAACAAGTTCAGACACCTGAGGTGCATAACTGTGTATTTTAATTGGTAATTAGTAATCCCTTAATCCTAAGGGAATCCTTAGTTAGTGAATTCTATCTCTTGTCATTGTGCTCTTAATTTTTTGCTATAGGGACTATGTCATTCATTTTTCTGCATTCAGTACAAATTAATTGTTAGAGCTCCTCTTATTGACTGGGTTCTCAAAATTAAGAACTCCAGTCATTACATGGAAGGTGTGACTATGATACAGAGAGACGAAGAGAGGTGCAAAATGATCAGTCAATAACTGAGTGTGGCCTTTCCACTTTTTCTGTTCAATGCAGATTGCTATGGAATCCACATCTCAAATTGTAGAACGTCCTGCTGACAAGTGATCACTATCACAGGAATAATAATTCTTGTGAGCAGATATTAGGACCTACTATTCCAGGATGACATTCTATTTTTTTAATCTCTGCACTCAATTTTCTATTTAAATCAGTGTAGGACCTAAGCATTTAGGGCACACAAAATTTGCTTCTTTGGTCTGAGGTGGAGGTATTTAAGGTGGAAATCTCAAAGCTTAAGTCTCTTAATTTGCAGAATAAAGTAACTGATGGGCAGTTGCAGCATCTAAGATGATACAAGAATTTGAATAGTACATTTCATACCCCTATCCATACAGAAAATGAGTAATGGCTGTGAACCAAGAATCATCATCCCCGTTACATTCCCACTGAAGTTCTCTTCAACTGTATCACAGCATCCATGCCCATTCTCAATAGGTCAGGAGCAGAAGTAGCAGAACCTCCATGAAACTCTTATATTCACCTCTTTGCCTTGTTTGTGGCAAAATCCAGCAGGTAGACAACAAGGTTCTGGTCAAGTTCTTAAAAAAATATGAAAGTTTTATTAGATATGTGGAGAGGAAGGCAAGTGGACAGATGGTCAGCTGGATTTCAGATACTTCTGGATAAGCCAATATCAGACAGCTACCTTTTAAACTTGCACAATAATTTTTGAATGTATTTGCCTCATTTCCCAGGTATATTATGGAAATAAATGGAATAGAGTAATGCCCCAACTGTGGGAAATTATCCATTGAAAATTCACAAATTATTTCAGTAGATGAGATCAATCATCATTTTAAAAATTGATTAAAGAGCTGCCAAAATAATGATATTTCATCTTTAAGTGTTTTAAATTACAATAGAATCCCTGGTGTGTGGTACAATGGGTTAAGCTGTGGCCTGCAATGTTGGCATCCCGAATGGGCATATTTGAGTCTTGGTTAGTCTTCCAATCCAGTTCCTGGATAATGTGCCTGGGAAAGCAATGGATGGTGGCCCAACTTCCCCCCATGTTGGAGGCCCAGATGAAGCTCTTGGCTTCAGCTGGACCAGCCATGACCATTGCAACCATTTCCACAATGAACCAGTGGATGGAAGATTTGTTCTCTCTCTCTCTCCCCACCCTAAATCTCCCTACCTTCTTCTCTCTCTCTGCCTTTAAAATAAATAAAATAAACCTATGAAAATAATTAAAATAGAATGTGAGATTTTTCCTACTTAAATATCTAATGAGTAGGCATGGGTTCTATAACCACCATACAATTATTGGAACAAAAGAAGATGACAAAATTAGTGAGCATTACAAAACATTTCTTCTCACATTTGAATTTCTCCATTAATAGAATGTGAATTTGTCAAATTAAGAATTTAATAAGAAATCAGAATTTCACAGGGTTGTCATATGTATAAAGATGTGTACTCATGTATACCCTCTGTTCTCAGAGAGTACACAGGAAGTATATAAATAACTGTATAGATACAGGAAGTATATAAATAACCCTTCTTGTTTCCTCATAGAGGGTTGAAAAATCCTGTGGAAAATGTAGACACACCTTTCCATGATATTATCAATATAGAACCATGGGAAGGCTTTTCTGGGCTACATCTTAGCAGGTGGTGATTCCACCCACTCCCACCATCAAACTTGCTAACCATGGAGCTTTTCTGATGCTGCCCCACCACTCAGGTTGGCGTCTGTGCTTGTGAGTGTTTGTGTGAGAGTAACAGAGGATATGTGAGATTCAGTGTAATCCAAGGAGTGGGACAGGTGTCTCCGCACTTGGCGTTAGCAAAAACTTCCATCCATCAGGTCAGGTCTATTCTGGGCTGGAAGGAGAAATTACTTCAGATCCACAGGTAGGGGGGTAGAGATGAGGTGACTCAGCCTGTGCTTCTGAAGATCGCTTTTCAGCTTGTAGTGCACTAGCAGAAGGCCACTGTGTGCCTCTAGGTGTACAAAATATGGTTCCAGATGCTCTGTGAACAATGTGGCTGATTCAACATGGGAATGGGTGTGCAGACCATGTGATTTGGGAGGGGTGTGATGGTCTGATATTAGTTCCTG
The DNA here is from genome assembly GCF_033115175.1 of Lepus europaeus. Classification (NCBI taxonomy): domain Eukaryota; kingdom Metazoa; phylum Chordata; class Mammalia; order Lagomorpha; family Leporidae; genus Lepus; species Lepus europaeus. The sequence continues at coordinate 1,513,015 of NW_026909346.1, read as the reverse complement.
GAAGTCAGTTCTAGATGCTCTCTCTGTACATGTTCCTGATCCACAGTGACTACAGGATGGCATTAGGTATGTGGGCCAAGAGTGTTGGGAGTTCCATGGGGTTGAATCTAGGTTGTTGCTCTGTCACAGTTTATTCATCTCTAAGATGAGAATACTAACAATACTAGCAAAATGTCCCTAAATTCCAAGAGAAATCATTGTGAAATGTGTGCCAGCTGCCTTGTGCTACATGGAAGTTGTATTTGTAGGGTTTCATGTTGTCTCCTCTTCAAGTGAAGCTTCTGGTTCCCTCCTGCACTGTGTTACCTGTCTAGTCCTTTTGGTTTTAGTTTACAGCAGTTTATACAAGATCTATTTTCTAAGAACAGGAAGTTATACAAGGGAAATTTGGGTGCTGGATAATATTTTCATTTCCCTCAGAAAAACTTAGTTCATATTATATGAAAAACAGAGCTCCATAAATAGAAATTGTCTCTGGAAAAAACAACTCTCACTGGATTTTTTTTCTTAGTGTTTCAGAGTAGGGACAAACTAAGCCCTGACTTGTGTCAATCGTAGCTTTACTTGGCACAAGGAGTTACTGATCAGTCTGACCAGAATCAACATGACTTGACTGATGCTACCTTTCCTTGTCCATAGGTTATCAAAGACTAGTGACATTGAATTATTTGGACCAACTTTCACAAGGGAGGTATAATTTGTTGAAGAGGACTTATAAGGGGCTATGAAATATTATTTATAAGCAGGGTTTTGAGGATGGGGACTATGGTGCTATAAGTCTATGATTTGAAATAAGAAATATAGACTGTATGAGATTTTAACTGCTAATATGATTCTTAAAATATTAATAAAATATAATACTGCGTGCACATGTAAGTAAAAATTAAAAACATGGAGATATGATCTTCAGACAATTTCTTTGTGGAATTCAGATGACCTCTCTTCATGCCAGCAGCTTTTTTAAGAGCCAACTGATTTGCACATATAATGTGTATGAAAACATCTACATGTGATTGTAAAATTGTACTGATTTTATTTCACATGCGGTTCATTTCGGACCTACTCACAAACATGTATCAGCATTTGATGCATAAGTACTCAAAAAACTTTCTGGATTATGGCTGCCACCACTGCTCAATAGGCTAACCCTCTGCCTGAGGCACCAGCACACTGGGTTCTAGTCTCGGTCAGGGCCCCGGATTCTGTCCTGGTTGCTCCTCTTCCAGTCCAGCTCTCTGCTGTGGCCCCGGAAGGCAGTGGAGGATAGCCCAAGTCCCTGGGCCCTGCACCCGCATGGGACACTAGGAGAAGCACCTGGCTCCTGCCTTCATATTGGCATGGTGCACCAGCCACAGTGGCCATTGGAAGGTGAACCAACGGTAAAGGAAGACCTTTCTCTCTCTCTCTCTCTCTCACTATCCACTCTGCCTGTCAAAAAAAAAAAAAACTTACTGGATTAGAAAAGAATAATTTGACTTGTAAATCAGTTAACATTTTGGGGTGGGCTTAGCTGACAGTTCAATCTAGGTTCACAAATAAGGTTTTAGCCCTCTGGTACCTGGATTGAGCCTGGTGTCTTAAAGATGACATCACTCACATGTCTGGTGATTTGTTATGGCTCTAACATATTCTCTCTGTTTCCAAGAGGCAGGCCCCAGGTTTCTTCACAAGATCACTGTGTCAAAAAAGGAAAACTACTAAACACATACTTCTAAAAACTATGCTTGTATCATATTTTCTGATATCCCATTGGCTAAAGCAACTGAAATGGGAAAATCAAGGGTCATTGTCAGGAACAACTGTGAGGGCATGGATAAATGAAGTGTCATCTGAACCATTATGGAGACGTGTACTACAATAAACATCTATTTTGAACATTTTCCTTAAAGTTGCAGGCAAAAATGTGAGATAACAAGATGCATACTGTTTATGGAATGTAAGCAAGAAGTACCCTAATTGAAATGCTAGGGAGCATCTGTATTAACAGGAAAATAGTTAACACCACTCAAGTATTTTTTCTATAGAGTACATTATAGTGACAGCATTAGGTTTCTTTCTTTGGTTTACTGTAATTTATTTGTACAACAACCCTTAAATTTTTAAATTATTTCTTTATAGTAACATTTTCACACAATTATCAAATAGATGTTTCCATTAACTCTGTAATGACTTGTTATTAATTTCTACTCATTAATAGAACTGCTGGCATTCTTCTAAGAAGGTGCTCCTTCCTGTTTTTCCCATGACTGAAGGGTTATTCAACACAACAGCAGGCAGATTATGTTTTGCTTTACCACCTAACGTGTCCATTTTTTATCACATAATGGTTCCATGTTTTCTCTATTTACTTCTGTCATAATGTCACTTGACACAGTAGAATCACTGATCCATACTAGTTTTCTCAAGACTGTTGCCATTCACCTTCTCTTCCAGGGATAACACTGCAGACTTCTGCATCACAGACAAAAGAAAATACATATCCAGTAAGTTATTTACTTAATTATTCATCAGCTTATTTTGCATTATATTTTAGGAGTTCTATAAAGGTTCATTAATGAAAATGGGAAAGTAAGCATAAATAAAAATTCAACATTAGAAATTGCATAAACAAGTTGATGCTGATGTGGCTACAAGACATTCAAGTCATCTAAGTTTAGTGAACAGTGATCCTTGATTTTTCTGTTGCCACAGCAAAAGACATGTTTGATATATGATTCTAATTGCAACTTAGAGGAGAATGTGGTGAATTCTTGGGGCACAGGAAGGATGAAACAGAGGCTAGATGGACATATAGATGACTCTGCAACAGAGAATGACCTAGAAGGAGGTGACAGCAGGGGCAGTCCACTGACCTTGGTCTCCATGAGTGAGCAAAAAGTCCTTTCTGGGTCTGGGCTGCTCAACTCAGCTTCTGTCATATCCTCACAACACAGAAGAAATATTTGAAGCATCTACTTTTAAAACTTGTTCTCTTCATAACACATGTTCCTTCAAAAGGACACATACTTTTTTCTCTTTTTAAAATTCCATGTTTACCTTGAATGAACAGCTTAAGTGTAGTTTTTAAATTATCATGTTCAGGGAGTTGCTGTGGTGGAAAGCAAGCTAAGACACCATTCGCAAGCCCTGCATCTCTTATCAGCATGCCACTTCAAGTTCTGGCTACCACACTTGCTATCTAGCTTCCTGATCATGTACCTGGGAGGCAGTGGATGATGCCTTCTGTGGTTGGGTGCCTGCCACTCACATGGGAGACCAAGATGGAATCTTGGCTCCTGGCATTAGGCTGGCCCCGCCCTGGCAGTTGGGGGCATTTGTGGAGTGAATCAGTGGATGGAAAATCAGTGTCTCTGTCTCTGCCTCTCTGTCTCTCTTTCTTCCCTTTCTCCTTCCCCTCCTCTTTTCCCCCTTTCATAGAAATATATCTTAAATATATCTTAATTATATTGTATCAGAAATTTCATATTTATTATTATTTTTTTTTCTTTTTTTAACAGGCAGAGTGGACAGAGAGAGAGAGGAGAGACAGAGAGAAAGGTCTTCGTTTTGCCATTGGTTCACCCTCTAATGGCCACCGCGGCTGCCACACTGCAGCCGGCACACCGCGCTGATCCGAAGACAGGAGCCAGGTGCTTATCCTGGTCTCCTGTGGGGTGCAGGGACCAAGCACTTGGGCCATCCTCCACTGCACTCCCAGACCACAGCAGAGAGCTGGCCTGGAGGAGGGGCAACCGGGAGAGAATCCGGTGCCCTAACCAGGACTAGAACCTGGTGTGCCAGCGCCGCAAGGCGGAGGATTAGCCTAGTGAGCCGCAGCACCAGCTTATTATTTGTTTTTTAAGAAAATTCTGGGTACATGTTTGGCACAGGAGTTAAAATACAGCTTGGGATGCCCACATCTCATATCAGTGTCAGGAGCAAACCCTGATTTGGCTTCTAATTCCAGGTATCTGCTAATGCACATCCTGGGATACAGCAGGTAATGGCTCAGGTAGTTGGGTCCAAGCCACCAACATGGTAGACTGGGACTGATCTCCAAGATCTGAGCTTTACCTTGATGGAGCCTTGGCCTTTCATGGAGTGGTGATCAATAGATGTCATTTTGAAGGAGAATCTAGTCCATGTCATAAGCTTAATCTTTGGAGCAACATTGGTATTTTCACATAGAGCACATCCTCATACTGTGAACATTGTTCTAAGCAATATTTTTCATATGCCCAGCAATGCTCATTATGCATTTCCTTAAATTCTGCCTCTAAGATGATACCTATTGATTTACAATTATATTGGATGCATTTTTTCAACCATTTTATTGTAACAGGGTAAAGAACTTCTTATTGCCTTTCATAAATAAATATATGAAGCTCATAATGTTTTCATTAATTTTTAGTAAGTTTTATAAATACTAGATTAAGTATGTTTTGAAACACTGGAAAATGGCCAGGAGTCAGGAGCTTCTTCTGGGTCTCCCACATAGGTGCAGGGGCCCAAGGACTTGGCCATCCCCTGCTGCTTTCCCAGGCATATTAGCAGGGAGCTGGATCACAAGTGGAGCAGCTGGAACTCAAACTGGCACCCATATGGGATGCTTCAGCTTCAGTCCAGGGCTTTAACCCACTGTGCTACTACACCATCCTCAAGTAAATAATTTTAAAATAAATTTTGCCTATATATTTCTATGATCCTATATGTATTTTGTACTAATACTAAATTGTATGTTTGTAGCCCCAAAATTACTTGACATTGTTTCAAACTAATTTAATTGGTATATTCTGCTATTTCACCATCTTAAAAATTAGTAATAAAAATAGATTTATGAATCATTAAAATGATCATGGACTAGGACTATGGTTCATAGTTGGAGAAAACATTTTATTGTAATAAAATACATTATTGAACACTGGATATTTAGTGGCATTAAATATTTTTGCATTATACAGCAACCATCACATTCCATCTACAGAATTTTTTTTAATTACCCACAAGTAAAACTTTGAATGTATCAAAAGGTAATTCCATGTTTCCCTCCATTACAGACCCTGTGATCACTTCTCTACTCTCTTTCTTGAATTTGTCTGCTCTAGAAACCTCATATAAGTGGAGTCATACAATAATTGTACTCTTACTACTGGTCATTTCTGGTAGTATTTTGTCTTCAAGTTTCATCCCTTGTTCTGGTACATGTAAAACTTATAAGATAACTCTTCCATTCCAAATATATTTCATTGTATGTTGCTCTCATTTGAACATAACTTTGAGGTTATTTCCTCATGTGAGGCATTAAGGCAGGAAAATTAATCTGAGTGTGGGGTTTAGAGGTGGTACCTTTGGGATGGGATTAGGATTAGAGGAGATTATCATCATTTTATGGAAAGGTGGGTTGCTTCTATCTTTCATTTATTGTGAATAATGTTGCTTTGAGCATGTGTGCACAAATATCTGTTCTTTTTAAAATCTTATTTAAGGCATACAAATCTCATGTATTTCATATACACAGATTCCAGAACATAGTGATATTTTCCACCTCACCCTCCTTCCCATCCATGCTGCCTTTTTCAACCTCCCTCTTCTATTCCTATTCTTATTTTTTACAGAGATCCATTTTCAGCTAACTTTATACTCAGAAGATTAAACTTACACTAAGTAAAGTTAAACAAATAGTATATTCATATATATATTAATAGTACATATATACTATTTGTTAATAGTTAAAAGTTAAACATAGTATATACATTAATAGTATATATATATAGTGTATATATATATATATATATATATATATATATATCATTGTTCCTCAACAATAGAGACCCACTTTCACTTCTTGTGGTTGTATACTCAGTAGTGGAATTCCTGGATCATAAGAAAATTTTACATTTAGTTTTTTGAAAGTTTCAATACTTTCTTTTGTATTATTTCTACCATTTTTCATTCACAATTAAAGTGTTTTAGAGATTCAATTTCTTTAGCATCACTAACATTTACTTGTTCATAATGGACATTTGAATGAGTGTAAAGCAGTATTTTATTGTTTGTCATTTGCATTTTGCTAGCAACAAATATATTGATAATTCTTTCAAGTGCTAAGCAACAACTTTGTAGAAATATTTAATACTTTATCCATCTCTAAATGTTTTTGTTTCTGAGTTTTGGGATTTTCTTATATGCAATATATCTCTAATAATGATCTCTTCTGAAACATGAATTGTAAAGGCTCTTCCCTTCAAATGGGTTCCCTTTTCACTCTGATAATACCTTTTGTTGTATAAATAGTTTTAATTTTATACAATTCCTGCTGCAGTTTTCTTTGGTTGCTTTTGAATCATTAGTATTATATAAAATAAGTTACTATCAACCCCATTGTCATTGTTTCTCCCTTCTTAACATTTTAAATTCAAAATTAAAATTTGGTATCATAACATAGACTATTAAATGATTGTCATTTATTTAGAGAATAATATTCAAATTAAAGTTAATACATTTCGGCCGGCGCCGTGGCTCAACAGGCTAATCCTCCGCCTTGCGGCGCCGGCACACCGGGTTCTAGTCCCGGTCGGGGCACCGATCCTGTCCCGGTTGCCCCGCTTCCAGGCCAGCTCTCTGCTGTGGCCAGGGAGTGCAGTGGAGGATGGCCCAAGTGCTTGGGCCCTGCACCCCATGGGAGACCAGGATAAGCACCTGGCTCCTGCCATCGGAACAGCGCGGTGCGCCGGCCGCAGCGCGCTACCGCGGCGGCCATTGGAGGGTGAACCAATGGCAAAAGGAAGACTTTTCTCTCTGTCTCTCTTTCACTGTCCACTCTGCCTGTCAAAAATAAAAATTAAAAAAAAAAGTTAATACATTTCCAGTAGCATCCTTTGTTACTAATGGCTTTTTCAGTGTTTTAAATATGCCAAGCTGTGTTGGCTCAGTAGGCAAAGGCCAGCCAAAGTCATTCTGGCCTCCATGTATCTACCACAAATGTAACTGTTATTGTATTTTAGTTTTGTCCAACATAAATTATAATTTTCTTTGTGATTTTTTCATCCATTGATTATATAGGTTATTTGAGTTTTAAATACTAGAGGCTTCTCTGGGCTTCTGTTTTCTTATTGACTTCTTTTGGAAATTTTTAGAAAGATTTTCTTTAGTAAATATAAATTTCATAGGTATAGCTTTAGGAATATAACAGTTCTTCCCCCCATACCCACCTTCCCACCTTCAAATCATCCCATCTCCTACTCCCTCTCCCATCCCATTCTTCATTAAGATTCATTTTTTAAACTTTTATTTAGTAAATATAAATTTCCAAATTACAGTTTATGGATTACAATGGCTTCCCCCCCATAACTTCCCTCCTACCTGCACCCCTCCCATCTCCCGCTCCCTCTCTCATTCCATTCACATCAAGATTCATTTTCAATTATATTTATATACAGAAGATTGATTTAGTATATATTAAGTAAAGATTTCATCAGTTTGCACCCACACAGAACATAAAGTGTAAAATACAGTTTCAGTACTAGTTATAGCATTAATTCACATTGGACAACACATTAAGGACAGAGATCCCACATGAGGAGTAAGTACACAGTGACTCCTGTTGTTGACTTAACAATTGACACTCTTGTTTATGGTGTCAGTAATCTCCCTAGGCTCTAGTCATGAGTTGCCAAGGCTATGGAAGCCTTTTGAGATCCATTTTTAATTAACTTTATATACAGAAGACCACCCCTATACTTAAGTAAAAATTTCAACAATTTGCACCCACCCACACACACAAAGTATAAAGTACTGCTTGAAAACAAGTTTTACAGTTAATTCTCATAGTACAACTCATTAAGAACAAAGGTCCTACATGGAGAGTAAGTGCACATGGACTCCTATTGTTGATTTAAAATTTTACACTCTTATTTATGATGCCAATGATCACCCATGTGGCTTTGTTTCATGTCATTTGATACTTTCTTTTGGTCAACTTAATATTTAAAATTGTTATATCATTCTGATGTATGATCCATTTATTACCATGAAAAGTCTTGATAAAAATTGCCAATTTTATATTAATCCATAAAGATAATTCTACATCTATACTTCAAGAATAAAATGTGACATTCAAACCATTGAAGATGAGTACAAAAATTATAGGAGAAATTCAATCCAAGACACATGATAAAGTATTGTAATTTAAAAGTCTTGGACTATCTCTGTCTCTCTCTCTCACTATCTAACTCTATCTGTCAAATAAATAAAAAAAAATTAAAAAGTCTTGATTGTCAAGAAATTTTTGAAACAATAAAAGTGAATGGGTATGTGGCCTGGCAGTTAAGTCACAAGTTGGGATGCCCACACCCAATATCACAGTGCTTGTACTGGAGACATGTTTCTACTCCAGATTCTGACTTTGTGATAATGGACACCCTGGGAGGCAGCAGGTGATAGACCAAGTATTTTGATTCATACCACCTATATAAGACATCTGGATTGGGTTCCTGACTTCAGGTTTCAATGAGCTCATTCCCAGTTCTTGTGAACAATTGGGAAATGAACCAGTGTAAGAGTGCTCTGTTTATAACTTCTCTCTCCATCTCTCTGTCTCTCCATTTGCCTCTAAGATAATAAAGAGCAGGAAAGACAAGAAATTTGCCTCACTTAAATTGCATGCATTCTTACAATATCTTCTTTAAGAATGTATACTGAAATATAGACAAAGATGTTTGGTGTTTTCAAAAGAATCCATTTGGAAACAGTATTTAGAAACTCAATATAAATGTTTTAGTAATAAACGTAGTCAAGATATCTTGCAACTCCATTCAGGCCTATGCAATAGATAGGGCATAAAGCCTACACTTTCTCTGGTAATGCTGAAAATGTAAATCTAGTACTACTAATACACATACAATCTGTTAATACACATACAATTATTCATAAACAAACCCTTCATATTCACTGTTTGCAGAAGTTGTATAGTAGACACACTAAATGTAAGAAGGAAGTCAGTGTGGGGAAATGCTAGCTAGATTTTTAAAGTTATGCATACTTATGGGATACCATGTGATGTTTCATTACATGTACCCATCTATGTTGGTCTACTTAACACAATGAACTCCAGTTTCCAGCATTTTGCTGCAAATGACAAGACTTCATCCCTTTTATAACTGAGTAGTATTCCATTGTGTATAGGTAACATATGTTTTTATCCATACATATGAGAATGAAACTCCATTGATTCCATATTTAGCTACTGTGAATAGTGCTGTAACTCTCTGATACAATGATTTCATGTCATTCAAATATATATCCAATAGTGGGATTTCTGGATCCTAATTTTAAATAAATTGTCAAAATTTATTTTAAATCTTCATTATATGTGTTGATAGGAATTATATGTTACTATAGCTTTAATAATGTTGTGGCTATTTTAAAATTTACTTTATATAAGTGAGATTGCATATCTTTTCATTTTACTATTGTTTATAGCCCTTGCCTATTTTTCTACTGGACTATGGTATTTTTAATTTTTTATTTGTTTAACTTTTTATTTATTAGAGCCATTAAGCCTTGGACTATGATGTAAGTTAACAATCTTATCTCAAATATATACTTAGTAAGTTAAAAACATAAAAAAATTCTGACACAGTTTTCCAGAGTTGCAAAATAATTCACATTACCACTGATGCTTTGTGAGAGTTCCCAATTCACCACATCCTTGCCCACATTTGTACTTTGTCTCTTTAATGATATCATTTGAATAGTGTTGAGGTGATATCTCATTGTAGTTTAGATTTGAATTTCTATTTTGACCAGTGATATTGCACATTTTTCATATGTTTCTTGAGGATGTGTATATCTTCTCTTGAGAACTCTCTGTGCATGTCCTTTGCCCATTTCTTCACTGGATTATTTTATTGATGAGTTTTTTGTTTCAGATATGTTCTGATTCTTAATCCTTTCTTTGATAAGTAGCTGCAAATATTTTCTCACATTCTGTTAGATGTGGCATTTCCTTTGCTATGCAGTAGTTTCTGAATGTAATATAATCCCATTTATCTAGTTTTGTATTTGTTGCCTGTGTTATTTTGTCATCGTATTAAAATATTTGTCTACATCACTGTTGTGAAGTTTGTTCCCATTGTTATCTTCTAGTAATTTTATAGTTTCAGGTTTTATCTTTATGCCTTTTATCCATCGTGAGTTGATTTTTGTATATGGTGAGAGGTATGCATTTTATTTTATTTTTTACATATGTAAAAAATTATTATTACACAGATTTGTCAGATCATTTATTGAATGGATTATCTTTTTCCAATGTCTGTTCTTGACTCTTGCATCAAACATCAAGTGGATGCATGTACATGGATTGATTTCAGCATTAACTGATCTTTCCCATTGATTCTTGTGTTGGGTTTTATGCCAGTATGATGCTGGTTCAAATTGCAGTTTTGAAATACAGTCCTATGATGCCTCCAGTGCTATCTTTTCACTTGGAGTCACTTTGGCTATTCTGGATCTTTTGTGATTCTACACAAATTTAGGATATTTTTGTAATTCTGTAGAGAATGTCATTGATATTATATCTGCACATTGCTTTAGATTGTATGGACATCCTAACAATATTTGTTCTTCCAGTTCATGAACAAAAAATCTTTCCTTTTGTTTGTGACCTTGATGATACCTTCTACCGATGTTTTATAATCTTACTGTAAATATCTTTCACCTTCCAAAATTAGTTATTCCTAAATATTTAAATTTTTGTATCTGTTGTGAATAGAATTTCTATCTCGATTTTTCTTTCAGCAAAATTATTACTGTTGTATTAAAAAGTTAGATTTCTGGATGCTGATTTTGTATCCTGTAAATTTGCTGAATTAGTTTATCAGTTCTAACAGTTTTTGGTGCAATATTTAGACCTTTCCCTGTACAAAACCATGACTTCCTGCTTTCCAAGTTGAAGCACTATATTTCTTTTTTGCATCTAATTGCTCTTGCTGATACTTCCAATACTATGTTAAATAAGGTTGATTAGCATTAAGAGAGTTAAGGAATAACACCTGCCCTCAATGATCCCTTAGGCATGTTTAAATGCCTTATCCAGTGTCTATGCAATTTAGGCATTTACTAAAAGACATATGTTAAAAATGGATCAATTTTTTTAATAGGCAAGGCTGCTTCTGTTTTTACTGAAGGCTCGGGTGGCACATAGCAGTTCATAAAATGGCTTCTGAGGTAGGGGGTTGAGGGAAACAAAAAATGATCTGAGGTGGGAAAGAAAACCTGAGAAGGTAAGAGCTGGCTGGTTCCTTCTCAACCTGATTTAGAGGATGGAGTAGACAACTCTGAAAATCAGGGTGGATCCCTTCCTTCAAACCTTGGTAGGGGAGAGGGGAACCAGGGAAAAGGCTGCTGCTTTGGCTCTCCTGAGTCTCAAGAGAAAGGGGAAACCCCAGTGTTTTTACATCATTAATTATGGGAAAACGGAGAGGGGTGCTGGGGGGGTACAAATCAGTCAGAAACACTGGCAGACGGAGATGGTGGCTGGGTGTCCATTGACTTCTATGCTCTCCAGCATGGTGGTGGTGTTGGGTCTCAGTGTTGAAGGAGGCTAGGTCTCCAGGGCTGAGGTCTCTGTGGGACCAGCAGCAGAGGCAGTTTCCTGAGTGCTGGGGCTGAGGCCAGGATCCGTCAGTGTGGCCTTCGCTGGAATAGGTCTCCCCGTCCCCACCTTCCATTGTTGGCTGCTGGGGTGCCTGGGAAGGAAGGGCTGTGATATCTGGGCCGAAGTCTGAGCTGGGGAACCCCTCACCTCCCGGTTTTTGGTCTCCCTGCTCTGGGGCAGTGTCTTTGGGCTCCAGCCCACAGTGCCCTCTATTGGCTGCTGCTGGCTGGAGGGCCAGGGGTCCTCGCACAGAGGCCAGGCGCCCTTGGTACAAGTGATGGCCATGTCCTCTGGGCCCCAACGCAGTCTTCAGCTGGCTCTCCTTCACTGCCAGGTTCTTTCCCAGTGGAGGGCGCCTCTGCCCTGTGGGTGCGCGGCAGCCGGGCGAGGCTGGAAATGAATCATGGAACCTGCTCCAACAGGGCACAGCGGCTGCCTCTTCACCGGCACCTGCCCGCTCTGGGCCCAGTTACATTGGCGGCTTCTGTGCCCTTCTTTCCTCCCACGACATCAAGCTCCACAGGGTCCCCATCACCAGAGCTGTGTAGAAACTCCCTGGGGCTGATTCTTCTAATAGCTGTCTAGTGAACAAAGATGTCCTCCTTGGGGTCATCCCTGCTGAATCCCTAACCATCCTGAATTCCCAGCACCAGCTTGTCTAGTGACTGGACTGGAGAGCGCGGGGGTCCCCGAGGCAGCATTCCGTGTTGGCAGAGGTGCGGGACCTGGCGACCAGGGGGTCCTAGCAGCACTGCCCGAGGCAGATATGCCCCTCTGCTGCCTGTGATCTGTGGCTCCCCAGCAAACATGGGTAGCATCACCACCACCAAACCTGCTACTGTCGCTGGCACTGTCACCACAGGGCTGGAGGACGCTGTCCCCACTCCCCGGCCCCCTCTGCCTCCTTCTCACACTCATCACGGGGTTCAGTATGGGCCACTGCAGCTACCTGCTCCACCTCTTCTGCAGCCCTGGCCACCGCCCTGGCTCCTCCCTCGGTTCCCTAACCCACCCCTGCATGCTGGCAGCAGGCCCTGATCTGAGGCCAATCGCAGCCTGCTGCCGAGGTGCATGCAGGCCCTGCCTCTGGGCACCAGCCAATCGTAGCTCAGAAGCCCCTGGCCCGCAGGCCCCATTGGATGGAAGACCTTTCCCTGTAACTCTTTCAAATACATAAATAAATTTTTAAAAAGCTTGGATTTAAAACTGTAGAATGTGATTGTCTTAGGGTAAATTAGTTGATGAAATATAAAAGAGAACAATTGGTCTCCTAAAATACACACCTGAAAATATAGGTCATTGTATCTGGATTGTGATTTAGAGCACACATTTTCATTGCCACAAAAATACAACAAAGCCATCAGTATACAGCAACTGTGTACAGTTGTCAGCAAGATGGTAGAGTCAATGGCATGCTGTATAAAAATCCCTACACTTCATAGAATCTTTTTAAAATTATAACCAAAAGCATAACTTAAATTAATATCCGATAGTCAGTGTTGTGGTGCACCAGGTTGCTGCAATTCTGGATCCCTTAGAGGAGTGCAGGTTCAAGTCCCACCTGTTCCACTTTTCATCTGACTCCTTGGGAAGGCAGTGGAAGATGGTCCAAATTCTTGGACACCTACCATCCATATGGGAGACCCAGATGGAGTTCCTGGTCCAGTATGACCATTGTGGTCATTTAGGGAGTGAACCAAATAATGGAAGACCTCTTTTGCTCCTTCTCTGTCATTCTGTCATTCAAATACATAACACAGATCTTTTTAAAAAGTAGTATCTCAGTTATTTCTAAAGCAGCTAGTGAGAAACTATCCATATCACCAAATGGCTTTATAAGTAAAATTCAATGTAATTTTATTAGGAAAACATAATTCAAAAGTCTAAAAACACAATAATCAAGAGAAAATCATTATTAATAGTAAAGAAAACTTTAATGAAGCAGAAATCATAAAGTATTAGAATAACAACCCAAAATTTCTTTTTAAAAAATAAGTAATTACTTAGCTAATCTAACTTTAAAAATGGAGGTGGAGAAATTGCTAATATACAATTTTATAAATTATAAGATAAAAATAACCACATCTTTGGGCCAGCATTGTGGCCTAACTGGTTAAGCACTCACATGCAATGCTGGCATTCCATATGGGTGCCAGTTCTGGTCCAGCTGCCCTACTTCTGATCTAGCTCCCTGCAAGTGGACCTAAGAAAGGCAGCAGAAGAAGGCTCAAGTCACTGGGCCCCTACACCCATGTGGGAGGCTGAGATGAAGCTCCTGATTCCTGGCTTTTGCCTGGCCCAGTCCTGGCTGTTGTGGTCATTTGAGCAGTGAACCAGCAGATTGAAGATCTCTCTCTCTCTCTCTCTCTCTCTCTCTCTCTCTCTCTCTACCTCTGCCTCTCAAATAAATAAAACAAACCCTAAAAGCCCACATTTTTACACTAAATATCTCCCCACAATAAAAAGAAGTAGAAGAAATCTGCAAATCCTTGGAAGCATAGATGATCTCATACTATCCACATATAGACAAGGAAGGAAAATTTGGTCTAAAAAATCAACAGATTTCATCAAAAAAGAATTCTTAGACCAAAAATGAAATGTAACAATTATGAAATATTACATTGAGTACAAAATATTCAATAATTTTAAATAGCAAAATAATTATATATAATAATCCAGACTGAAATTGTTTTAATATTAAATCTGTTAATATAATCAATTACATTGAGTAGACAAAAGGAAAGTAATATTGTTATATCTGATCATGTGCAAAAATGACAGACTTTGGACACATAAATAGTAGATGTTTTATTATCTCACGACCATGTCAGTCAAAAATACAGGCACTGATTCATTGGAAAATATGTCTATTTCTCATGACATTGACTGAGATCATGCTGGGATATTCATCTTGGTTCTAAGCTGATCTAGAAGGTTTAAGAGAATTAATACACTTAACTGGTGTGTTGTCACAGAGGTGGCAAGGGTGCTGGGAATCAGCTGGGCACACTTCACTCTCTAGGTTTCTCCAGGCATTGCCCACAAGAGAGTAGTTCTACTGACTTCAATAAGGCCTAAAACTGCCATTGCATTGAAGGCCAGGTCTAGAAACTGGCACGGCATTGTTTATAGTGTAATCTCGTGTCAAGACATTCACATAGTAGCTTAGAGTCAGAGGAAGAGAGTGCAGACTCTATCTCAATTAAGGAACATCAGATATTTTGTTGGCATCTGTAATTAGAGGCAGATTATGTGTTAACAAAATCTTCCTCATATGCAGGACCCCCAAGACCCCTCAATCTCAACAAATAATTGTTAGTGTTAGAATTTGAAAGTGGGATGAGGGATATAGTTGGGTAAAAAATTGGGGAAGTTGGCATGTTTCACTAATTGTGGAAGACTATCAGAATTCTATAAAAAAAGAGAACTCAATGAGTGCATGTTGCTTGTGAAAAATATATCATTCTAGTATAAGATGTTAGCAGTAAGGAAGCCCAGTATGGGATATATAGGAACTATGTGATTATTTTATAATATTTGTTTTGTACATTTAAAGTATTCTGAAGTAAGTTATCTTTATAATAGCATTGATACACTAAGAATTTTGAAACAAAACTATATAGCACTTAAGAGTTGGACATAGATGCCACTGTCTTCATTGTTATTGGATTATTAACTATGGAAATAGGGAAAAAATCAAGTTAGAACCATAATAATTTCAGAGGAGGAGAAAAATATTTTGTTGAACATTATTTGGTTACAGAAAAAATTAAAACAATCTTGGAAAAGCTCAAATTAACAAGCTAACCTAATGAATCATTTTATAAAATCAACATTCAAATAACAATAGTCTGTGTTTTTCAACACACACCAATTACAAAATACAATGGAGTAGAAGATTCCATTTTAACTAAAAAAAAATTAAAATAAAATAAAATGTTAGAGAAGCTTATACACACGTATCATTGTAAAAGGGGAAAGTATGTTTTTGAATAAAAGCTTAATATTATAAAAAGTTTTTATGCCATTTTAATTTATAGAAACTTAAATATGAAAGGTGCATTTTATAAAATGTATTTATAATTTATAAATTATAAATTCTTAATTTAAAAATCACTGGATGCTTTATTTTCTACAGTGAATTATTATAGGCATGTTTAGAACACTCAAGCCAAAAATAGTGAAAAAAAAAAATCCTGCAGAAAAGAACAGCAAGGAGAAAGGACCCTGTAATAATGTTCACACAGTGTGATAGTGGTGCATAAAGGAAAAAAAAACAAAATTTATATCTTGATTCAATTATGCATGGAAACATAACATAAAAAAGCAACATGTTTAGTAGCAAATGCAAAAAAAGAGGCAGAGGAGGAGGTGTGGGAGGAGAGGGGTGGGGAAAGGAAGGAAGGGGAGGAGGGAGGAAGGAGTGGGGGAGGAAGCCAAGAGGTGGGGGTGGGGAATGAGAAGAAGAAAAGGAGGCACTTGGCACCACATTCCCCAGTCTGAGAAGCCACATTTTCAAGAAGTGACTTCCGGGGAGCACACTGTGCTGCCCCATGTGCCCTGCCTGCAGGTGCAGGCCTATACAGCCCCTGTGGGTCAGCATCCACTGAGTCTGTACCCTGGCCCTGCTGGGCCAAGAGCCTAGCACATGTGATTGTGCTGCAGCAGGGAGCTCCTGTGTCCTTGTGGGGAAGTGACACATGGAGTCCCACCATGTCCAGAGTGAGCGCAGCTCATGGACCAGCAAAGAAAGGGGAAAATACTCAGAGGCCCCATCCAGGTCCTGCACAGGCTGCTCCACTGAAGACCTGCACTCTCCCCCGACTGGGTGCCTGAATTCAATGGTGCTGGCTCTCTCTGCAAAGCGCAGAACTTGGCGTCCCAGTGGAGTAGAAGACTCAACTGAACTAGTGGAAACATGAAAGTTCTAAGCAATACACTATGAAGGTGAAGACAGAGGCCTAAGATGCTGCCCTGGACTGCCCTGCAGTATTCCAGCTAACAGGAGCAGCTGGGCAGCAGTGGGCAGCTGTGTGGAGAGGAGGCAGCTGGAAATCCTGGGAAGGCAGTGGAAGGTGTCCCATGTACTTTGCCCCTGCCACCCATGTAGGAGATTAGGATGTAGTTTCTGGCTCCTTGCTTCAGCCTGGCCCACACATACATGTTGTGGCTATTTGGGCAGTGAGCCAGTAGAAGTAAAATCTCTTCACCTCTCCCTTCTTTCTGTTGTTCTGCATTTCATTTTATCTGAAAATGTGACAGACTTTCAAAATTTAACATTGTACCAAAATGAGTTACTAAAATGCATTTTTCTCATATGAAAAATCAGGAAATATTCTCAGTGGACCAAAAACACGAGTGTAGAAATGAAATCAGGTGATTTTACTTTCAATACCCAGTTAAAATCTCTTGGGACTAAAAAACACAAAAAAAGCATTGAGGAAAGTTTATGAGAAGATGTCAGGCAAACAACAGGCAATAAAACATTGAGATCACCAAGAAAATAAAATTTGACAAGCAGTCACTACAGTTATATGGGTTCTTGCTGGGAAAAATGACTTTTCAACAATACAATGAACTGGATTCCAGTCAATACCTGTTGCTACTGAGATGCAGTAGTCATATTATCTGAAGACAGCAAGAACTTACCAAAAAAGAAACTGGAATGAATGTAACTGAACAGATGAAACCTTGAGAACTAAATATGTAAAGTCCCCACAAGTCCTTGAGCATGAGATAGACTGAGCATTGATGGAGTGAAACTACATGAGGTTCACCAGAGTAACTGATCCTGGGGTGGAAGTATAAAAATACATTTCAGATTATTTGGTTTGGAGGGTATCTAAGTTCCAACCCAAGTAAGACCATGTTGACATATTATTAACATCACAAACATGTAAGTGAAATATCTAAAGGCTGTACTTTATAAGTAAGAACCACACACTGAAGTAATGCTTATTTTAGACCACTCTACAAAAAAGTATGTTAAATAGCCCTGGTTTGATGTTAAGGGAAATAAAATGTTGGCGGTCAAGACCTTCAAAGTTAACAGTGCTTATGGAAAACTTGACATATATTCATGCCTACTATAGAAAAGCTGAAAACCAAGACTAAACAAGTTCAAGGTAACAAGCCAGTAATTAGGTTACCTATTAGAACAAATATGAATATAAGAGTCAAATAAAACTTTTCCCTGGTGTAATAATAGAATAGGATTGGCCAATCTTCTCACTGAAAGCATATAAAATGCTGAATTCATGGCTTTCAAATTGCCCTTGCAAAAATATTGGCGTTTTAATCCAGAAGAAATGGACTAGCTAAAATAAAGACACAATCTGCCTCAACTCACATCAGAAGAAATAAATATCCTAAAAGTTTCTATATCTATTAAAGAAATTCAGTTAAAAGATGTTTTCACAGCAGTTGCTGCTTGATATGCCTGCAACCAACAGTGGACTACCTTGGTTCAAGTAATAGCTCCACTCCCAATTCAGACTTTCTATTGACATGCACACTGGTAGGTAAAAGCCAATGTCTAAAATTTTTGCATTTCTGTCACTCACATCAAAGATCTGGATTATACTAATATGGGGAGACCTGGGTTGTGTTTATGTCTCCAAACTGCAGGTTTGCTGAGTTTCAGCTGTTGTGGTCACTTGGTGAATTGAACAGCAATAAAAGAGATCTCTTTCTCTGATTTTCCAATAAATAGATAAAAAATAAATATAAACAATTTATTTAAAGATAAATTAATTCAGTAACAATCTCCTAAAAGAGAAAACAGCAGGCTCTGATGGGTTTGCTGAGAAATTCTATGTAACATCTGAGAAATAATTGCTGTAATTATTTGTGAATTTTTCTGGAAGATAGAACTTGAAGAAATGCTCCCCTGTCCAAACTATACAGACAGGGTACAGGAAAGTAATTTCTAGGCCAGTATCTCTTATATACATAGATGCACATATTTTGAAATTTTTCATAAAATTCAATAAGGTATTATAAGCATGATGTTTGATAAACATATGGAATTAGTTCCAGATATTTAAGGCAGGTCAAACTGGTGGCGATTTAATTTCCCAAATCAATGGAAAAAAAGAAAAAACAAAATTTTATCAATTTGATGAATACAGAAAATCTTGACAAAGTCTAGCACTATGAGTGATGAAACAAATGGATGAAAAATTAAGTAAGAGCCTAAAGCCCATCTACACAGACCTCTCACCTCACATTATAGGTAATGATGGAAAGCTCCAAGTTTTCCCACTAAAATGAGGAATAAAATAAGCATGTGTCTTCACAACCAATTTTCAACATGTTACAGAAAGTCCTAGCCAATGCAGTAAAGTAAGAAATAGAAATAAAATGCATAAAGTATGAAGAGACACTCTGTGGAGCAGCAAGGGTTGCACAGACACACAGAAGCTCAGGAGACACCACCAGCTACTCCTATGGCTGCAGCTCCTGCAGTCCTCCGCTGGCAGGGAGGCCATCTTCCCAGAGTGAGTTGAGAGGTTTCTGTACAAGCCTGTGCTCCACTGGTGATGTTGTCTGGAGAAGAGACTTGTGGTCCCTGCTGACTCTCACTCCAGTGTGGTAAGTTGTCCAGGGGCAGAGTGTCTATTTAACTTTGTGAATGGAGGGCACATTGCTCCTTCCTCCACCAGAGGGGAAAGTGACATAGTAATGGGAGCAGAGGCTGCCAGAGATAGTGCATGTCTGGTTTTGCTTTTTTTTTTTTTTTGACAGGCAGAGTGGATAGTGAGAGAGAGAGACAGAGTGAGAAAGGTCTTCCTTTTGCCGTTGGTTCACCCTCCAATGGCCACTGTGGCCAGTGCATCTCGCTGATCTGAAGCCAGGAGCCAGGTGCTTCTCCTGGTCTCCCATGCGGGTGCAGGGCCCAAGGACTTGGGCCATCCTCCACTGCCTTCCCGGGCCATAGCAGAGAGCTGGCCTTGGAAGAGGGGCAACCGGGATAGAATCTGGCGCCCCAACCGGGACTAGAACCCGGTGTGCCAGCACCGCAAGGCAGAGGATTAGCCTGTTAAGCCACGGTTCCGACCTTTTTTTTTTTTATCACTGTGAGAAATCTACAATCTCCACTGACTTTGAGTCCAGGAAGAGGAGCTGGTGGGGGCAGGGTACCCATTTAGCTCAGGGAATGGAAAGCATGTTGCTTTCCAGCCCTATCCCAAGGTCAGGGACAGAGTAGTTCTCTGAATAGAGCAGCTCCAAGGGCAGAGAGTGGATGCCCTATAGTCTGTGACTGCAGGAACCCTGTACCCTGTGACTGGCAATGGAGGGCTTATGCTATAAGCCAGAAGGACTCCATGTTCAGATTACAAAGTGGACAGATATTTTGTGCAGTTCATGTACTTGAGTGAGTTGGGGGCAGGGTTCAGGCACAGAGAAGTTTATCTTGGCACAGAGAAGGGTGGAGGCAGTGACCACAACAAACAAGGGGATCATCCACTCTCTTCTGCTGGATACAGAGGAGAGCTACCACACATATTGTGGGTGTTACCCTGGACTTTGACTCACATACAAATGCTGACCAGAGCTCCCTGGTCCCACTCAGCACACACCTCTAGATATTCACTGAAGGTGTAGGCATCTCCCTATACCTAGGGGCACATTCCCAATAACAAAGGCTTCAAAGGAGATATCCACAAGTGCTTCTCTAGATATGTAAAAATCATAAATATGAGATATATTAACAAGGAAGACAATATGAAACACCGAAGAGAACACAATAATACTTCAATATTGGACTGTGAAGATGAGGATCTTGACAAAATGCCTGAAAAGTAATTCAAAAGACTTATTGTAAGATTATTCAAAAATACAGAGAAGCAATTACATGAGTTAAAGAAATTGATGCATGCCATCAATGAGAAATTCAGCCAAGAAATAGAAATATTAAAGAACAGCCAAATTGAAATATTAAGAAATTAAGAACTCAATATGTCAAATAAAAAATACAATGAAAAGCATGAACACCATTCTCAATGGTGCCAAAGAAAGAATATCCAAGCTGAAAGACAAAGGTTTTAAAATATCACAGTCTGACAAAAAAAATTCAGAAAAATGAAAACAGTGTTTAGTCTATTAGACACCATCAAGGACAAACTACACATGTCTTAGACATTCCTAAAGGAGTGGAAAAACAGAGTAATTTATAAAACTTACTCAGTGAAATTATAGAAGAAAATTTCAGAAATTTGGACAAAGATATGGACATCCAAGCACAAGAAGCACATAGAATCCCAGAGAGACATGATCAGAGAAGGTCTTCATCACACTACAGAATATTCAAACTTTCAAATGTAAAACACAAAGAAAAGATGCTAAAAAGTACAAGACAGAAATGCAAGATTATCTTTAAAAGAGCTCTAGATTGACAGCAGATTTCTCATCAAAAACCTCACAAAAGAGGATAGAACAGAGAGACATAGTCCAACTCTTTAAAAAAAACAAAGCTGTTGGGCTAGAATACTGTATCCAGCTAGCTCTAATTTATAAAGAAAAGTTAATAAAGACTTTCCAAAACAAACAATCTTGAAAAAAAAAGTAAGGATGTACTAAACACAGCATCATGAAAGAATGTGAAGCCAAAAATCTAGTATTATTACAAAGTAATAGTACAAAGTAGTAGTACAAAACAACCAATAGAATATTTGTGGAAAAAAAGTACAAAGTAATAGTACAAAACAAACAGTAGAATATTTGTGAGGAAAAAGAGGCAAGACAAGTCATCACTCACCAATAACAATCTTTTTTTTTTTGACAGGCAGAGTTAGACAGTGAGAGAGACAGAGAGAAAGGTCTTCCTTCCATTGGTTCACCCCCCAAATGGCCGCTATGCTGGTGTGCTGTGCCGATCTGAAGCCAGGAGCCAGGTGCTTACCATGCGGGTACAGGGCCCAAGGACTTGGGCCATCCTACACTGCTTCCGGGCCACAGCAGAGAGCTGGACTGGAAGAGGAACAACTGGAACAGAACCAGCACCCCAACCAGGACTAGAACCCGGGGTACTGGTGCCACAGGCAGAGGATTAGCCTAGTGAGCCGCGGTGCCAGCTACCAATAGCAATCTTGAATGTAAGTGGAATAAACTCTCCAAATAAAAGATAGACTGGCTGAATGGATTAAAAACAAAGACCAATATACATAATGTATACAAGAAACACTGCACACCAACAAAGCTACACACAGACTGAAAGTGATAGAATGGATAAAATTATTCTATGCTAATGGAAATTAAAAAATGAGCAGGAGTTCCTAGCCTAATATCAGATAAAATTGACTTTTTTTGAGGATTAAGTTTTATTTCACATTGATAGAAACTGTGGAAAACTTTTACATTTTCCTACATTACAGCACAATATTGCAACAGAATATTTCTTGCCATAAATAAGATTTTGCTGACTTATATAATGAAAGAATACATTTTATTCTTCAAGGCAAAGCAAAATGACTCAGGAAATGATTGTTCAAAATCTTTAAATCCAGAGATAAACATATGGCTTCATTGTCAACATTATTATTCTATAGTCCAGTAGTAAATTATTTTCATTACCAATTAGCACCCATTTATAAAGATACATCCTTGTGTATTTTGTTTGCCCTGTTGGAATACAGCAGAAAAATTAACATACTTCAGAAATATTAAGCATCCATTTTTTGCTGACAGGAACTTTGCTTCATGCCTTCATAGGCCTTAAAGGTTACACTGGCCAAATTTAGCAATGTGTTTAGTTTTTGCATAGTAAGAGAACCAAACATTAGTGGAATTAAAGGGTCACAATCTCTATGGCACTGGAGAATAGAAATATCTCTATTAGCACCACTGACAGGACCCTGTGGAAATGAAGCCCAAAGTGGAAGCCAGCAACTAAGTGCGGTGACACCCACCAGTTTCTGCTGTATGGTAACAGCAGTATATAAAAATAAAACTCCTCCCTGAGGAAATCCTTCCAAAATGATTCTGTTAGGACTGCCACTCATCACCTCTTGATCTATCAAAACCTTGACATTTTCTGCTGCCTGTTTAATTCCAAATTCATCCTCCTGTGAGTCTGGTGAAAGTCCAATATTATCAGACCAAGAAGGCATAGCCATGTTTATATTTAATGTAGCAGGCATAATGGGTGCATGCAGGCTGATACATCTGGTATGTGAACTTGTGATACCTGCAAAGCCTTCTGCCCATCCATGTCCAGTATCTCCTAATCCATGAAGGAAAATTACCACAGTGGCAGCCTTCCAGGCACAAGGCACGATGGCTAACATTGGAGCAGACATGACATTACCACACATACATAGACTAAGCCAACAGCATGTCGGAAGTGGAAGGGAGGAATAGTGTCTGGCCTCAGCCCAAGGGTCTGCCAAAAGTGAGTCACCAGAGCCCTACTTGGAAAATGCTCAGTCTTGTAGGCACTAAGCCAGAGAAAATAGACTTTAGGAAACCATACGGCCACTGCCTGCAGTGTCGGCATCCCATATGGGTGTCTGTTTGTGTCCCAGCTGCTCCACTTCTGATCCAGCTCTCTGCTATGTCTGGGAAAGTAGCAGAAGATGGCCCAAGTCCTTGGGCTCCTACACTCATGTGGGAGACCCAAAAGAAGCTCCTGGCTCCTGGCTTTGGATTGGAGCAGCTCCAGCCATTGCGGCCGATGGGGAGTGAACCAGCAGATGGAAGACCTCTCTCTCCGCCTCTCCTTCTCTCTTGGTGTAACACTTATTTTCAAATAAATAAATAAATCTTTAAACAAAAAAGAAAGAAACTGTCAAAAGAGACAAGGTCATTGTATAATAATGCAAAAAAATCGATGAAATAAAGAAAATGTTTTGAAAAATAAATAAAATTGATACATCATTGGTTTAACTAAACAAAAAAGGGACAAGACCAAACTTAACAAAATCAGAGATGAAAAAAGAGCTGTTGGGACCAGTGGTGTGGCACAGCAGGTAAAGCCACCACCTGAAGTGCCAGTGAAGTAGGCAGGCATACAGGTTGGAGTTGATCAGATTTGTGAACTGGAAGACCACGCCCCTATGTGACCTCATGCTCCTACCTGATGCCTTTGCCACGCCCTTGTGTGTCCTCATTCCCCTACCTGGCCTTCCGGGGTGCCCACCAGCCAATCAGGTTAATTGACCACTCCCTTTTGGAGTGGGTTAAAAGCCTGGGGCACAGTGTGCCCAGCCTGCTCTTTTTCCCTCGCCTTTTGCTAGGAAGGGGCTTGCTGTAGCCCCACGCCTCCAGGGTGCATGGCCTTCGGGCCATGTGCTCTAGGCTTCCTGGCCTAGATGCTTATCTACGTGGCTGGTTCCTGGTGCTCAGTATGAACCCCCCATTCACTTCTCTCTCCTAAATAAAGCTCTCACTCTCCTATGCACCTTTCTTACTAAATAAAAGCTTAAAACGTACCATGCTGCCTCGTTTATCTGTGCCGGTATTTAGAATTCTTCTCTAAATATTAGGCAAGAACCCTCTTGGGCTTATTAATATTGGGGATTTAGTAATAAGCCTGTGGCAAAATCATAAGGCACCCCAAATTCTGGTAGTACATGTGGCACCCCGGCTAGCATTTCTATGGAACTTTAAGGGGCCACATTTTAGTGTCAATTTTAGGGGGTCTTGGCCGATATCACCAGCATTTGATAGAGGCATGGTTTGAGACCCAGATGCTCCACGTATGATCCAGCTCTTTGCTGTGGCCTGGGAAAGCAGTAGAATGTGGCCCAAGACCTTGGGCCCCTCCATCTGCATGAGAGACTCATAAGAATCTCCTGGCATCTGGCTTCAGATCAGCACAACTCTAGACAATGCAGCCAATTGGGAGTGAACCAACAGATGGAAGAGCTCTCTCTATCTCTGCCTCTCCTTCATTCTCTGTGTAATACTGAATTTCAAATAAATAAAAAAAATCTTTTAAAAAAAGAAATGTTGCAACAGAAACCACAGAAATAAAAAGAATCATCAGGAATTAATGCAAACAGCTATTGGAAAGGTTGGAAAATCTACAAGAAATACATAGATTTCTAGAAGTATACAATCTATCAAAATTGAGTTATGAAGACACAGAAAACTTAAATAGGCCTATAAGCAAGATGGAGATTGAATCAGTAATAAAGACCCTCCCAAGAAAGAAAAGCCCAGGACCAGATGGCTTCACTGTTGAATTCCATGAGACTTTTAAAGAACTAATTCTAATTCTAATTCAGATACTTTCGCAACAATTCAAAGGGAGGGAAGCCTTTGCACTAAAAGTAAAAACACGGTGAAGAAGCAACCGACAGAATGAGAGAAAATATTTGTGAACTATGAAACTGATAAATAATTAATATTCAGAATCTATAAAGAGCTCAAAATCTCAACAACAACAAAACAAAACAATACAGTTAAGAAATGGGTAAGGGGTTTGAACAGGAATTTTTTCAAAGGATGAAATGTAACAAATGAAAAAATGCTCAGAAGTAGTAGCCACCAGGGAAATTTAAACAAAAACCACATTAGGTATATCCTCACACAGTTACAATGGTAATCATCCAAAAATCAGAAAAACAATAAACACTGGTGAGGATTTAGGGAAAACATTACCTTAATACACTCTTGGTGATAATCAGAAAATTTCAGAAGCTTAAATCATAAAAATAACCATTTAAATGAATTCCTATATCTGAAATCAGTTGTCATTGTCCCTTTGGTAATCAAATACATGAACTCCATAGCTAACAAGCACCTGCTGTTAGATTTTTGCAGTGTTTTGAGGTGTACAGTCATCTACATCTAAGATTTAGGAAAGTGCAACTAAGAATCCTAATTGCAGTCTGCAGCTTCCCCCTTTAAGCATGGACAAGCTGCCACAATGAACATCTGGTTCATTTTATTCATTGATGCTTACTTAGGCAACCCTTACATAGTCTGAGAACTCAATACAACTGAAATCTTGGAACAATAATCCGGATGATCACATTTTTTCCAGAAGAATTAAAGGAATTGTAACTTTTTCTGGTTGAGGTTATTATGTGTTAGAGAACAGTTGGGTTTTCAACTCATCACTGGAAGATTGTAGAATTCAATGACATTGAGTTATTCATACATAGTCAATGAGCTTATTGCTATTTTTTCCCTCAAGTATGCCTTCTAATTATTCAGATCTGTCATAGTTTCCATGAATTGTTGTCCATTTATTACCTGGAAATCTGATTGTTTATAATGGTACATTTCTTCCTGCCTAAATAATGGCATCAATTAGAATAAGTATCTCAGATACATTTTTATTGAACTCAATATAGTTTGTCCATCTCATTTATATTCATCAATATGAATTGTTACCATGTGTTACACATATATGTTGCGTGTATTTCCACTTAAAAGATCCTTGACACTAATGTTAATAATCAAGAATATAGTATTTTTCTTTAAGGCTCGACTTTAACTCTGAGAATCTGATTCAAATCCATATTTTACCTAACTAGCATTTTGCATATTTTTATCAAAATTCTCATTTGAAAGACACCCTTAGAATTCTGACTAATCCATATTTTCTGGCATTTTATGTAAAAAGAGCTAGGAAAGGAAATAATAAAACACTTGCAAGCAAACTGGAAGCTAATTGCATATACTCTGGAAAACATAAAGACAAATATTTGAAATTATTGAAGGTTATTGAATCTTGACTTTTAGCATGGAAATTTATTTATTTTGCCTACAAATGTAAACAAAGTAAATATGAATCACAATATTTATGGATTAAAAGCATGTGATAATTTAGCATGTTCTCTGAATGCCATACCAATAGAGACAAATAATGATGGTTGGTTCACTTACACATAGTGTAATTTTTCAATGAATCACATTGAAAATAATTAAAATTGTTTCACAAAATGGAAATATGTGTGTGTAGATAATTGTAAATATTTTGACACTGAAACTCCTACATGTTTGCTATAATTTATAATGATGCATGAGTAACATGATCTAGTTATCCAAATAATAACAAATCTAATCTTATAGCCATCTTTTTTTATTTTCAATTATCTTTATATACAGAAGATCAATTTAGTATAAATTAAGTAAAGATTTCAACAATTTGCACTGACACAGAACACAAAGTGTAAAGTACTGTTTGAGTATTATTATAGCATTAATTCACATTGTACAACACATTAAGGAGAGAGATCCTACTTAAGGAGTAAGTGCACGGTGACTCCTATTGTTGACTTAACAATTTGACACTCTTCTTTATGGTGTCAGTAATCACCCTAGGCCCTTGTCATGAGTTGCCAAGGCTATGGAAGCCTTTTGAGTTCACCAAGTCTGATCTTATTTAGACAGGGCCATAGTCAAAGTGGAAGTTCTCTCCTCCCTTTAGAGAAAGGTCCCTCCTTCTCTGATGGCTCATTCTTTCCACTGGGAACTCACTCACAGAGATCTTTCATTTAGGTCTTTTTTTTGCCAGAGTGTCTTGGCTTTCCATGCCTAAAATACTCTTATGGGCTCTTCAGCCAGATATGAATCCCTTAAGGGCTAATTCTGAGGCCAGAGTGCTGTTTAGGGCATCTGCCATTCTATGAGTCTGCTGTGTATCCCACTTCCCATGTTGAATCGTTCTCTCCTGAATTCTATCAGATATTAGCAGACACTAGTCTTGTTTATGTGATCTCTTTGACTCTTAGTCCTATCATTATGATCAATTGTAAACTGAAATTGATCACTTGGACTAGTGAGATGGCATTGGTACATGCCACCTTGATGGGACTGAATTGGAATCCCCTGGCACGTTTCTAACTCTACCGTTTGGGGCAAGTCAGATTGAGCATGTCCCAAATTGTATATCTCCTCCCTCTCTTATTCCCACTCTTATATTTAACAGGGATCACTTTTCAGTTAAATTTCAAACACCTAAGAATACTTGTGTGTTAATTACAGAGTTCAACCAATAGTATTATGTAGAACAAAAAGAAATACTAAAAGGGATAAAGTATTAAATTCTACATCAACAGTCAGGACAAGGGCTGATCAAGTCACTGTTTCTCATAGTGTCCCTTTCACTTCAACAGGTTTCCTTTTTGGTGCTTGGTTAGTTGTCACTGATCAGGGAGAACATATGATATTTGTCCCTTTGGGATTGGCTTATTTCACTCAGCATGATGTTTTCCAGATTCCTGCATATTGTTGCAAATGACTGGATTTCATTGTTTTTTTGACTGCTGTATAGTATTCTATAGAGTACATGTCCCATAATTTCTTTATCCAGTCTACTGTTGATGGGCATTTAGGTTGATTCAGGTTTTAGCTATTGTGAATTGAGCTGCAATAAACACTGAGGTGCAGACAGCTTTTTTGCTTGTCAATTTAATTTCCTTTGGGTAAATTCCAAGGAGCGGGATGGCTGGGTTGTATGGCAGGGTTATAGTCAGGTTTCTGAGGAATCTCCCGACAGAGTTTCATATAGCCATCTTTTAATATGTATAGTTCTAAAACCATTTATTGACAGATACTCTATCAATGATAAAAAATCTGTTTCTCTAATATAATCCCAGTTACATAAAAATATCTGACTATGCATAGCAAATGTCTGCAAAGTATGCTGTCAGCTTAATGATAGATGCTGGTCATGATGTAGTACTGTATCCCCATAATTGTATTATAATTTTCCAAGACTTATAATTTATGTATTTTTAAATAGTATTAAAGTACAAGCTAGTTATTTCAGCATTTTCTTTGTTTTCTAACTGAGGTTGATCCTCCTCTGACCTATACCTACATTTCAGACATTTATATAGTGCATTAATAATTTATAAGAGCATTTCTGGAAATAAAGTTATCACTTTTCTACTTTAATGATAAATGCAAATATTTTATTTATTTTGTCACTCTTATTGACAAATGCAAACTGTGAAACAGTACCGTGTGTGGTTACAATTTTTCCAATGTCAGCTGTGCATTGGGAGAGCACTAACACTTGGCAGCCATGAGATATTTCACTGATTCAGCTGGGCAGATGGAAGTCATTCAGGACACACCATAAGTACATACTGTTTATGTTTTATGTTTCTCAACAACTAGACATGCTTTTATAACTTATTAATGTACTCAGAAATCTATACTTTATGAAACCCCTTTATTTATGTTTTTATTTCATGATCACTTTGAAGCCCTTATAGGATCCAAAAGTTACAACTGATGTGCTTGCTTCCCTTCAGAAATATCTGCAATGTAAAGGAGCTCGAATATTCACAAAATGAAAATATCTCATAAAATGATTTTGCCATCTCAAGAACATTATATATAACTAGACATGTCTATTTTTAAAAAGATGGAATACTCCCTACTTCTCTGAAGATGTCTTTCACTATTCAAACCAGGCTCTGCCCACTCAGAGCTGGAAGCACCACTGTTGAGGTTTTGGAGGCTGAAGAGCTGGAGGCAGAGGTGGCTGGGGGCTCCCAGAACTGTAACCACCAGGCTGTGGTTCCTCCTCTCTTCCTGTCTCCCAACACCTTTTGTCTTGAAAATAACCTTTTTACTCCAAAGAAGTGGCAAGGGCAGTAGCCATCAGTGCTTCACTCCCTCTCAGCTCTCTCACCTCTGAGGGAGCCCAGGGCAAGTCCCAGCCACCTGGGTGTAACCCCAGGCATCCCTTTTACACCTGGGCCACCCCCATGATAGGTGAGATCACCACCACCAAGTCCATCATCTCCATGTTCCTCCACACCAAGAGGCTCATGATCAAGTGATAGCTGCAGACCTCCAGTCAGAGCCTGCAGGAGATACGGGCAGAGCATTACACACTCCACTGGCTCCCAGAGAAGCTGTGCAAGGGATCAGGTTACCATCATATTCCTGTGGGCATCAACCAGAAACTGGACCCTCTGATTGCACTGAGCAGTCTGGAGCTGTTGAGGTTTCTCCCTGAACACTAGCTTGCACTCTGGGTTGACCCCATGAAGTGTCCTACAGACAGGACAGCTCCATCAGAGTGCTGTAGGAAGTCTCACCAGCAGGAGGCAGCGCTCAGAACAGCACCAAGGTGCAAATGGTAGACAGAAGAATCTGCTCAAAGGAAGGTTCTCTTAAGTAGAAAAAAAAAAAACCTTCCAAAAACTGCAATATGATGACTATCAGACTAAGATTTAGGCTATGGAATGATGTCTTATAATGCATGGACAACTTTGATTTTTGCTTTGGGTGAGCTCTTCTTGAGGATACATTATGGAACTTAAAACATGTCACAGCTGCGAAGATCTTGCACAAAATAGAATGGTAAAATAATTTTTAAGTGCCAAAAGCCATGGTTTGTACAGTCCCTTTCAATGATTAGTAGCCTTCGAGACCAAGTAAATGATCATTTTATTTCCTAGGGAGTAAAGTCCTATGTTTCAGTTTCTCCCAGGCATTAATACCTAAAGTTTTATATCAGTCACTTTAATGAAAATCAGTATTTCAATGAATCTTTCTCTGCAGTATATCTTGCAGATAAGTTTTCATTATTAATGCTTGAAAATTATCATTAACTTTTGGTAGCTCAATAGGAAAGATAAATGTCTTTAAAATGGTAGTACTGAAAATGTTATGACAAGACATTTACCTAGCACTTAAATATCTATAAATGTACATAAAGACAGACCAGTAAGCATGACCTGGGGAAATGGTCAGCTCTTGTATGCTGGTATTTATGGCCTTGAAATTAGCAAGTGAGCAGAATCTTCCATGGCAGCAGGCTTTAAAAAAAAAAAGACTCTTGAGAAAATACCAGGCACCAGCCAGCTATCTGTATATTAGTTTGTAGCTTTCTAAGACTGAAAAGCAACTTAATTTTAGGAAGTGGAGGTCTGGTTTGTAACTCTCCTTGGACTTAATTATGTAAAAGTCTTTTACTCAAATCACCATCTATTTCATTAACTTTGTTAGTCATGTTTTATTGGGTAAATTAGGAACTGGTGTAAATTTGTACAGATTGTGGCAAAGTTGTATGGATTTCTATATTTTGGATTTTGGATGAGGAATTTTTCTTCTCTCTATAATAAATATTTTCTTATGGTGGCATTGAAAATAAATGCTTTAGAAAATGTCAGGAAATATATGACTCTGTGTTTTGAATGTCATTTTCTAAAATGCATTGGTAGGTGATAAATATGCTGTGATTTATTAAAGTCAGATATTCTAAGATTCAATTCTGCTAGGATTTTATTTAAATAATTTTATTTAACAAGTTTACTTAAATATTCTTAGAGGCCAACATTATCATATAATGAACTAAGTCACTGCTTGTTATGCCAGTATCCCACATCAGAACACTGGTTTGAGTCCCAGTTGCTTTACTTCTGATCCACTTTGGCTAATGTTTCTGGGAAGTGTTTTGGGTAATGGAGGGGAGGGCGGTTACCTGAGCAAGCTCCATGTGTGCTTTTCCTCAGCTTAGCATAGAAATAAAAACCTGGGAAACAATTGGCAAATAAGATGCAAAAGCTTTATTTTGTTTGCAAAGCAACAGTAAAGCATCTAGTCCAACAGGAGACCAGATGGAATGCCTGACCAGGACAATGGCTTTCAGGAAGTGCCCAGGGTTTTGATGGCATTACTGCATTTTAATTGGGTCAATCTAGGGGGACGCCCATTGGACAGGGGCTTCACATACTCTATGTTGACTGAATTGGGGCCACCCATGGAGATAGTGGGGGTCTCCTGAAGTCAGCCAGATCCCCCTTAGGGGCTCAGGCCCCTCCTGTACTAGCTCTGGGTAGAGGATTGAAGTTGTGGTTAGAACTACAGGCTCACACATATTGAACAGGAGGTTATTATGGGGGAGATGCCAGCAGGTGAAAACAAGCTTTCCAGCCACAGCTTTCAGCCTGCTTGCACATTTGCAACCTGATTATGTCAGAAATTCTTCCTATGTCTGAGAGGCCCACAGGCACTTAGCCTCCCAGATATCCTCAGGAAGGCAGCAAATTATGGCCTAAGTACTTGGACCCCAGCCACCCTCACTGAAGACTCAGATAGAGTCTCTGGATACTAGGTTCAGCCTGGTCCAGTCTCAGATGTTGGGAGTATTTGGGAAATAAACCACTAGATGGAAAATCTGTCTCTCTACCTTTCAGAAAAATATATATGTCTAAAAAATAAATATTTGATTTTTAATATATTTCAGTGGGAATTTTGTATAGAATATTCTTTTTTGATTTTTTTTAAGATTTTAATAATTTATTTGAAAGGTGGAGTTACAGAGAGTGAGAAGGAGAGACAGAGAGATCTTCCTTCCATTGGTTCACTCTCCATACAGCTGCAACAGCTGGAGCTGCACTGATCCAAAGCCAAGAACCAGGTGCTTCTTCCTGGTCTCCCATGTGGGTGCAGGGGCCCAAGCACCTGGGCCATCTTCTACTGCTTTCCCAGGGCATAGAAGAGAGTTGGATTGGAAGATGAGCAGCTGGGACTAGAACCAGTACCCATACGGGATGCTAGCACCACAGGCAGAGAATTAACCTATTGCACCAGGGCACCAGCCCCCTAGAATATTCTGAGCCCTTATTTCATTTGCTATACTCTCAACATTCTTTGAGTTAGCCATTGAATGTGAAATGAGCTATTGTATAATGGTAACACTGAAGACTGGGCAGCAGAATACTCTGGAACTTATAATTGTCTGTGATAAATAGACAACAAGGACTAACTTTGTCAGTGACTACTGCTGTCCCTCGCCCTGTCCTGGATGACATCAAGGGTGACCACAGGGTTTCTGTGATGGGGCGACACACTGTGATACCAGTCATCAGAATAGCTGGTGTGGTAACATGACTTCCCACAAGCAACTGAGTGCAGGTGATAAAATTAATGAGAACTTTTTGGGGATGTGAGAAAAATAGGAGCACACACAGATATGCACAACCTCAGATAGGCACATCTGCACATATAACAGAAAAGCAGCCCAAAGCTGCTGCATAGGCCTGCATCAAGTTAGGGATACTTGTGTTGCTTCCATCATACTAGAACTAAAAACACTCCAGGTCTTAGAAACCCAAATGAATTGATGATAGACCTCTTAGAGTTGGAAGGGTTTTACTGCCAGCACATTTATAAGGTCTTCTCTGATTACTATTTTCTGTTTCTCACCATTTTTCCCAAGACATTTGCCTGTAGAGATAATTCCATTTAGATAATGTCCTCTCCCTTTAAGTGTGTTTTGTTCATGGCTCTGCAAAGGCACTCATAATATAGATGAAAATTGATTCATTTACTAAACTCTGTTTTAATTAAAGCTACCACTGAATAGTATATTCAAGATTTGGACATGTTATATGATGTGTAAAAACTTAAAATTAAAATTACAATTAAAAACACACATGTTTCTCATGAAAATCTGAAAACTCTTAAAAGCATAAAAGCTATAATGCATTCCTCAGTCATATAATCCTTCTATATTCATTTTGGAACACTTAATTATCTATTTTCATTCTATATGATCACCAACAATAAATAATGTGCTAGTATTTACTAGAGAGGTACAACACTTTAACATATTTTTAAAGTCTTGACAACACAATGAACATAAATATTTAATGTAAAACTATATGATTTTCTAAAAAGCTTAGTAGTATTTTTAAACAATTTCTATTAATGATTTTTTTCAAGAGACTTAGAAGAATTTGCATATATGAGCATGTAGGTTCTCATGTATATGTATCTTCCTTAAAGTTAAGCAAATTATATTTCAGAGTAAAATGGATTTATACCACTGCAATTCATGTTTTGTCGTATGTTGACAAAATATGATATCAATGTTTATTTCACATTAAATTATTAAAATATATGGTAAGAACACTGAGAATTTATTTCTAGGAGAATATAATATAATATAATATAATATAATATAATAATATAATATAATATAATATAATTTTCTAGAGTTCTCATGCTGTTCACCAGATCTCTAAACTGATTAACCTTACAGAATTAAAACTTTATACCAGACCAGGCATTTGGTGGAGCAGTTAAGATGCCACATGAGATGCTCACATCCCTTATTGGAGGGTCTGGGTTTGAGCCCTGGCTTTGCACTAAATTCTGGAGTCATGCTAATACATGTTTGGAGGCAGCAGGTGATGGTTGAAGTTGTAGGTCTGTCACCCACAGGGGAAATCTGGATTGATTCCCTGGCTCCTGTTTTGACTTGGCCTAGCCCTGTGTATTGTGGGAATTTGGATAATAAACTAAAAGGAGAATTTTCTGTCACTGCCTTTCAAATCAATAGTGATTAAAAACAATTTCTACCCTGTGACCTACATCATTCCATCCTACCCCAGTAACCAATGTTCTGCACTGTTTCTATGTACAGCATTTGGATCCTAAAGATTCTACATATAATCGAGACCATGAAGCAATTTCAATATTTTTTCTATATCTGGTTTATATTCCATATTCATCTGTGCTGTAGCAAATGGCTAAATTTCCTTTTGCAAAGGCTAAATAATTTTCTCTCAATAGCATTCCATTATATAATATTTGATTCTCCATTTCTTTATTTATAATATTTATTCATCCATCAAATGTTACTTAGTGTGTTTTCATTTCTTGGTTACTTTAAAAATTCTGTAATAAACATGGGAGCACAGATATCTCTACCAGGTGATGACTGACTGATTTCTTTGCCTATACATGTGGAAAAGAAATTGATGAGTCCTATGGTTATTCTATTTTTACTTTTTGAGGAACTTTCATATTGTTTTCATACTGGCTGTACCCATGTACATTTCCACTAATTGTATAGATGGGTTCCTGTTTATCCACATCCCTGACTACACTTGTCATCTCCTATCCTTTTGACAAAAGGCACTGTAAAAGAAGGTGAAATATTATTGCATATTTGATTTGCATTTACCTGGTATGTTAGTGTTATTGAGCATCTTTCTATACATCTGCTGAATTGCAAGAAAATGTTTCTCAGGCTGGCTCCATGGCTCAATAGGCTAATCCTCCACCTGCAGCTCTGGCACACTGGGTTCTAGTCCCAGTTGGGGTACCGAATTCTGTCCCAGTTGCTCCTCTTCCAGTCCATCTCTCTGCTGTGGACTGGGAGTTCAGTGGAGGATGGCCCAGGTGCTTGGGCCCTGCACCCACATGGGAGACCAGGAGAAGCACCTGGCTCCTGGCTTCAGATCAGCACTATGCGCTGGCTGCAGTGGCCACTGGAGGGTAAACCAATGGAAAATGAAGACCTTTATCTTTGTCTCTCTCTCTAACTCTGCCTGTCAAAAAAAAAAAGAAAAGAAAATGGTTCTCTACTTATATATGTACTTTGCTATAACTTTCTTTTCTTTTTTTTTTAAATTTTTTTTGACAGACAAAGTGGACAGTGAGAGAGAGAGACAGAGAGAAAGGTCTTCCTTTTGCCATTGGTTCACCCTCCAATGTCCGCCACGGCTGGCGTGCTGTGGCTGGCACACCACGCTGATCCGAAGGCAGGAGCCAGGTACTTATCCTGGTCTCCCATGGGGTGCAGGGTCCAACACTTGGGCCATCCTCCACTGCACTCCCTGGTCACAGCAGAGAGCTAGCCTGGAAGAGGGGCAACTGGGACAGAATCTGGCACCCCAACTGGGACTAGAACCCAGTGTGCTGGCACCGCAAGGTGGAGGATTAGCCTATTGAGCCGCAGTGCCAGCCTTATAACTTTATTTTCTATAACAAAAGATGTCAGAAGGTAATTATAATAGCATTATATCTTAAAACCCTTGCATATTTATTTTTCCAGAAACTGTGGTTTGCAGCTCAGAAAAGAATAAAATATTTTAAACAAAGATTATAATTTGCTTTGTACATATTTACAGATATTCCAAGGTTTGTGCTGTTATTTGTCTCTAGTTTCACTTGTAATCACCAGATGATATACTTTATATTATTTAATCCTTTCAAATATTGAATACTTTTCATCTAAAAAATTATGACTTAAGTCATTTCCAGACAACATTCCATGTATACCTGATAAGAAATATTTAACCCGCCAGGAAAATAATGGCTATGCCATACATTCTGAATATTTCTCCCACATAAGGCCTTGATGTGATTAACAAGTGACTTGTTAGTGTTGCAGACAATTAAGTCATGCATTAATGATTTGAGGTTTAGACCGTGGTGAGGGAGTTCTTATTCTATAAGGTTACATCATATATAACTTTAAAATATATGACACTTCCTGTGTACTTCTCAGTCATTTTATTTTGATTTCATCATACTAGACCTATTATTTTCTTGTAAAAGGCATTTATTGTATAAATTAATGTAAAGTAGCCAAATCCAGCTATATAGAAGCTTCAGAAACAGACCTGATAGTAACAAGGCATGATCCAATTTTAGTGGTTATTTGTATCTCATGATTATCAAACTTCATTCAGGAGCTGGTTATGAAAACATTCAAGTTGGTCTGACAGTATTTTATTAGGGATATTTGTTTGTGTGTTTATTCAGTATATTTACATAAAAATGATTTTGCCTTCAGCCAAAACTGAGTCATCCTGACAGCTACCTTTTGTAGAGTGTATTTCTTAAGAAAATGGGAACAAATTTTAGATTTGTTCAGCTTTTTACTGAAGATGCCTAATACCATAGTTGTTTTTGCCTAACCCAAGTTGTTAGCCTGGGCTATGACACAGGACATGGAATGAAATAGCTGCATATGGCTGTCCTATTCACATGTCAGTCTGAAAATGGCTTATAGTGTTACAGTGTTCTGGGCTTAAAAGAGGAAGGTACAGGTTCACATGAATTAGACAGCTGAGGATACAGTTGGGAGAACTCTTTGTGTTGTGGTCTACTGAATGTTCTCTGTAGGAAGGGCATCCTCTGAAACTTGCCCATTTTCTGTTCTTCTTGAATGTCAGTGCAGTGCACTGCTGCTCTCTGATTCTCTTGACCATGGAATCCTTTTCTAACAGCTGCATTTTCTCCCTGTATACTCTTTGCATTGGCAGCATCCTGTCTCTGACCTGGCACACTAGCTTTTCAGTGCTCTGATTCTGATTTCATGGCTAGTTACTCAAGGTATGAATTTTCCATAGAACATGCACTGACATGACATTGCCATTCTTGTATGGAAAGAAAATTTTTAATGAAATAAAGAATTTAAATATCAAAAAGATCCACAAAAAATGAAAATTTTCCCATGAAATTGATATTTTAAAGAGAAATCAAAATAAAATATTAAAAATGAAGAATTCAATAGATCAAATAAAAATTCAGTGGAAAGCCAAAACAACAGACTTGGTGAGACAGAAGAAAGAATACCTGAGCTAGAAGACAAATATTTGGAAATTTTTCAGTCAGATCAAAAAAAAAGGAGAAGAAATTAAAAATCTTTAAAAAGTGTTGGATACTTATGGAAACTATCAAACAACCCAACATATGGGTCTTATGAGTTCCTGAAGGTGTGGGAAAGAGAGAATGGATTAGAAGGCCTATATCGTGAAATAATTACAGAAAACTTCTCCAATTTGGAAAAAGAAAAAAACATCCAATACAAAAAGCACATAGTTATTCTAATAGACATGACCAGAAAAGATCTTTTCACCATGACATATTGTAGTCAAATTTCCACTGTAAAACATGAAGACTCTAAAATGTGCACAAGAAAAATACCAGATTACTTTCAGAGGATCTCCAATGAGACTCACATCTGACTTCTCATCAGAAACACTACAGAACAGGAGAGAATGGAGAGATGTAGTCCAAGTCTTAAGAGAAAAAGCAACTGTCAACCCAGAACACCATGCCCTGAAAAGCTCTCATTTATGAATGAAGGTGAAATAAATACTTCCATAACAAACAGAACTTGAAAGAATTTATCACCACTTGTCCAGCTTTACAAAAGATGCTTAAGGATGTCTACACACAGAAACATGGAGATAGTCATTGTTATGAAAGAATGTGTAGGCAGAAAATCTCCCAGTAAAAGTACAGTAGAGGGACCAGCACTGATCACATATGGGTGACAGTACAAATCTTGGATGATCCACTTCGTATCCATCTCTCTGCTATGGCCTTGGAAAGCAGAACATGGCCCAAGTTCTTGGGCCTCTGCAACTGTATGGAGACCTGCTAAAAGCTCCTGGCTCCTGGCTTCAGATTGGTGCAGCCCCAATTGTGGCCATCTGAGGAGTCAGTGGATGGAAGACCTCCCTCTCTCTGCCTCTGCCTCTCTGTAACTGTGCTTTTCAAATAAATAAATAAATCTTTAAAAAATGCAATAGAAATCCAAAGTAAACAATATTAATATTTATGGAAAAATGGCAGGGCCAAGTTGTTACATATCAATAGTAACCTTAAATGTAAATGGCTTCAACTCTCCAGTTAAAAGATACAGACTGGCTGAATTGATTAAAAAGCAAGAGCTTTCTATTTGCTGCTTACAATGAACACATCTCACCAATAATATATACAGAGACTGAAAAGTTATTCCATGCTAACAGAAAACAAAAAAAGAGCGGGTCAAGCCATCCTAATATCAGACAAAATAGACTTTAACACAAAAATTGTTAAAAGAGACAAAGAAGGGCACTATGTAATGATTAACAGAACAATTAACAGAAAGATGTCACTATATTAAATGCATGAACCTAATTACATCACACCTGGCAATTTAAAACAAATATTAATTGATCAAAAGTGAAGCATAGACTCCAACACAATAGTAATGGGAGACTTCAACACCCCATTTTAATCAATGGACAGATCAACTAGACAAAATCAAGAAATAACTGAGCTACTCAACACTGTGGACCAAATAGATATAACAGATATCTACAGAACTTTTCATCCTACAGTAGCAGAACACACATTCTTCTTATCAGTGCATGGGACATTCTCTAGCATTGACCATATGCTAGGCCATAAAGCAAGTCTCAGCAATTTTTAAAAAATTGAAATTATACCATGCATCTTCTCTGATCACAATGGATTGAAGCTGCAAATTACAACTCAAGAATGCAAACACATGGAGACTGAACAACATGTTCCTGAATGAACAGTGGGTCATACAAGAATTCAATGGGAAATAAAAAGATTTCTGGAAAAAATGAGCAGAATACATCATATCAAGACATATGGGATACAGTAAAAGCAGTGTTCAGAGGGAAGTTTATAATAATTGGTGTCTACCTTAAAAAATTGGAAAGGCACTAAATAAATTTGCTAACAATACATCTCAAGAACCTAGAAAAATGGTAGCAAACCAATACAAAATTAGGAGGAAGAAAGAAATAACTACAAATACAGAATAAACAAAATTGAAACTAAAAAATGCAAAATATCAGTGAAATGTTGAGCTGGATTTTTGAAAAAATAAAAAAAAAATGATATACCATTGGCCCAACTAACAATAAAAAGAGAAAAGTCCAAAATCACTAAAATCAGACATGAAACAGGAAAATAAACTGCCTACAAGAAAATCACTTCACCTTGAAGCACATGCACAAACTGAAAGTGAAAGGGATGGAAAAGTCCATGTGAATTCAAATGAAAGTTGGCTTAGTCATATTACATCAGATGAAATAAACTCAAAATTAAAGGTAATAAAAATATAAAGAATGTCATTTCATAATAATGTAAACACCAATCCAGCAAGAAGAGATAATACTTGAAATATATATATATTTCTTGAGTCAGGCATTGTGGCACAGTTGGTTAAGCTTCCAATTGGAAGGCCTGCATCCCATGTTAGACTGCTGGTTCTGGTCTCCACTACTGAGATGTTGACTTGCACATCAAAGGAAACAAACATTCAATAAAGAGATAATCAGAATAGTAGAAAAATACTTGCAGACTATTTGTAAGCTCTTCATCTGACAAAGGAATAAAATCCAGAATACTGAAGGAACTCATGGAATTTAAAAAAATTAAGAAATGAGAAAAGGATATGAATAGTCATGTCTCAAAATAATGAATATGTGACAAAGTATGTATAAAACTCTGTATCATTATCCATCAGCAAAATTCAAATCAAAGGTAAAATGAGATATTTTACATCAGCTAAAATGGACAATACCAACAAGACAAAACAAAAAGTCTGGTGAAGATGTGGACAAAAATGAATCCTTATACATTGTTGGATTGAATGCAAATTTGTACAGACATTAGGAGAATGGTATGAAGGTTTCTCAAGGAAACTAAAAACAAATCTACTATGTGACCCAGCTATCCTACTTGTGTGTGCATATAATCCAGAGGTAATGAATTCAGGATTTGGAGAAAATACCTGCACTCCCATATTCACTGTAGCACTATTAGCAACAGCCAAGATTCAGAATCAATCTTGGGGTCCATCAATGGATGAATAGATAATGTGCTATATACACACAATGGAGGGTTATTCAGCCATAAATAAGAAATGAAATCCTAATATGTATAGCAAATGCATAGAACTGGAGGTCATGTGAAATAAGTCAGACACAGAAGGAAAATACCACACATTCTCCCACATATATGGATGCTTAAAAATGATGATCTGAACTTTTTATAGTGATTACTATAAGTTGCAGAAAGTATGGTGAAATGGTGAAGAGGAAGGTTGAATAACAGGAACTTACTACATAGAAGTAGTAAGCGCCAGTGTTCCACAGCACAGCAGAGCAATTATAGCTCCCAATCATGTATTATATGCTCTCTGAGAACTATAACAGAAGAGCTTGTAGGCTTTAAACATAAAGAACAATAAAGAAGTGAAAATGCCAATTATTTATATACATGTTTTGAGATAATGCATTGCATCTCTTAAAAATGTACATGTATTGCATGCCAACAAAAATGCCCCATGGAAAAGTACATTACAAAAACTGCAAAGATTTTCAAAAAAATTGTGCTAAATAAACTATAAATGTATCCTTTTTATTTGAAAGACAGAGGTAGAGGGAGCAGGGAAGAAGGAAGGAAAGGAAGAGAGAGAGAAAGAGATCTTCTATTTGCTGGTTCATGCTCCAAATGCCTGCAACAGCTGAGACTGAGTTTGGTTGTAACCAAAATCCAGGAACTGCATCTGGGTCTCCCATGTTAGTGGCAGGGCACCAAGTACTGTTGCCTCCCAGGATATGCATTAACTGGAAGGGGGATTGGAAGCAAAGGTAGGACTCAACCCTAGGCACTCCAATATGAGATATGGGAGTAATAGTAATGTCCTAATTGCTGTGGCACACTGTCCATCCCTAACCTTATATTTTCATTCCATTTCTATAAAATTTTTGAAATAATCTCATATACCTTAGGAACAGAATAGAGAACCTAAAGGTAAATTGAAACTTCCCCAGCCAACTGACCTTCAACAAAAGTGCTAAGAATATGCATTGCAGAAAGGACAATCTTTTGAAAAAAATGGTGCTTGGAATATTGAATATCCACATGCAGAAGAATGAAATTAGAACTTATTTCTCACTGTGTACAAAAAATTATCTCAGGGTGTTCATTTATCCTAGCAGTTAATATAGCAGTTGTGATGCTGGTATTTCATATTAAAG
Organism: Lepus europaeus; assembly: GCF_033115175.1. Classification (NCBI taxonomy): domain Eukaryota; kingdom Metazoa; phylum Chordata; class Mammalia; order Lagomorpha; family Leporidae; genus Lepus; species Lepus europaeus. Next base: position 1,471,870 of record NW_026909346.1, on the reverse strand, counting down.
TACTTCAGTTGTTTCACCTCAACCCAGTTAGAATGGCTTTCATACAGAAATCAACAAGTAACAAATGCTAGTGAGGATGCAATGGAAAAGGTACCCTAGTCCACTGTTGGTGGGGATGTAAACTGACACAGCCACTGTGGAAGACAGTATGGAGATACTTCAAAAATCTGAATATAGACCCATCATATGACCTGAGAATTTACCCAAAGGAAATGAAATCAGCATATGAAAGTGATCTGTAACCCCATATTTATTGCAGCTCAATTTGCAATAGCTAAGATATGGAATCAATCCAGAAGTCCATCAACTGAAGACTGGATAAAGAAATTATGGGATATGTATACAACATGGAATACTACAAGTAGTAAAAAGTGAAATTCTGTCATTTGCAACAAAATGGATGCAACTGTAGAACATTATACTTAACGAAATATGGCAGTACCCAAAAGACAAACATCATATATTTGCCCTGATCTGTTGTAACTAATAGAGTACCTAAGAAGTTCTCTAAATAATTGATGTTGACACTTTGAGATGCAATGATTTTTTAACAGTGCCTGTATTATTTGTTGAAGAACAGGGTTTTTTTTCATACTATTTGTTGAACTTTTTTACTTAGGGTAAGGTTAATCTTGTATGTATAAAGTTAATTAAAGATAGATCTTTGAAAAAATAAATGGGAATAGGTGAGGAAGAAGGAAGTGCAGGAGGGAAGGAGGATGGGGTGGGAAGGATCATTATGTTCCTAAATTTGTTTATATGAAATATATGAAGTTTGTATATATTAAATAAAATACTTCTAGGTTTTTAAAAAATCTCAGTTGGATACTCAGGTCTGACTCCTGACTCATGTTTCTTGTTAATGCAGATGAAGAGAGGGAGTGGTGATAAGTACCGAGTTCCTTCCATCCAGGTGGGAGAGATAGATTGAATTCCCCACTACTGGCTTCTGTCTAGCCCAGTCTCATCCTTTGTGTCTTTATCTGTTCCTCTGTTCTCAAATAATTTTAAAATCAATTCAAAATGGATTAAAGACCTAAATGTAAGACCTCAAACTACCAGGAGAAAATATAGGGAAACACTTCAAGACACTGTAATGGGCAAGCATTTTTGGGATAAGACACCAGTGCATAGTAAAGAAAAAAAAAAGCTAATACTCAAATGGAATTTAATGAAATTAAGAAGTTTCTGCACAGCAAGTAAAATAATCAGTGCAGCAAAGAGATAGCCTATGAAATTGGAGAAAATATTTGTGAACCACACATATAATTAAGGGCTAATAATCAGAATATGTAAGAACATTTAAAAACTCAACAACAAATAAACAAATAATACAATTTTAAGATAAGCAATAGATCTAAACACATTTGTCAAAGAGACAAAAAAATGGTCAGCAAGTACGGGAAAAAATGCTCAGCATCACTAATCAACACAAAAATGCAATTCAAAACCATAGTTAGATACAAAGTTACTTCAGTTAGAATGTCTATTATCAAAAATATGAAACAGATCTTATCCAAGATGGCTGAATAGGGTACAGCCACAGTAACTTAAACTGCTGTGGGATATGAAAAGAATAAAGAAAGCACTAGGTTTCCAGGGTCTGATTGATGGGAAATTTTCAGTGAGGAAGTGAAAAAAAAAAAACAAAGATGAAGACTCCATGAGACAAGAGAAGAGATGACAGAGACACTACTGCAGCCAGCCATGTGGCACAACCATCTGCTGGCTGTGAGCCCCCATCTTACCACCTCAAAGTAGGAAGAAATTGCTGTGTGCTGGCCACTCTGTTTTATCTGACAAGGAATTCCACAGTCACCCACTCACTTTTTCTTATCCTGGAGAGCTTACTGGTTTCTGAGTACCTGCTGGTCCTGGAGCAGAGAAACCAGCTTGCTTTCTTCCCCTCCCTCACTCACACAGAGCACAACACTTTGTTGAAAGTCATGCAGCAAGTCTATATTCTACCACAGTCAGAGTTGGGGCAACATGTGGGGCAAAGGACACATCTACATCCTTCAATGGTGGGACATTTTGGGCACTGGCCCCAGAGCTAATTCATGGACTCTACATGAGCTAGGGGGATTCACCTAAGCTGCTGGAGACTAACACCCAAAACAGCCTGCAAAAAAAAAAAATCCACTCTCACTCTGGAAGATCTGGGTAATGATCCCATTACATATTGCAAAAACAGGACTGTAACAGTTCATTCAAAATTTCTTTATCCCACTGGAATTCACCTGGTGGACACAGGGAAGAACCTACCTGTATTCCACCTCTCTGAACTCATACCCTCCAGAGTAAAATCTCCTGTATACGTTGTAGTCACCCTGTAGGACTGGAACAGGGTTCAATTCACTTTGTTTGTATTACAAGCCACAGAACCAGTTAGACTCTCCCAGCAGACCAGAGGAAGGATCCATCTATATCACCGTCCTAGAGCCATAGAAATCAGTGCAACAAGCCCTGGCATCACTCGTTGTGGCCAACAGGACAAGGAAGCAGCAACCCTTGTCTCCCTTAGCACCAAGAATGAGGCCCTGTCTGTCACATTCACCAGGGAGACTGGCACTGGATTGTGGACCAAAGATAAAACTTTATTCATCTTAAAGCCACAATTCTATCTCTACAAACTAAAACAGACTGCAACAGGGTGTCACTTATAGACACAGCTGACTTTGATGAAGACAAAAGAAATCACTGAGAGACAAAGTTGCTGTGCTCCTCTAGAACCAAAGCCAAAGCCACAAGGAAAGTGCCAGGCAAACCATCAGCTCTTTGATAAAATCTACTTCATAAAGAAGAAGGGATTATTTTACCTGACTGGCAGACACCAATCTAGGGACCCAGAGACATGGAAAATCAGGGTAGCATGGTGCCTCCAAAAGAAGAAATAATCCTCTAGGAGATCCCGAACTGAAGGAAGTCTATGAAATGACAGATATAGAATTCAAAATAATGATTGTAAGAAACTCAACGAGATGGAAAAGCATACAGATATATTAAGGAAATGAGAAAATCAATGAGTGACAAGCATGGAAATATTACTAAGGATATAGAACTCTTTAAGAAGAACCAAATACAGGGTCATCACTGGGGTTCAGCAGGTAAAGCCTCTGTCTTTTGTGATGGGATCCCATATGGGAATCAGTTTGAGTCCCGATTGCTCCACTCCCAATTAAGGTCTCTGCTAATGCACCTCAGAAATCAGTGGAGGATTGCTCAAATACTTGGGCCACAGCACCAATGATGGAGACCCAGAAGCTCCTGGCTCTTTGCTTCCATTTGGCCCAGCCTCGGCCATTGAGGCTGTTTGGGGAATGAACCAGTGGATGGAAGATACCTCTCTCTCCCTCTCCCCTCCTCCTCTCCCTTCCACTTCTACTCCTTTTTTTATTCCCTCCCCATCCTCCTTCCTATTCCCCCTCCTCCTCCCTCACCTTCTCTCTGTCTGTAACTCTCTGTCTGTAACTCTGCCTTTCTTCCTTTCAAATAAATACAATAATATATGTTGACAGACCATGAAGGAATAAGACCAGAAAGAAACAAGAACAATAGAACATTCACAAATATTTGGAAACTAAACATTTTCTAGAATATCATATTGAGGGAAATAAGCTGAACCTAGAAAGACAAATACCACATGCTCTGCCTTATATGTGGGAGCTAAAATGAAAAAAAAAGAAATTTTTTGTGTGTTATCAGTATTGCAGCAAATATAGTTTTCTAAAACTGTATTCTGTATCTTTGTCAAGCCAATGGTTAGGAATGTTATACTACTGTAGTCTTAATGATCTGTGATTACTTTAAACTTTACTGTATATGGATGAAATGGTTATTTTTCTGTTCAATTATTGCTTACAACCATTGTCTATATTCCCATTCAATTAGGATCTTTTTGCTTTTTACTTGTTAAACTTCTTATTGGTGAAGTATTAAGCCTTTTTACTGTAAAGTAAATTTAAAATATGTTATCTCAAAAACTAAAAAAGAGAGAAGAAAGAAGGTGGAAGGGAGGGAAAGAGGAAGGAAGGGAGGGAGAAAGGAATAGAATATCTTTTGTTATTAGAATTGTCTATGAATCATATTGAATGTCTTAAAAACTAACTAAAATTAAAATTAAACAATTAAAAAGATGATTAAACAGGAGCTGGCATTGTGGTATAGCAGGTTAAGCCATGGTCTGTGACACCAGCATCCCATATGAGCACCATTTCAAGTCCCAACTGCTCCACTTTCCATCATGCTCCATGCCATTTATTGTGCCTTGGAAAGCAGCAGCAGATGGCCCAAATGCTTGGGCTCCTGCCACCCATGTGGGAGATCTGGTTGGATTTTCAGGCTCTGGCTTCAGCCTGATTATTGTGGCCATCCGGGGAATGAACCAGAAGAGGGAAGATTTCTCTCTCTTTCTCTTTTAACTCTGCCTTTCATATAGATATATCTTTTTAAAAAGAAAAGTACATATTTGAAAGAAACGCAAATTTTAAAAAGAACTTGTAAAGTTCGATAACAAAAGGAAATTAACTAATTTAAATACTGACAGAATATACAGACATCTTGAACATACATGTTTATATGTATACACATATTAACAATAAGCACATAAGGCATTCTGAATATTAGAGAATTAGGAGAAAGTGAAATGCACTCTACATTAAGGAAAAGCATATTTGAACAGCAATAACACGGACACATCATGTATTAGGATGGTTTCACTTAAAAAATTAACATGAAAACACAATTTTTTTTGGTCTGAAAAAAAGTTTATTTAATAAAAGTTTCACTTGCTACAGGGTTGACTCTTTGCCTTCTTACCCCCACCCCACCCCGTCCCCTCTGTAGACCCAGTGGGAGCCCCGAGTGGAGCTCCTGGCCCCGGGTGCTCCCCTGGCCACTGGGGAGTGATTCTGTGGATGGAGGACTTCCATCTCCCATCATCTCCATCATCTCCATCTCCCATCATCTCCATCATCTCCCATCACCTCCCATCACCTCCATCTCCCCATTTCTCTGCCTTTCAAGTAAATAAATCTTTAAGCAAACAGGGAGCTGGTGTCTTGAGCCAGATGGGACTCGACCCGGGCATCTGGTGTACGGTGCGGGCGCCTCAGCCCTTAGGCCAAATGCCGGCCTGAGTCGGGGTTTGGGGCCGGGCGGTGGGTAGCACACACAGGTGGCCCCTTACCCTGCGAGATTCGGGATTGGGTGCGCTCGCGATGCTGGGGGCGCCCTCTCAGCGCCCGCCTTACTCTGAGGCCGGGAGGACCTGGGGGAGGCTCCTGTGTGCGCTCAGCCACGCCCGGCGCCTGGACGCCCAGAGACCGAGACCTCAGTACCCACCATGGGTAGGGTCTGGGCCGTGCCAGAGGCGGAGCCAGGAACTCCCTTGCGCTCCGCGTGGGTGGCAGGGGCAGGAGCCTGGAGCAGGAGACCCGGGGCTCGAACCCTGGCCCCGCACAGGGGGCTGCAGGCGTCTGGAGAAGCGACCCGCGCCCTGGAGTCCTGAACTTCGGCGCGACGGCTCCAGGGAGCTAAGCACAGGGCCGAGTGGCCAGGGACAGAGGCGAGAGGCCGCAGGTGCACAACAACCGCCCCCAGGAGACACGAGGCCCCCGCGACCCCCAGCCGCCAGGAGGGCGGGCGGGGCTAAGGCGCTCAGGGCCGGCCACCTTCGGGCCCCGTGCCAGGCGCGCAGCGTCCGCTGCAGCAGCTCCACCTAGGCCCGGGCTGAATCTGCAGAAACGGGGCGGAGTGGGGCGAATTCGAACACGGTCTTTCCTGGCCCTAGGTATAGCTCAAAACCCTGGAAAGGTTCCTTTATGGGAATTGGGGTGCAGCGGGTGAAGCGGCCGCCGGTTCGAGTCCCGGCTGCTGCACCTCCGATCCAGCTCTCCGCTGTGGCCTGGAAATGCAGCAGAAGATGGCCGGAGTCCCCGGGGCCCCTCACCTGCGTGGGAGACTCGGGTGGAGCTACAGGCTCTTGGCTTCGGATCAGCCCAGCTCCGACCGCTGTAGCCATCCGGGGAGAGACCCAGCGGATGAAAGAACTCCTCCCCCCCCCCTTTTCCTCTCCCTCTCCCTCTCTGTCTCTGCCTTTCAAATAAATAAGAGGTGAATCTTAAAGGAGGGAAAGAATTCCCTCCCGGAGGCCTTCTTCCAGGCCGCCAGCAGGGGGCAGCGGAGGCCACGCCTTGGTTCCGCACAGGGGCCTTCCTGGAGTGCAGCAAACAAGCATTTATTAGGCCTCATTTGGTCCTGAGCGCGCCACTTCTCCCCGCCCCTGGGCGCGCACCTGCCCGGCCCCGCCTGTGCTCCCCGTGGCGGCTGGCAGAGGGCGCGCGCGAGCGTCCGAGTCGGGCCCTGTTTTCCGGAGAGCGGGGACAAACTTAACATTAACCAAAAACGTCTCCCCGCAGCGGACACGAGGGCGAGGGAGCCGTGCCGGCTTCGGTGCATGGTGGCCGGGCCCGGAGGAGGCCCGCCCGGCAGAGTTCATGGCCATGTAAACAGGGCTGCGTGGAAGTTGCCCAGCGTCCATGTCCCCAAGCGCAGGACTCAAGGTCCATGCTGGTCCTGCTGGACGCGGAGCTCAGTGCAGGAACTGGGCTGCCAAGGCCACGCGAGTCTGAGTGGGAGAACAAGTGCATGGTCACGGCCCAGCCTGGCAGGTGGAGGCTCCATCAGGGCCATTAACAGACGGGCAAGCTGAGGCTGGAGGAGGGGGAGGGTGGGCTGGGCTGTGGGCTGCTCAGAGCAGGGCTATGCTGACTTGAGAGGAACCTGCATCCTGCTAAGGATGCGTGGAACATTCTAGAAGCATCCCCGCCGGCTGAGCCTGGGGTTATCCGCGAGCCCTGGCTGGGTGGGCTCCGGGTCTGGGTTAGCGGCTCGCACACTGAGGAGGGGGCTCGGGTCACCCCCGCAGCCCGCCAGCATTTCCTTAAAGGGCCCGGGCGTCCGTTCCCTGGCTGAGGCTGAGCAGGACTGGCTGCGGGGCCAGCGTCCCCGCCGTCCCAGGCAGCAGCGCCACGCCCGCGGCTTTTCCTCGAGGGGCTGGGTGCGGGGCGGGTGCGGGGCCAGGTGCAGGCCAGGCGCCTCCTCCCTCTCCAGCCACCGCTGCCTCTTGGGCCCCCGGGCGGGCTCTGGAGCTCGCGTTGGAGTCCGCGGGCCCGAGCAAGGAGGCGCTGGTCCTGAGGGAGACGCTACGCGGGGTGGGCACTGCAGCAGGGGGTGCCCTCTGGTCCCCAGCCCCACCTCCCAGCCCCGTGGCTGCCCCAGAGCCCCCGGGGTCCCCCGAGGTCCTGCATTGCAGGCCGGGGGCACCCCTGGCGCCCCATGCATGCACGGCCTTCCCAGCGCCCGCAGCCCGGGGCCCTGGACCCTCCTACCTGCACGGAGGGCGCCCCCGCCCCCGGCCGCGGCCAGGCCCTTGGCCTCCAGGAAGGGGCCTTGGGAGGTGGTGGGAGGGGTCCGGCTGCTCCGCGGGCCCTGAGCGCCCGGCCGGGCACAGGAGCTGGGGATCGGGCAGCGGGGCTGGGAGCAGCCGCGCCTCCCGGGGGCGGGGGGAGGGGCGGGGGGCTGCTCCCAATCAGAGCCGGGCTCGCCCCAGCAGCCCAGTGCCTTGGGTGGCCACTCGCCGGTCGTCGGAGCTCCTGTAGCAGCTGCCCCCTCCATCTCTCCCTCTCCTCTCCCCCTCTAGCTCCCAGGCCATGGGGGCCGCGTGCCGGTCCGGGGTAGGGTCGGCAACGCCCCGCGCCAGCATGGAGGTGCCAGGCTTCCCAGTGCCACGCAAGGCCGGCGAGGCCCCGGTGAAGTGGCAGTTGTGCTACGACGTGACGGCCAAGATGTGGTGGATGGTGAGTGGGCGCTGGGACCACGTGGGCCAGCATCGTGGCCCGCTCGGCCAGGCCCCTGTGGCCCCTTGGGGGGATCTGTGGGAAGGCCGCTCCCAGGGGCTCCAGGCAGGGCCAGGGCAGCTCCTCTAGGCTCGGACGCCCTTCTGGAAGCTTCTAGGGGGCTAGGCCGTGGCCCTCGGGGCTGTGACCCCACTGTGGGGGAGGGAGAGATTCCGGGCCGGGCTGGAGTCTGTGGGGCCAGGCTGGGGGCGGGAGAGGCCTGGGCCATCCACCGGGGGACTTGGAGCCTGCAGCCGGGGGCCAGGTCTCATCCCGCTATGGAAACGGCCTGTGTCTCATGGCCCTGGCTACGGGGCCCTGACCCCGGCAGCCACCGGGCGGGGGTGGGGGTTCCCCGGTCCCCAGTGCCGAGTTCCGGGCTCAGCTTCAGCTCTCGGTCTCCCCTTGGCCAGCATTTATCATGTGCCTACTGTATCCCGGCCCCAACTCAGGTACTCAAGAGAAGGCCAGGTGGGGGCAGCGGGGTGCAGGGGCCCTCTTGGACCTGAGCGGCCGCAAAGCCGAGACCTGGCAACTGGCAAAATGGGCAAAGAGAAAAGGGGGCAGAGGGCAGGGCCGGGGTAAAGGCCCTGGAGCAGCACGGAGCCAGGAGGCCGGTGCGGCTTAAGCAGAGCCGGGGGAGGCCCACAGCAGAGGCCCAGGCTCCCGTTCAGGGGGGTTACCCCCCCCACCCCCCGCGAGTCCCGGGCGCAAGTCAGTGGGGGGTGGGGTTTCCTGCAGAGGTGCGACCTGGGGGCACCTGGATGCCTGCCACTCCCCAGCCCTTGGCAGGAGCCCGGAGCCGCGTCACCCGTTACTAGGCCCCCAGCACAGCGCGGCCGCCCTGGAGCAAGGGAGGGGGCCACGTGCCTGCTAGGGCCGCGCCGGCCACGCTGTGCAGGGCTGAGGTCCCCGTCTCGGGAGGCATCCAAGCCTAGCGGGGCCGCGGCATCTACAGGAGCAGCGTCTACACCGGGCCGCTGGGATCCAGGCGGGAAAAAGGGACCCGCAGCCGGCATGGCCGCGAGAGCTGCTTCCGTGGCTTTGTCCCGGGGTGGGGGTCCCACGGAGGAGGCGAGAGCGAGGATGCGCTGGGCCAACAAGGACAGGGGCCGGCCACCGCCAGCCTCGGTCTCCCCTGCCCTCCGCAAGGCCACTGCCCAGACCGGAACTGCGGGCCGGGCATGTGGGGGCGGCCGTAGTCGGACCTCCGGAGGCTCTGCCGTGAACCGGCAGCCAGGCCGGGGGCTCGTGGGCATGGGGCCGGCACTGAGGAGGCGGCGCTGGCAGAGGGTCTGGAGTCTGGGGGCTGAGGGCGCGGCCATGCAAAGGCCCTGGGGCGGGATGGAGCTGTGAGGTGGTGGGCGGGGCCCTCGGGAGCCACAGTGGGGTTTAGGCCAGCAGACGTCCCCTGTGCCTGTCTGAGTGTCACCCGCCGCCTCCCCTGCTGTGTGCTGGCGCTGGGGTGGGGGTCGGTGTGCACCATCTCCCAGCCCTTGGCCGCCGCCCGCTGTGCCCACATCTGAGGCTCCAAGGAGCCAGCCAGTCTGTTGCAAAACAGGGAATGTGTCCCGGGGCCTGGCAGGAATGTCGGCGGGGATGGGGCCGGGCTGGGCGGGGGCCGCAGGGCAGCGGGGCCATGGGTGCCTCCTCACCCCCGCCCGGGACACTGCGCAGATGGGGGCTGGGCTGGGCCCCTGGGGCAGGCGAGTGAGTGAATGAGTGAGTGAATGAATGAATGAGTGGCCCGCCCAAATGAGGCCCTTCAGTCTCCCAGGTCAGCGGCCGTTCCCCCCCCCCCCGCGCGCTCAGAGAGGGGCAGGCGCTCCTGGGGGCTCTGAGCTCTGCCGGGATGGCTTGGCCGCCTGCGCAGGGTGGACGTGGCTGGGAGCCCTGGCTGGGTGGGAGGAAGTGAGGGAACTGCTCAAGGCCACAGACGCCGTGCTGGGGGCTTAAAAATGAACACGAAAAGACAAATTTTTACAAGAATACGGAATAGCAGTATATCTTATTCATTACTGGTGAGAATACATAGTGGGACAGAAATTTTACCAGACAGCTTGATGTGTTGTTAGAAATCCAACCATAGTATAACCATATCATACAACACACAGGTTCCAATATATTTAAAACAAGAGTAGATAAAAACTGATGTGAAATATATATAGCAACTTTATTCATAACGGATAAAATTCATATAGAATCAATTTGTTCTTCAGCAGTTAGCCAGATAACCACATATTCAAAATGCGGATAGTTCATGGGAGGAAACAAGAGATGCAGAAACAGGAGGTGCATAGGGTGTGGGTATTGGGCATGGGAACACAGAGAGAAAAACCCGGCTGCAGCCAGAGGAGTTCTAGAAACCTAAGTATGACAGTGGGTTCAAGCAAGAGCAGAGAGGTATATAAAGGTTGCTGCAGGCTGGAAGCACAGGCAATGAAGTTACTGCAGGGGGGTAGAAAGATCACTCTGGGGAAGGGAAGCAGACAGTTGAGGGAAGATCTTGGCTTCATGTAAGAGGGGCTGGAGGACATGATGATTGGTATGGTACAGGCAGACACTCAGGAGAAGATGTGCTGGAGACACAGGGGGTGGAGACTCATGCAGCTGGCACATGCTGCAGGCACAAGGAATAGGGAATGTTGAAACGTGATATGAATCTCATAGATGTTATAAATGACAACATACCAAGGGTGAACAGGTGTCACAGTTAAATGAGAGATAGACACTGGAGAACATACATGGGTTTCAGACATAGGAATGGGTAGACATGAAGCCTGATATGGCTGCAGGCACATGGGGATGGAGATGCTGAGGCAGACAGGACCTGCACACACAGGGTTTGGAAACATGTAAGAAAATTAAGGGATTGCAGAAAAATCAGTGCTGAGAGAAAATCTGCATCCTTAAGTGAATATGCTAGGACACCACAAACTAATCATCCCAGCTTTTTAATTCTTAAGAATTAAAATGAAAATGATTAAGAATATTTAAATAGCCGGCGCCGTGGCTCAACAGGCTAATCCTCTGCCTTGCGGCGCCGGCACACTGGGTTCTAGTCCCGGTCGGGGCACCGATCCTGTCCCGGTTGCCCCTCTTCCAGGCCAGCTCTCTGCTGTGGCCAGGGAGTGCAGTGGAGGATGGCCCAAGTCCTTGGGCCCTGCACCCCATGGGAGACCAGGAGAAGCACCTGGCTCCTGCCATCGGAACAGCACGGTGCGCCGGCTGCAGCGCGCTACTGCGGCGGCCATTGGAGGGTGAACCAACGGCAAAAGGAAGACCTTTCTCTCTGTCTCTCTCTCACTGTCCACTCTGCCTGTCAAAAAAAAAAGAATATTTAAATAAAGTTAGGAAAAGTCTAATAGCAAACATCAATAAAATGTTGGTTTCACAAAAGTACTACAGATACATATAAGCAAGGAAAAACATTTTTTAAAATATTAACAAAATTGATAAGCCAGTAGCCAAGTTTAAGAAATTGAAACAGTGCCATTCTTTACAGGGCTTATTGAACTCACCAAGATATTAAGATTTTGTGAAATTCTTATGAGTAAAAGTTTGACTCCAAAGAGGCAATGAACAGAATGGGAGAAAATATTTTCAAACTATGTAACTGATAAAGAAACTCAATCATGACAACAAAATAAACATCCAGTTAAGAAACGGTTCAAAGGACTTGAGCAGATTTTTTTTTTCAAAAGATGAAATTCAAATGGCCAAGAGACACATGAAAAAATGATTATGATTACTAGCCATCAGGTGACTGAAAATAAAAACCACATTGAGGTTTTTAATCTCACCCCAGTTAGAACAGTTTCAAAAAGCAACCAAAAAACAATAAATGCTGGTGGAGATTGTGAGGAAGTACTCTAATACTCTGTTGGTGGGAATGTAAACTAGGACAGCTGTTGTGGAAACAGTATGGAGATTCCTCATATGACAGGAAGCAGGAGGGAGGATGGCAGCATGAGTGGGAGGGAGGGTAGTAGGGTGGGAAATAGCACTATGCTCCTAAATCTGTATTTATGAAATACATGAAATTTATTTACCTTACATAACTAGAAAATTCTTTAAAAACTGACTCCAGAGTTAAAAATTTGCTACATTTTGAAACCCAATTTCCAAAACCACAAATATAAGATGAAATAGGAAAATTCCTATATAATTGAATAAGTTGAACCAATTTTTGGAACTGCAAACCCACCAATCAATAAACATGCTCCACAAACAAAAATCTGGGTCCAGACTTATGGAACATTATACACTTCTAAGAGAAAAAAATAAATAAATAATTAAAAAAACAATGAATTTCCCTGAGTTGTTCCAAGTGGACATACACAGAATGCTTTGAATCTGTTTTTGGAAGCTAGTGTTACACATATGATACAAACGAGACCAGGGTATACAATGAAAATGAAATCAGAAAGCATGTCTTTCATAAACTGAGGTACATATATCTAAGCAAAATATAATTATATGAGTTCAATGATATAGGAAAGCATAACAGATCAATAACAAGTGAGCAAAACTAAAAATTGAAGATTTTTAGCATTCTCAAACAAACTCTATAAATCATCCAAATAGGGGAAAAGGAAATTACATGACCATTTAGATTAAATACTAAAAAGCATTTAATAAAATTCAATATCCAGCCAGAAAATAAATCAATTTATAGCAGAACAGGAAAACACAGTGAATTCCTTTGTGTGATCAAGATAGTCTAAAATGGAGCACAGAACACTACTTAATACAGGGCCAGTGAAAGCTTTATCCTGGGAACAGACCTGGACATGACTGCCTGCTCTCACCATCCCTCCAACACAGTACTGGAGGAGTGGTCAGGAAATCAATAAAAAAGAAACATAAAGTTTAAATATCAACTTTTAAGCAATGACACTCAATATATGTGGATGACAGCATTATATGGAGAGATAATCCACTCTAACCCTAAGCCAAATACAACCGGTAAGTGAATTTAGTAAGACTACCAGTGTACATTCATTATAAGTCACAGCAAGAAACAAACAGAAAACATTAAAGGACAAAAGGCAAACTAGCAAACATGTATCTACAAGAGGAATTTAAGTTATGTAATATCTTTAAACATTATTCAGACTCATACTAAACAATCATGCACAGACACAAAGGACACAACAGAGAAATGACTCCAGAACATGGAGAAAACAAAGACCCAGAAGTCAATGAAACACCAGTAGGTCAGGAAATTCTATCTCACCTGAGTGCAGCTTCAGATCACCAGGGCTGTGCAGCAACAGGGAGGTGCCCTGCCGCTGGGGAATCCTGCAGTATAGGAGGCGGCTTCAGACCCCAGCCCAGCTCCTCACTCCCCTCACCTGGCAACAGTCTCCCACACCCACTATGCCAAGGAGCATACTGATTGGTTACAGCTTTATGACATCACCCATGCCCACCTGCTTTGCAAACTGTCCAACCAGGCACCCTTGTAGGGGGAGGGGCAACCACGTAATCTCGCGAGATTGTCATGTCACAGTCTCTTCCAGGCTGCACTGGGCAAAATGCCCCTGTAGTGGCTCAGCTTTCTCCCCTCTGCAAAGAGGGAGCCGGAGACTTGAGAAGCAGGAAATGCGGATAGCTTAGGGCCCGGTGTCTGAGAAGGGGGAGGTGGAATGGGTGGATCCTGCTAGAACTGACTGTCCTGGTCCCTCGACTTGGACTTCCCCACGGTGAGCTCCTGAATCTGCGGACTCCACCAGGTGAGGGCTGGGCTGGCTCTGGAATATGGACGGCAAGCCTGTCCCTGCACAGAGACTTCAGCTCAGCACCAGAACCTTCTCTTCTGAGTGGCTGCACTTCCGCCACTCCTCAGGTTGTGCAGTGAGGACAGGAGGGTGATCAGGGAGAATCTGGACTCGAGTACAGGGTCCAGGCAAGGAGGAGCTGTGGTCTGTTGGGATCCTGGTCCCTCCTCTCTCCCCAGTGGCATACAGGCTCACAGCTCTAAATCAGAGAATAAACAGTTTTGACTCAGCTTTTCTGTCCAGGGGTTGGGAAGGGCATCTGATGATGAACTTGTTGGCAGAGTTCTGAGGCAGCTGCAGGCTTCACCAGGACACTTGAAGGGTTGATTCTGGTGAAATTTCACATAACAGGAAATCGGGGAATGCCTCCCTGACACTCCAGTGTAAAATACCCTTGTGCCTGTGTTCACTTTACATTCCTTAAGCACCGCCATTGGCTTGACTTTACCTTTGCAAACTTTTCAGGGTGATGTCACCTCCACTCGCCCTCGTCCCTTTTCCTCTCCTGGTTTTTAAAACTGCCTGGAGCTGATGTTCCAAGAAGCTCCCATGGCCGAGGCTCCATGATGTCTCGTGGATGTCATTCCTTGGGTCTCTCATCCTACTGGTCGGTTCTTGGTCCTGAAGCTTCTCCTGGGACTAAGTGAAAACTCTGGGTACACCTGCTGTCTGTATGGCTAAGCACTTGGGACATGAGGTTTTCCTATAACCGCAGTTTCTATTCTGGGAGACATATTAGGAGTCAGCTAAGTGGATGCTGGTGTCTAGGGGACAAGACAGAAATAATTCTCTCAGACTTGTGAAGGGAGAAGAGCTGTCAGAGAAGTCAGGGCAAACCCTGCCTTCCTAAGCAGTGCAGACCTGAAAAGCAAATGCACTTTGGGCACACAGCAGTTTGTTTTCGCTTCCAGGGAGTTGGTGTAGTTAGACTGTAATGTGTGCCAAGTGAGATTGTCTGGGAGGGCAAGATTCTGCCTGTGGAGAGAAGGCTTAGGGATTTGAGAATTTGCATCTGTAGGATGATAAAATATACACTTGATATTTGTCCCCATTTTCTGGTGCAGAGGTCTTAAGTGTTGCATTTTAATACATGTTTTGTCACTTTCTTCTACTGAGAAGATAAATTAAAATATCTCTTGGCATTCATGGATCCAATGAACTTTATACTCACCTTTATAATTCTGTTAAGAATCTTGACATTAACAGTATTGCTATGCATATCCAACTTTGCTCCTTCCTGTGAATTTTACTTTTAACCTTCACATAGTCTCAGTGTTTGTCATGATCATTATTTTTTATTGTGCTGTGATGCCAAAAATTGAAAAAATACTTTTATGAGGCCAGTTTTCCCAGAGACCATCAGGATGCCAGCTGTTATCTAAAGAAGAATAAATATTTTGAATAATAAATATGATTGCAGACCATAAATTATTGTGTAGTGTATCACTCAGAGGCTGCTCAAAAGAGTTTCTTAATGGATTTGTGCCCATTTCATATGTTATTATTATTGTTCAGGGAAGCAAGATGCTTCTCAGTATTGACTATTTTGAGGAAGTTTATTCTGCCTTTGATAATCCTAATAGTTCTTATTTGGGATGCAGAGAGAATGCAGTAGAGTTAATTTGTATGGAGGACCAGTCAGTTATGGTAGTAACAAGAGGGACATAATGGGCATTTTCATGTGTCCCTTTACCATTTATTTATTTACTTGAAAATAAATTACAGGCAGTGAAAGGGAGAGGAGGAGAGGGGGGAGAGGGGGGAGAAGGGGGAGAAAGAGAGAGAGAGAGAGAGAGAGAGAGAGAGAGAGAGAGAGAACTGCCATTCATTGCTTTTATTATTTTTTTTGTAGAAACTGGTGTTTATTTTCTGTCAACCTCACATCCATGTTTGCCTCAGAGACTGTGAAAAGCAGCTTAAGATCACTCAGTGTCTGTTCCTACCAACTCAGTGGACTGTTTTTTTTATTATTATTCAGTGTTTCACTTTCCAGATGGCCACAATGGCCAGTGCTGTGCCAAGCTAAAGCCAAGAGACAGGAGCGTGAAGGTTCTTCCAGGTTTCTCACATGGGCGGCAGGGTCAAACAATTGGGCCACCTTCCACTACTTTTCCCATGCCATTAACAGGGAACTGGATCAAAGTCAGAATTATGGAAAGAGAGAGACAGAGACAGAGACAGAGAGAAAGAGAGAGAGAGAGGGAGGGAGGGAGAGAAATAGATCCACTTACCATATTTGAGATGTGTTTACACAATGCCCTTTTTGTTTTGACTTAACAAAGTGACAGAAGTGTTGTCTGGTGTTGCGAGTGTGTGACATACTCACACATGACATACTAATATATCTCTACAATAGCATAAGTCTAGGCCTTTTATTAAGGTGAGGCCAGCTCCAGTCTTCAGGTCTTGTTTTGACTTTCTTGTTAGCTAAACATGGAAATATTTCCTTTATTGTATTGCATTCTTCTTTCCATTAAGTGCTCCAGTTAAAATAAATACTCATACTCTTTAGAAAATTATGTAGGGGCTGGTGCTGTGGCAAATCTGGTAAAGCCATCACCTGCAGTGCCAGCATCTCATATGGGCACCAGTTCAAGACTCGGCTGTTCCACTTCTGATCCAGCTCTCTGCTATGCCCTGGGAAAGCAGTGGAACATGGCCCAGTTGCTTGGGCCCCTGCACCAGTGTGGGAGATCCAGAAGAAGCTCCTGGCTGCTGGCTTTGGATGGGCACAACTCTGGCCAGTGTGGCTAATTGAGGAGTGAACTAGCCCATGGAAGACTTCTTTCTCTGCCTTTCTATCTCTCTGTGTGTAACACTCACTTTCAAATAAATAAGTAAATCCTTAAAAAGGAAAATTATGTAACATTTTATTAAAATCAGTTTTATAATTCACATGAATCCAAGACATTGAAGTAAATTTCCAGAATGCAAACCCAGCAAAAAATCAAACATGATCATTACCCCAGTCAGGTCTTTGTGATTTAGGAAAAAGGTTCTTGATGCTAATTTGTCAACATTCCCTCATATTCCAGAATTGAAACTCAAGTTGTATGTGATGGGACAAGTATATAAGCCTCAGCCATTCTTGCTTGTTGCCCAGTCTCTGGGCTGTTCTTCATGAAATTTCTATTTTCTCATATTGTTCTTGCTTAATCCATTTATCATGGCAATAATAACAGATAAGGAACAGGAAACAAGAGCTAAGAGAATAAGATGCACTCTTTTGAACAAGGTGCCCTTATACAGGACTGTGTTCTTGGAAGTCTAACTTCCAAGATTTGGTTAATTGAATGCTCTTTTTTGTGAATATTTTGTTAATATTTTTAGATTCTTAGACTTTGATTAATGATTGAATAACTTCATGCAAGGCACATTGTAGGGAAAATTGAATCTCCTAAAGGAGATGTCACCACATTGTTCATTACAGTCTTTACCTGAGAGAGTCATTTGTTATGGAAAGGAGTGATGAACAATGATGATAACATCAGAATAAACTCTCTCTAGAAAACAATCAGATATTTCCTAATTTTTTTGTTATGATAATTGAAGTTTATTCTCAACACAGATATTTCCTAATTACACTCAGATTCCTGTCTCATGGTTTGGACTGAGGAGATGGGAGAGGGAAACACACCTCCTCTGCAACACCAAGCAGTGGGCTCTCACTCCTTTGCTGAAGGAACTGTGATTCCCAGGCCTCATACAAATACAGACACCAATTCTCTCCTTCACCTTTCTCTCTTCCTTCCTTTCTCATTGTAACAAACCCAGACAATGTTTTTATTGGAGACATCTATCTTTAAACTTTTTGTGATAAAAAATCAATGAATTGACTGCAAACTCATCCAATCATATCTTTATTCATGCTTATCTAGGATTAACATGTAACTACGGGTACAACAACAAACCTAAATTATCTGTCTACCATCTTCAGTATTTCATGTTTCATGGATCTGGCCTTTTGTGGAAAAGCTACTTGTAGGTTTCCAAGCCATATGATCACAAACATTAGCTACCTTCTCTCTCCAAGGAAAATGAGTACATTTAGACGAAGTTGTCTTACATATTTTATCAGATGTTTGTTCTTTTGTCTGAGCATCCTTCTGGTGTATTGGAACCTCAACTACTTGTCAAGACACATTCTTTGTATCACTAGATAAAAGAGCAAAGTTGAGAAACATTTTCTCATGTAGTGACATTTAGAGGTCACATTCCAGACAATAACTTATAAGAGTGCTGTGATCTTAAATGCTTTTCTCAGAAAAGTCAAGTTTATAAATGAATGTTTAGTTTATAAAGGAATGTATTAGGCAAGAGCTAAATGCAGCTCTGAAACACATGGAAAGAGGGCTACTACACAAAAAGTTTTAAGGACTTGTCCAAGGTTACACAGCTGATAAGTGGTCAAGGAGGAATTTTTGTTTTTATTTGACAGGTGGAGTCATAGACAGTGAGAGAGAGAGAGAAAGAGAGATAAAGTGAAAGAGAGAGAGAGAAAGGTCTTCCTTCCATTGGTTCACTCCCCAAATGGCTGCTATGGCTGTAACTATGCCAATCCGAAGCCAGGAGCCAGGTGCTTACTCCTGGTCTCCCATGTGGTGTAGGGGCCCAAGCACTTGGGCCATCCTCCACTGCCCTCCCGGGCCTCAGCAGAGAGCTGGACTGGAAGAGGAGCAACTGGGACTAGAACCGGTGCCCATAAGGGATTCTGACTAATCAAATAGATAGGATACCTTGTAGTAACACAAAATTGTGAATCCAACTCTTTAGTGGCCCATTAGCTGTCCATGGGTAGTTTAGTTTATAATCCTTCCCACAAACACCTTGCAGAGAATACATGCTGTTTTGCTGAAAATGGTTTTGACTTCATGTCACTAAAAGCCCACCTGAAAATGGGTGGAAGAATGAGGAGATCCAGATCCAGAGTGGTCCTGGGGTTGAAGAATTTGGTTGCTGAGTGATGTTATTGAGAACGTGGGCTCTTTTCACCTCTGCTCTGTGGCACACAACACTAGCATTATCCGAAAGTTGATTCTCTTTGTGGCAACAGGAATGATGGCTTGGAGCAAGCAATTGAGATTATCCACTCTTTTATTTATAGCAAGCAAAAAGAGAAATTGGTTTTCATCTCTTTCTTTAAAAACTGAGGTGGTGGTGGGTGATTGGAACAGTGCTTAAGATGCCTCAGGACACTTTCAAACCAAACTACAGTGCCTGGGTTCAAGTCTTCTTAACACTTCCAATTCCAACTTCCTGCCAATGTGTCCTGCCCATGTGCAACCTGGGAGGCAGAAAGTGATGGCTCATATTCCTGCTACCCATGAGGGAAACCAGATTGAGTTCTTTACTCCCAACCTCAGCCTGGCCCAGACATAATCATTGCATTGGATGGAAGATCTCTGTCTTTCAAATAAATATTTAAGTAAACAAATAAATTAATAAATCCAAGGTAGAAGGTGTTGTGGTACAGTGAGTTGATTAAGCTGTTGCTTGGGAAGGCCACAGGCCATATTAGAGTACCTGCAAGCAAGTCCCACTTCTGCTTCCAATTGAACTACCTCTTAATGCACCAGGAATGCAACAAGTGATGGCCTAAGTATGTGGGTTTCTGCCACTCAAGTGGGAGACCAGCATGGAGTTCCTACCCTCAACTTGACTGAGCCCCAGCTTTGCAGACATTTGGGGAATGACCTAGTAAATGGAAGATCTCTCCTTGTTCTCTGTCACTCTGCCTTTCAAATAAATAAATCTTTAAAAAATCTAGGAAGAATTTTTTTTCTCACCAACCATCTCTTGTCCAATAGCAATGGCTACAAGTATGTTCTGAATGAGGCATTAACAGACAAATGGCCATCAAGGCCAAGGAAGTGGGTACATGGCAGGGCTGCTTGTGGCAGACAGTTCTATAGCATTTTAGGAGGAATGCTCCCTCTGGACTAAACACTCAGAGATATGCTCTGCACCCTTCCCTCCCTACCCTTGCAGTAACCTTCAGCAATACCTAAATGGCCCTGCCCCAGGATACTGCTTCCAAAACTGTCTGTGACCACAGAGAAGAGGTGGCCTGGGGAGTGGTCACTGAGGAGAGAGGAAAGGCTGGGAACCTCAGAGACTCCTTTTCCTGGCCTGGAGTCCCTGCTCCTATGTCACAGATCTGCAACAGAGCATGCCTGTCACCTCCCTCAGCCTTCAACACCTCTATTAACATTGCCCATGACTACATTAGACTTGGGGATCACAAGTCAAATTCCTAGGTTTGCCACTAAGTCAACTCCTCAGTGTGTCCCTCCCAGGAAATGAGATTGGGAAAAACTCCCAGCCTGTCAGGGGCTTCTGATCTGACCTGTGTTTTGTGGGGTGTGGCCTTTCCCCATCTGAGTGGGACCTGTTCCCCTAGCTGTAGCTCTATGGGAGGCTGCTGTGTTTAGCTCCTGGCCCAATCCTTGTATTGGGAGGATTCACCAATTAAGCCTTTGCATTCTGTGTGTGTGTGGGGGGGGTGGTTAGGTGGTTGATGTCCCCATTAAAATGTAGTAGTGGAAAACTGTCCCCAGGAACTTCTGGATGAGCTCTGCACTTGCTCTGCCCTCTTCTCCAAGGACTCATCCAGGATGGAGCACTTCTCCATGGGCCCCTCCGACTTTTTTTTAAAAAAGATTTTATTTATTTATTTATTTGAGTGGTAGAACCACAGAGAAAGACAGAGAGGAGATCTTCCATCCACTGGTTCACTCCCCAAATGGCTTCAATGGCCAGAGCTGTGCCCATCTGAAGCCATGAGCCAGGAGCTTCATCCAGGCCTCCCACAACTAAAATAAGAAACAGAAAGATATAGAGGGTGCGGCGATGTTGTGGAATAACAGGTAAAGTCTAAGCCTGCAGTGCTGGCATCTCATATGGGTGCCAATTGGAGTCCCAGCTGCTCCTCTTCTAATCAAGCTGTCTGCTATTGGCTGGGAAAGCAGTGGAAGGTGACCCAACTCCTTGGGTTCCTGTACCTACGTGGGATACCTGGAAGAAGCTCATGACTTTGGATAAGCTCAGCTCTGGCTGTTGCAGTCATTTGAGGAGTGAAACTGCAGAATGGAAGATCTCTCTCTCTCTCTCTCTCTCTCTCTCTCTCTCTCTCTCTGTAACTGTCTTTCAAATAAGTAAAATAAATCCTTTAAAAATGATTAACTCCACCTTGACTTAATTACTGATTCCCAGTTGGAGGTTAATACCTAATTTTCAAACTAACACTTTCTCTTCAATGCTAAAACACTGCTGCCTGGCTTCTGTATAAAACTCCCTTGAGTGACCTGCCCAGTTCCCTACTTCTTTACCAAGGCATCCCTGATACCAGCACTTCTGGCACTTGCATTAGAATTTCTGCTTAGCAAGTAACTATGCACTTGGATTGCAAAAGGTCTTTTAAATGTTCAAGAATTTCTATGCCATTTATTAAGTTTAATAGTTTATTATAATCATTCTTTTTTATTTCATAAATGTGAATTTACAAAGTGCAACTTTCTATTGTTGTGGCTTCCTCCCCCAAACTCCCTCCCTCCCATGACCCTCCCCTCTCCCTCTCCCTCTCCCATCCCACCCTTTATCAAGTTTCATTTTCAATTACCTTCATATACTGAAGATCAACTTAGTATATACCAAGCAAGGATTTCAACAGGCTGCACTCACACAACCGCACAAGGTATAGGGTACTGTTTGACTAGTAGTGTTTTTAAGTTTCATAGTAAAACACACTAAGGAAAGAGATCCTATGTGGGGAGCATGTACCCAATGACTCCCATTATTGATTTAACAATTGGCACTCTTATTTATGACGTCAGCAATCACCCGAGACTCTTGCTATGAGCTGTCTAGGCTATGGAAGCCCCTTGAGTTCACCGACTCTGAACTTGTTTAGTCAAGGCCGTGTCACAGTGGAGGTTCCTTCCTCCCTTCAGAGAAAGGCACCTCTCTCCTTGATGGCCTGTTCCTTTTGCTGGGGTCTTGTTCACCATGATCTTTCATTTAGATTGTTTTTTTGCCACCATGTCATGGCTTTCCATGCCTGTGAGACTCTCATGGACCTTTTAGCCAGATCCAAATGTTCCAAGGGTTGATTCTGAGGCAGGAGGGCTCTTTTGGGCATTTGCCATTCTATGAGTCTGCTGTGTGTCCTGCTTCCCCCGCAGGATCATACTCTCCCTTTTAATTCTATCCTTTATTATTTGCTTACACTGGTCTTATTTGTGAAATCTCTTCGACACATACCCTATCTTTTTGATTGGTTGTGTATTTATACTTATCACTTTACCAAGTGCACTGGCATTGGTACCTGCCTCCTTGGTAAGATTGAGTTGAAATCCCCTGGCACATTTCTAGTTCCACCATTGGAGGTAAGTCTGAGTGAGCTTGTGCCAACCTATATATCTCCTCCCTCTCTTATTCCCACTCCTATGTTTAACAGAGATCTATTTTCTGTTAATTTTAAATGCCTAAGAATGATTGTGCATTGATTACAGAGTTCAACCAGTGGTCTTATGTAGAACAAACAGAGCAACAACAACAACACCACCAACAAAAATACCAAAAGGAATAAAATAGTAAGTTGTTCCTCAACAGTCTAGACAAGGGCTGGTCCTGTCATTGTCTCTCATAGTGTCCATTTCACTTAGCAACAACAACAACAACAACAAAAATACTAAAAGGAATAAAATAGTAAGTTGTTCCTCAACAGTCAAGACAAGGGCTGATCATGTCATTGTCTCTCGTAGTGTCCATTTCACTTCAATGGGTATCATTTTAGATGCCCATTTAGTTGCCATAGATCAGGGAGAACATATGATATTTGCCCCTTTTGGACTGGCTTATTTCACTCAGCATGATGTTTTCCAGCTTCCTCCATTTTGTTGTAAATGCCCGGATTTTGTTGTTTTTTACTGCTGTATAGTGTTCCATAGAGTACATATCCCATAGTTTCTTTATCCAGTCATCTGTTGATGGACATTTAGGTTGATTCCATGTATTAGCTATTGTGAATTGAGCTGCAACAAATATTGAGATGCAAATGGCTCTTTTTTTCTCCCCTTTAACTCCATTTGGGTAAATTCCAAGGAGTGGGATGGCTGGGTCCTGTGGTAGTGCTATATTCAGGTTTCTGAGGACTCTCCAAACTGTCTTCCATAGAATTTTTAGAAAGCTAAATATAAATTTCATAGGTACAACATTTGTAATATAGCAGTTCTTCTCCCCATTTCCACCCTTCCACTCCCAAACCATCCCACCTCCTACTCCCTCTCCCATTCCATTCTTCATTAAGATTCATTTTAAATTATCTTTACATACAGAAGATCAACCCTATACTAAGTAAAGATTTCAACAGTTTGCACTGACACAAACACACAAAGATAAAGTATTGTTTGAAGACAAGTTTTGCCATTAATTGCAGTAGGTTAAGCATGTGATGTTGACATTCCATATCAGAGTACAGTTGGAGTCCCAACTGCTCCATTTCATATCCATCTTCCTGTTAGCATACCTGAGAAGGCAGAGGAAGAAGTTTCAACTGCTAGAGCCATTACCACTTATGGGAGAGACTCAGATGGAATGCTGATCTCCAGCTTCATCCTGGCCCAGACCTGATGATTCTGGCCATTTTGGGAGTGAAACATTAAATGGAATATCTGTATCTTCTCCCTCCCAACCCCCAGGATAATTGCTGTTCACATAAATAAATCGATTTTTAAAAACTTTTATTTAGTAAATATAAATTTCCAAAGTACAGTTTATGGATTGCAATGGCTTCCCCCCCATAACTTCTCTCCCACCCACAACCCTCCCAACTCCTGCTCACTCTCCCATTCCAATCACATCAAGATTCATTTTCAATTATCTTTATATACAGAAGATCAATTTAGTATATATTAAATAAAGATTTCATCAATTTGCAGCCACACAGAACATAAAGTGTAAAATACTTTATCCCTTTTAGTTTTTTTTTGTTGTTGTTGTTCTACTTAATACTATTTGTTGAACTCTGTAATTAACACACAATTATTCTTAGGTGTTTAGATTTAACTGAAAAGTGATCCCTGTTAAATTTAAGAGTGGGAAGAAGAGAGGGAGGAGATGTACAATTTGGGACGTGCTCAATCGGACTTGCCCCAAATGGTGGAGTTAGAAATGTGCCAGGGGATCCCAATACAATCCCATCAAGGTGGCATGTACCAATGTCATCTCACTAGTCCAAGTGATCAATTTCAGTTCACAATAGATTTTAAAAAAAAATTTGAATTCTATGTGCCATTTTTGCATAATATGCATTTTCCATGAAGTGTGAGAACTGTTTACATGTATGGATTTCAAAATTGGTTGCACAAAATAAAGATCCATTAATTCAATTTTCCATAAGGTTTTGAAAACCTCTTATTTTGCTTTTATTTCTATTTTTCTATAAATAATACCTATATTTGCATTTCTTGCAAAACATTGATTGCATTTCCTTCCTCATTTTGACCCTACTGATATCACTCTAGTTTGATTTTAATTTCTTATATGCATAATTGTATTCTGTCTTGCAATTTCTTCTCATCTCAGTCTATCCTATGTGAAGTAATCAGATCAAACTTCTTGGAGAACAGTTTTTATCTTGTTACTCTCCTGTACAAAAGTGGTTAAGAGACAAGAAGAATATTCATATTTCATTAAAAATAAAATACAAAATCTTTAGTCAGATAATTATGGATATCATAAATCCAATGGCCTGTTAAATTTTCTTTTAAAAAAGGCTTATTTATTTGAAAGTCAGAGTGACAGGGAGTGAGACCAAGGGCTGATGGAGGAAAAGAAGGGAAGAGGAAGAGGGAGAGGGAAGGAGAGGGGGAGAGTGAGTGACAAAGCATAAAACCTGGGGTTGGCGGGGGTGGTTCATCTGATGATTCACTTACCAAATGCCCACAACAAGTGGGGTTGGGTCAGGCTGAAGCAAGGAACCAGGAATTCCATCCAGATCTCTCACATGGGTGTTAGAGATCTAAGTACTTGGGTCATCATCTGGCGCCACCCATGCACATTAATAGGAAGTTGGGTAAGAAGCAGAAGCAGGATTCAGTCCCAGGCATTCTGATATGTGTTGTAAGAATCCCAAGTGGTTGCTTAACCCATTGTACCATGATGCCATCACTGACACTTTATTTGACATTTCTTTGATATTTTATTTTTCTCTGGCATTTTAAATTGTTTTACCTAGCTGGTACTGTGATACAGCAGGTTAATCTCTCACCAGTGATGCTGGCATCCCATATGAGCACCATCTTGAGTCTCAGGTGCTACATTTCCCATCCAGCTTCCTGCTAATGCATCTGGAAAGAAGCAGAAGATGATCCAAGTCATTGAGTCCCCGCCATCCACATGGGAAGCCTGGATGGAGTTCCAGCTCCTGGGTTTGGCCTGACCCAGCCCCAGCCAATGTGACCATTTGGGGAGTAAGCCAGCATGGGAGAGATGGATCTCTCTCTCTCTCTCTCTCTCTCTCTCTCTCTCTATCTGCATTTCAAATAAGTAAGTAAATGTTTAAAATATGAATTTATTTTTCAGTTTTTTTCTCCCTAGCTTCTAGAATAGCATTTTGCCTTGGTGCTACTGCTATCTGTTGACTTGTCTTTCTCAGTCTCTTAATAGAGCATAACAAATCTCCCAAATGTTGACATCCTGTCACAGATATTGGCCTCTTCTGTTCTCTAAATTTCAGACTTTTGATCTAAATAACTCTCCCATCCAAGTACTAATCACTCCCGACCCTACTTAGCTTCACAGATCAGATGAGATCAGGTGCATTCAGGGTGGTATGGCTGTAGATGAGCTAAATAACTCTCATGCATAACCTTGCCTATACATACCTGAGGACTCCAAAATCTTAGATTTCAGGTCTGACTTAACTTTCCTTTTTAAATGACTGATGAAAAAACATGTCTGGGAGACAGCATTTAGCCTGGTGGTTAAGATGCTGGTGTCCCACACTGGAGTTTCTGGGTGTAATTCCCAGTTCTGACAGACACCATGCCACCATGTTGGGCTAGGCTGTGGCTGTTCTGTGTGTGACTTCCTGTGCACTTTTGGGGACTCTGATGTTCCCTCTTTCTGGCCTTGTGCAGAAGCGGAGTGCTTTGCCCCTCAGCACAGAGCATCTCCCCCAGAGTCTCTTGCTCTGTTTTCCTTGGGGTGGGTACAGCTGGGGACTCTGGACCCTGACATGGATCCTGTCTCCCCAAGGGTTTCTCCAAGGGCTGCCCTGGGCTGTCCTGGCCCTGCTCCATTTTCCCTTCCCCCTTCACTATAGGGTCCACCTGCCGCCTGGCATTGCCCAAGTTCCAAGTTTCCTAAAGAAATCAGGAATCTGAATCTTGCAGAATCAGCTGTACCTGGCCCCACCTTCCTTTAAGAGCTGCACAGTGCACAACCAACACATCAGAGGCCCGATGTGGCCCCCTGAGCAGCTGGGTCGAGACTCTGTCCCTGGAGAGGGTCCCCTTGAGCTCTGGTGACCTAGTACAATGTGGAGCAGGTGCAGCCACCCCTGCAGACAGTGGGCCATGTCCTCGCCAAGGCCCACACCACCAGGCTTTCCTCCTCTCCCCCATTCTCACTCCATTCTTGGTGGCCCTGGTTTGATACAGTACCTGGGACATTCTTGCTTTTGCTTCTAAGCAGAGTGTTCCTATCTCATGTGGCTTCAGGGGAACAGTGGCAGCTGTCCCCGCCCACACCAGATACTGAATTCACAGGCTGGTGACACATTAGAATGTGCAGGTAGCTGCCACAGCGTGGCACACTGCTGGCCACAAGAGTCCTGCTAGAGGGAGAGGCCAGAGGCATTGGTGGGAGGTGGAACTCAGTCCAGGGGACCCAGGGGCAGCCTGAGGTCTGCAGGGGGCTTGTGTGTTCCATTCATTCATTCATTCAATCCAGGTACTGCTTGGGCCCTGGGGGGAGACGCTACAAAATCCATAAATAAGTGAGGAGGGTTCAGGAGGGGCTGTGGAGCAGTGGGAGGGGGCAGCCCCTGGAGAGTAGCAGGCAGCAGAGCTGCCAGGATGGAAGCTCCTGCCTGGATCTGATGTCTCCCCCAGACCCCTAGTGCCACCGGTGTCCCACATCTGTCTGTTCTGTCCTGCTGGGACACACACACCACTACTCATTCTGTTCACAGCAGTGCCTCCAGTGCCCAGACAGCACCTGTCGGAGGAGGGGCAGGGAAAGAAGATCTCTCTCTCTCTCACTCTGCCTTTCAAATAAATAGATCAATCTTTTAAAAATAAGATTCTGTGAGCTTGAGGCATATGATGCCATGATAATATGATGCCCCATGAGGCTGGCAGCAGGGGCATGGAAAGCCTCTTGTTCATGGCCTCGACCTCTCCTTGGCTGATTTCTCTC
Organism: Lepus europaeus; assembly: GCF_033115175.1. Lineage (NCBI taxonomy): Eukaryota > Metazoa > Chordata > Mammalia > Lagomorpha > Leporidae > Lepus > Lepus europaeus. The sequence goes on along the minus strand of NW_026909346.1, from coordinate 1,444,767 downwards.
TGAGACTGACATGCAGAATGAGAAGGGTGCCTGGTCCCTGCTTCATGAAATGAGAAGTTGCAAGCTCGGTGGGCACATCCATCCACCCATCTCGGCTGGGACGCTGAGCGTCCGGCAGTTCTGAGTCGCAGGACAGCACTGCAGCCTGGCTGTAGCCGTGAGGGGAGCAAAGTCTCCAGGCTTCTGGATCAGGCCTGTGGATCCAAGGAATCCATCCCCCGACCATGCCTCCCTCTGCTCAGGCCATACCTCCATCTCAGCTGACACAGGCCTTAGGTGGAGCAGGGCTCCCCAGCCATCATGCCTACCAGCCTGACTTTGTCCTGGTATGGACAGTATGGCTGGGAATGAGGGCTGGATCCCAAATAAAGCACACAACTGAGACAGGATTCATAGCAGTGAGCCATAAATTCTGAGTTTGAATCCTGATCCAGTGTCCCAACCTGGATGACCTGGAGCAAGTGAATCTCTCTGAGCCTCAGTGTTCTTGCCTGTAAAATGGGGATACTAAAAGTTGGCTCTGAATGTGCAAGGCTCCTTTGGCTGCTGGTCCCTGCCCTGCTCTCCTGTCTCCATAACCCAGGTTTCATAAGGCTGAGGGTCCACCTTCCACTAGGAGACTTTCTCCCTTAAACTCTGGACTTCTCCCTGTGACTCCCACTATGCTGGAAGGCCCCACCTGGTGTCCTTTCCTCTGTGTGGGAAGCAGCAGACAGGGTTGTGAATGAGCCAATGTGTCCGTTCCCCATTAACCGAGCTGTCGGGCCAGAATTCTCTGCTTTGTACTCCAAGACTTCTCTTCCCTAAATGCTGCTCTAAACCAATGAGACTGCAGGTGCTGATGAGCCAGCAAACATGACCATGGTACAGGGAGCAGAACGTGGCAACTCAGTGGGATTGAGACTTTTTAAAAATGATCTGCAATTACGAGGAAGAACTTGTGTGCACCACGTGAAAAATAAGCTCTTTATGTTGGAGGAAAGAGACCATCTTAAGGAACTGGAACGCTGTTGCTTTCTACTTGCATGAATTGAGATCAATTGGACTCCGGAGATGAATGGAAGGCTCTGGCCCCAGTGATGGTGCTGTATGTGCCAGGTGGATGTGTCTCTCCCTCAGATGCAAGCACACATTCCCAGACCACGTGCTGCAGAGCACCAAAGAGGCTCATGTGCATTCTGCTGGGGAACTCACAGTCTGCAGCACTGAATCCTGCCTGGTTACTTGTTTGTTTGTTTTGCTCCCATTTCCAAACTGTTTTGGAGGCATCATCGAAGCCATGTTCATGCTTGGGGCTGGTGAGGTGGGTCTGGGGTCCAACTCAGGTTGTGAGGGCCCAGAAGCAGGCAACAGGGAGGTCACTGCCATCTCTGAAGGCTCCTTTTGTCCCCTCCAGTCCCTGCCCTACACAGCCTGAGATGAACATGGTATTTCCCTCCCCAAGGGGCTGGGAAAAATCTTTCTCTGGAGTAGAATGCTTGTGATGTATGAACACTCTCAGCATCTCTGCAGAGCTTCAAGATGGACAGGCATGTTGGGGGCAGCCACCGAGGGAGAAAGATGTGTATTCCTGGCCTGGCCCAAGTGAGGACACCTCCTTCTGAGCTGTCCTGGCAAACTTCTGCAGCAGGTCATTGGCCCACATTGGCCTGGGGCTGAGTTCCTGGTCCCAGCTTGCAGACCTCTGGGGCCAGGTGCTATGGGGGTCCCACCAGCCTCCAGTGGACTCCCTCATTCCCCCAGTGTGGTGCTCAGAACGGCTCCAGGCCCTGCCCAATGCTGCTCAGGGTTTCAGAACTTGTGTGTCAGGGCTGGCACCATGGTGCACTGGGTTATTCCTCCACCTGAAGCACCAGCATCTCATATGGCCACCATTTCTAGTCCCAGTTGCTCCTCTTCCAGTCCAGTTCTCTGCTGTGGCCTGGAAAAGCAGTGGAGGATGGCCCAGGTCCTTGGGCCCCTGCACCCACATGGGAGACCAGGAAGAAGCACCTGGCTCCTGCCTTCAGATTGGCACAGAGCGCCGGCCTTTGCAGCCATCTGGGGAGTGAACCAATGGAAGGAAGACCTTTCTCTCTGTCTCTACCTATGTCTGTAACTCTGTCAAATGAATAAATAAAACCTTTATATATAAAAAAGAACTTGCGCATCATTGAAGAAGCTTCTAAAACAGGCTTGGAACAAGCCTGCTTGATTCCAACCAGATTCAGCTACAAACCATGGGCCAATCACATTTTAAATGGGTATGTCAATTCTGACATGCTGTAGATCCCTCCTCTCAGACTGCAACAGCCCAGGCAACTTCTACTCATAAGGAGGAGGAACAATGCTTACAAAAGGCCTAGCAGGTGTTCCTGGAGCATTCTAGAATGGGCCTCTAAAGTGACAGCACTCTCCTTCCTTGCACATCTAGAGAAGAGGCTTCTTCCAACCTCTTGCCCACTGCTGCAACTTCATCCCGTCCTCACGTTTCTGACGCATGGCAACTGTGCACGTAGGAGGCCAGGTGAGCCAAAGCACAATCCTGCCCTCATACCAGGTAAATGTGCATGCAGAAAAATGCAAAGTCAGGGCTTGTGAGAAGCTGTGTGGTGCCCTGAGGGCGTGTGAGGGGGGCTTTGGACCTACCGAGTGGAGCTGGGGGGCTCCCGAGAGGCAACAGGATGAGGCTGGGAATGGAATGAGAACTAACTGGGCAAAAGAACGGTGTGTGCCTGAAGCACAGCGGTAAAGTTGAAAGCCAGGAGCAGGCAACCACACATGAGGCCTTGTTATGAGCCGACACCTGCTAGACCCTTTGAAAGCATCATCTCTCCTGGCGACAGGAGGAAGAGAGAGGTGTGCCTTCAGGTACCTGAAAGCCAGGCCTGAATTCCAACCATGTCGCTTCGAGGCAGGAGGTCCTGTGCACCCTTCCCTGGGCCTCACTTTCTCCTCTGTAAGAACTCAGCCTGGTGAATTTCCCTGGCTTCACCACAGGTAGGAGGAGCTCTTCCATGCAGGAGAGTGAAGACAGCAGAAAGCTTGTAGCTGAAAGCTGTTTCCGGGGGGACACTCCCTGGCATGGGTGAATGCCTTGAGCCTGGCATCCAGTGCCCTGCTCCCCTGCTTGGCCTTGGACAACCCCCTTTTCCAGACGAGTCTCTCAATCTCTACACTTGAAGTTTACGAAGCGCTTTCTTGGACAGGGATGAGTAACTCAAAGAAAAGCATTATATGCAGCAGTTAGCCCCTTGGCTTCTACAAAATGCACTCAGTGGCTTCAACCAGCAGGGACCTCTGTTTGAACGCAGATGATGAGGACTCTCCGTGGAAGGCTGTGCCCTGCAGGGTCTTCTGAGCACATGCTACCTGGCTCTGCAGTGAGTGTGCCAAGGTGGAAGCGCTGACTGTGCTTAAAGAGAGATGGCCTCTGAGAGTGCCGGGGCTGCACTGGTGAGCTCTGCATTAGGCGTCTGGGCCGAGAACAGGGAGAAAGTCGCTTCCATGAGAACCCTCTAGACCACCCACATCCATTTAACCACAGCACTGCAGCACCTTGGATCTGTGTGCCGGTGGCCCTGCCCGCAGCAGGGTTGCGGAACCTTGCAGAGGAGCAGGGAGCATGGAGGCTTGCACACACTGGGAGTGGAGGGAGGGGCAGGAAGGCAGGCTGGGAAGAAGGGAGCAGAGAGAGTAGCTCCCACCTTCTCTCAATATGGGAGTTAAGGTGCATTTGGGTTGAGGAGGAATTAAGGGAGGGGTTTGAACGACCAGAGCAAGGAGATGGGTTTTCAGTTAGCAGTGCGGATACCTGAAGTTCTTGGGTTGTGTCCGGCTTGTCTTTAATGGTGGCCCCAACCACATCGCCACGGGGCCGTAGGCGTCTTAGTGACATCTGACAGCAAGGAGCCTGCTGGCTCTGTTGCTGTTGCTGTGGTGAATGGAGAAATCCAGCAGGCGAGGAATGTCAGCTGCTCTTCCCGCCTCCATGCTGAACCTGCCGGTCCCCAGCATGTCTTGAGCGGCAGAGGCCAGGGGCCACAAGGCAGGAGGTGGGAGCACCACGGGGGCTAGCCACCCAGTGAGCTGAACCCCAGCAGGGGCTCCAAGCCACCCTGTAGGCTTGGGACAGGGCTCCAGTCCAGCTCTGCTATCTCCACAATACCCCACGAGGCAGAGGGTGCAATGGGCGGCTACGCACACACAATAACCAGGATGGAGCTCCCGGGGCCTTCTGGATAGCAGACCAGCGCAGGAAGATCTCTGTGTGCCCCTCTCCCTGTCCCTCTGCCTTTCAAATAAACAAGAAGAGATTCTGGACTTTTAACATATCGATAGATTTATTGGAAAGGCAAATTGTGCTGGTTCACTCTCTAATGCTTTCCAAGTGAACAAGAAAAAAGGTTCTGAATTTTTAACATGTTAATTGGTTGGTTGATTGGAAAGTTGGAGAGAGATCTTCCAAAGTCCTGGTTCACTCCCCAGGTGTGCGCCAGGCACTAGGATTTGCCCCAGGCCTCCCTGGGGTTGCAGTGACCCAGGCGCTCTTCTGCCTCTAGCGGCCTTCTCAGGATCCCACGCGGCCTTCCCAGGCGCCCACGCGGGGCGCGGGAGCAGAAGCAGGGCCTCCTCGACCACCCCGCAGCGGCCGTCAGTAACCCTGTCGTGGTCTTGTCTGCCCCGCCCCACAGCGAACACCGCCCGCGGCATGACTGAAGATGTCCAGCGTTTCGCCCCGCCGCCGCGGGAGCTTCCGCGTGCTGGGCGTTGACGCCGCCTTATTGCTGACGGCGCGGGAGTCCGGGCGCCGAGGAACCGCAGCCTGCGCTAGCGGGCCCGGGCCTTCTTTGCCTTCTGAGCGCCGCGGCCGCCGCGCCTGTACGCCAGCTATGGGCTCTTCTCTGTGGAGTGAGCCATGCCCATCCCCGACCTCACTCCGGGCTCGCCATGGAAGCTACGTGCCCGTGTCCTGCGGGAGCGCCTGTCTTCGAGCTGTCCGCGAGTGCTGGGTCTGCTCCACGTGGCGGGCCGGGCAAGGGTCGATTCCGCGGCCGCCGAGATACCGCCTTGCCTGCGGCTCTGGGCCTTCCGCGACGCCAGCGAGGTGCGGGGCGGCAGCCGGCCGGCGGGCGCGCTGAAGCTGTGCGTGGCGCAGCTGGAGCTGCCGCCCGCCTGTTTGGGGCCCGCGCCGGCGGCACTGTGGAGCTCTACTATGCCGTGCAGCCGGCCGACGAGCGACGAGCTAGGAGTGCGGCGCCTGCTTCCGCTGCGACTCTCGGAAGGCCAACGCCAAGTGCCCAGGCAAGGAAGGCGCTGCGGGGAGGCCGCCGCACCTGCAGAAGATTGGCGCCATGGGCCTGCTCCACGCGCGGGAGGGCGCTGAGCTCAGCGAGCTGCGCCTGGACACGGTGGTCGTCCGTCTGCCCTCTGGGCCTGCCAAGCTGGGTGCCATGGTCGCCGCCTACTTAGGCGTCGCCAGTGACTCCATCGTGGACTTCTTCTTGCTCAGGTAGGGCCCTTGCCGGCCACTGGGGGGGGGGGGTGTCGGCTGGGGAGAAGGTCGCCACTGCAAGGGGCCGGTCAGCAGGGCAGTGCCCAGGTCCGGTGCCCAGTTTGTGTGTGAGACCCTGCAGTGCTAGGGGCGGGCAGGACAGGGAGGACGTGCACACCGGCTGCAGGGCAACAGAGCGGTGCAGGTGCGTGGTTGCAAGCCCAGGAGATGGCGTCTGGCTTCTCTTGCCTCGCTGTGGTGGGTGCGAAGAATGTGGGGTGGGGGTGGGCGTTGATGTTTAGGGTACCCCTTAGCCATTGCCGTTGTGGGTACCTCTTAGCGATGATGAAGGCAGTGTGTCTGACACGAGACTGTTCCACAGTCTCCCCTAAAACAAGAAAGTGCACAGAATCCTACCTTATAAGCCAGCAGAGTGACGCCCACCCCCACCCCCAACGACCTGCCTGCTTAGCTGAGAGCCTGCATCCTCTATGTCTAGATGCTCACAGCTGGCTTGGGAGCCCCTGCTTTCTTGGGTGAGGGGCAGCCGCCCAAAGCAGGTCCTCCCGAGTTGTGGCCCAGAGTTCCTAACTTGATAGAAAACCAAAGATTATAAAGGGAGCGAGTGTTTGTTCTTGTTGTGGTCAGGAATGGCTGAGGTTAGAGTAGCAGCTGTGCCTGGGGTGGTTGTGGAATACAAGAAGTCATTCCTGTGTTGGAGGAGTGGCCTGATAAATACCTTAAAATAGAATGAAATCAAGTCGTAGCATATTTCATTTCTGTAGAATTCTCCCTTGGAGTTTAAAGTTTTTTTTTGAAAAGTGTTGTAAGGTTTCAGCAGGTTTCCAAGCCTCTGGTGTTCAGATGCTACCTCTGAAGCCTGTGTCTTGGCCTCCCCATGGTCTCTCGCCCACATTGCACTCCTTTGCCCATGGTTCCAGGTGTGGTTGGAAGAGTCTGCCTCACCCCTGTCCTGGCCACCGGGGTGTTCTACATGTTTTACGGGATTAAAACTTTCACTGCATGAGGGTCCCACTGGATTTGCGCCATGACCCGTCCCTGGAAAACAGCACAGAACCTGCTGGGATTATGGGGGCTAGGCCTCACTTGAGGGTTGGTGCCTTGCTGGTGGTGTCATTCTCCTGTTCCCGTAAGGCCTGGGTAGTTGATGCTCAGACAAAAGGACCCTCGTTTTCTTCCTACTGCCATAGGCAGGGAGCAGAGCTGGGCTGGGAGGTCTGAGTTTAGTCTTCAGTGCATGTCTCTGCTCCCTGGTTTCACATCGTCCAATGCTGAGTGAAATGCACCCAGCCCTGGCTCTGAAACCTGGAGGCAGAGAGTTTTTCTAAGGAGCCATGAAGTTCCAGGTCCTGTCTGTCTGCCCACTGTGCTCAGCTGACTTCTCTCTCCAAGATGTGCAGGCTCTGCGCACTCCCTGGATGAGAGGGGGCCGACCACCTGCACCCCTGGGTCTGAGGTACAGAACTTTCTGGCTGCTGGTGCTGTCATCACACTGACGGGCTCATGTTGTGGGGAGCACCCACCCTGCACCTTGCCAGCCTCCGTTCCCATCTGGGTGACCTTAGGGAGGTTCTGCAGGCTCCCTGTGCCTCAGTACCCCTCCTTCCCAGTTGATCACAGAGCTCCGTGCACAGTGGCTGTTGTGAAGAGAGCTGTTTCCAAACACCTGCCGGGCCTTCCACAGCACAGACTCCTACTGTAGCAGTGGACAGCGTCGTGCTTTGCATAGGACAGCAACTGCCAGGCCTGTGCTCAGGGCTGCACCCGTTCTCAAAGCTATGCTCATTTTCAGGGCTGTGCGTTGCTTTCAGGGCTGCTCCCATTCTCAGGGCTGCATCCATTCTCAGTGCTGCGCCCATTCTCAGGGCTGTGCTCGCCCCTGGTTTCACTGAGACATGGAAGAGCAGTGTCATTTTTTGATGATGGGCTCTTCAGGGCATGGAGGGTGATAATGCCATGGTCCTGAGCTGTGATACTGAGTAATGGTGTGGGTGCTGCTTGGTGCCACCCAGGGATGTCCTGGCTAGAGGGACTCCCCTCCCCAGGCCCACCGTGCCAGGGCAGGCATCTTTGCACTTGGGTTCAAAGTGCATTTCCTCAGGGCTGCAGTGCAGCTGGTCATAAGAAGAGGAGCAGAAGAGGCCCAAACGCACATGCAGGTGATGGAATTCAGACCTAGCTGAGGCCCTGGCCTCCAGGCATCCTGTCACCCCTGGGATTTCCCTGTTCAGATGGGAGTCACTGATACGGGCTTGCCATTTGGCCTTGGCTCCATTGGGAGCTGTCAGGAGAACCCTTCTTCCTGTGGGCCATGTTGGTTTTGTATCCCTGTCTCCTTCCTGTTGTCCCTGACATCTGACTGTGTGAACTGTGATGACCTGGGCAAGGGGCTGTGGAGGTGCTGCACATGTGTCAGCTCTGGACAAAGTCTAGAACTGTGGGAGTGGTGGGCAGCACAGGGGAGAGGCCAAGGCTGCCTTGGCTGTGGTGAGAACCCCGTGAGAGAGTTTCTAGATGCAGTGTTGAATGGAAATGCATTTAATGCTGAAGATGGTTGTTTTACAAAGTTCAGTGAGCAAGTAGTCTAAGAGGCAATAGAGTCACTGTGAAATGGGTGTGCAGCTGGCTGGAGCTGGGTGGCACCATGCTGTCATGCCAGTGGTGCCCCAGCTCAGGGAGACCCCATCTTCCTGGCTGCTCCACCTGCAGTCAGCTCACAGGGGATACCTACCTGAGGCCACAGACTGTTGGAACACTGAGGCCTAGGAGGGACACTGCTCTCCCGACTGAGACCCAAGGCCATCTCCAATGGCACTTTGCACAGTGATTTTGCTGTCAAGGTGTTCATGTCCTCCCTCGCACATACATTCATTCCCTCACGCATAGCCAGGACTTCCTGTGAAGTTTTGTGGGCCTGGTAACCTCTATGGAAGCTTGGTGTTTGCTTCCTCTGCAGGCTCACAACCGCAGATGACATGCTTGCACAGGCAGGAGGAGCATCCTGGGTTTTGCCTGCACCCGTGTGAGCTGAAGCCAAAAGCGACCCTTGTTTTAGGATCAGTTCTCTGAAGATGTAATGCTGTTTGGGAAGCAGGTGCATTTCACAAATACTTGTCAGTGTGTTGGTTCCAGGGCTAAGACTCTTGTCCATCTCTGCTCACTGCCCACGCCTTGGCATGTGGCTTTGCACAAAATAAAATCCCATCTGATATCACGCTTGTATCTCAGACATTCTTTTGTGTGGAGGTTTTGTTTAATGACTGACTGAAGATCAGGATTCCTTGGGGCAGGCCTAGGCATCACTCCTGATTCCATCGTGGCTGTCTGGGTACAGTCTGGTCCTCCTGCAGGCCTTGGGGTGCTGATTCATGAGTGGAGCAGTGTGCAGATTCCCTTCACACTGGGATCAAGGGTCTCCTGGTCAGGGTGCAGCTCTTCAGCAGGGAGGTCGGGCTTCTGCCTAAGGGTCAACTGAGAGCAGGGCTGGGGCAGCCTTGTCAGGAACTGAAATGGCACTTGGGGAAGCAGAAGTGGCCATAATCATCTCCTCTAATTGAAAAATCAGCTCTCTTCATTGAAGTATCGAGTTGATAGAAATGGAAGGGTTTTGTTCTTCTCTTGTAATCTGTGCCCAACCCTGCACTTGGGATCCTGGGAGAGTTGTGAGGGGCCTTTCCTGGCAGGGGTTATCCTACAGTCACTCTGGGTTTGTGCATGTCCCTGGGAGGATCTGCAGGTCCGAGTGCATGCAAGAGAGGTGATGTGCCCAGGAGCCGGCTGGGGCAGTGCCTGGTTCTCAGCCTTGGTGTTGCTGACATTGGTGGTCAGGCTGCACTGTGTGTGGCAGCACAGCATCGTGGACTTTGCTGTGCATTGTAGCACAGCATCCCTGGCCCCTTTCCACTGAATACCTGTAGCACCTCTACCCATGCACCAGTCATGGCAACCAGAACATACAGGGGTGGCGGGATATTTGGCCTGTGATTGAGATGTCTGTCCAATCCAGAGGACCTTGGTTTAATACTCAGTTCCAGCTGCCCATCAGTGGGAATCTGGGAGGGAGAAGGTTGAAGTACTTAGGAACCTGCTCTCTCTGTGGGAGGCTTGGATTGAGTTCAAGGCTCCCAGCTTCACCCTGGCCCAGTCTCAGCCATTGCAGGATGTGCAATCTCTGTCCATCTCTAAAATAACTGAATAAATTCCACGGTGTGGACGCACATAGAAACACAAAGCAGAGATTCCGTGTACATGATGGGGGTCCCATGCATGCCAAAGTGTGGGTTCACCTTGGAGACAAAGCACTGTGTGCTGTGGGATTCCATGTATGTGGCACAGGGAGTAGTTCAGGGTTGCTGGGGCTGGGGAGCTGGCAGGTTGGAGTGACAGCTGGGCAGGGGTGGGAACATATCCTGGAGTCAGAGTGATGGTGGCTTGACAGCTCTGCCAATACAGTAAACACCTTGAATATGACAACTGCATCAAGGGATGTCCCAGGAGATGGTGTGTGAGAATAACAGATAGCTAGCCTCGACCTTTACTTTTTTACCTATAAATAAACTACACATGGAACCAATTAAAAAAACTAGCTTACACAGAGGCTGGTCTTCTGGCACAGTGGGTTATGGTGCCACCTGTGATAACATCATCCCATATGAGTGATGGTTCCTGTCCTAACTGGCTGTTCTCCCAATCCAGCTCCCTGCTAATGTGCCTGGGAAAGCATGGAAGATGGCCCAAATTTTTGGGCCCTGCACCCACATGGGAGACCCACAGGAGGCTCCTGGCTTCCACCTGACACAGCCCTGGTCATTGTGGCCATTTGAGGAGTGAATCAGCATATGGAAGATACCTCTTTCTCTTTCTCTCTCTCTCTCCCTCTCTCTCTCCCTCCCTCCCTTCCTTTCTCTCTATCTCTTTCACTCTGCCTTTCAAATAAATAAAATAAATCTTTAAAAACAGAATTAGCCTACACAGTCCTTGTTCCACCAGTTGATCAAGAGTTTAGCTTCCTTTCCCAAATCTTTGTACAAGCCACACTTAATAAGGTTCTTAGAGTCTTGCTACTTACACCAATATATCTTTGTCAGTCTTTGTACCGTATCACTTTTAGAAGCCAGTGCAGCATTTTTCACTAGTGAGAATGGCCAAAGCAGAGACCACCTGGCTTAAGTCAGATGCACAAGTAAAGGTGGCGCACTCAATGCCTCTGCGGCCAGGAAGCACCTGTGAAACCCTGGGGGGAGGGAGGAGGGGGGAGGCAGTGACCACAGAGTGTCCTCAGCAGTCAGTCCCTCACTCACCACTCTGGCCAGCTCAGACCCTAACACACACAGGACACCGGGGCATGAGCAATTCTGAAACAAACTCCCCACCTCCGCACGATGGCTAGCCCTTGGCACAGGCTCCACCATGGAAGGCAGATGTGGAGCTTGACTGGCAGAGGCCCCAGTGGATGTTAGACAGGTGGGTGCCCAGATGGATTTGACTGTGGCTTTAAGCTTGGACTTCCAAGTAGAGTCTTGGGTTTATGTATGTGGGTGACTGGGCCACGTTCCAGACCCCACAGTGCAGGCCTGGGGACCTCCCTGTGCATGTCGCCCTCCATGTTGTGTCTCCCACACAGCAGGTGTAAGTACAGTTTCCTATGGCTGCCATAGCAGTGGTCCTGGGCCCACAGGCCTGCAATACAGCCCCCTGCAGGGCTTCAGGCACTGATTTTTGCTGGCTTGTGGCTGCATCATTCTGATGCTTGGCTCTCTCTCCACATGTGCTTCCCCTCCTGCTTCTCTCCATGTGCCTCAGGTGCCTGCTCCTTCCTTGCAGGTGGACATGAGCCACAGGATTTAGAGTCTGCCCTCACCCAGAAGGATCTCACTTTGGGTCCTTCTCAGCATATCCTGTTCTGTGGCTCTGTGTGGCTGTGAATGGGCAGAGGGGTCCCTGTACAACTCACTGTAGTGAAGCCAGGCCAGCCGATGTCCTCAGGTCTTCTGTCTGCCATCCCTGTGTCTGTAGGACTGCTGTGTGTTCATGGCAGCAGCAGCCCATGCCCACCACAGGGGGAACCCACAGTTATCCCCCAGGGTCTAGGTTACTGGCGAGTCCAGGCCCATGTGCTGAGGCTGAGCACAGCCTGTGGTCAGCTGTTACAGTTCAGTCTCAGGGAGGGGTTTGGCTTCTGATCCCTTATGTCTGGGGATTTGAAGAGCCCTCAGAGACACTCTCCAGAGGGCTGGCCTGCCCTGGATGACCACTTGGTGCCTCGTCTCTGACTGGACATGGATCTGCGGGGTTGAACAGAACCTGCAGGAACAACCCGGCTGCTCCCAGATGCGCAGCGGGAGGAGGGGGCCTTGCACCACAGTCAGGTTTCCTCACCTGCGAGTGTAGAGTGGACACTCAAGCTCTGGCTTGCATTTCCCACACAGGTCTGCAATGCATTTTCCTGCTCATTGTCCCCACAGAAAGGGCTGGTTTTCATTCTCATAAATGTTTTCTTCTGGAACAGAGAAAAGGAGCAATTTTCTTTCTTCTTGTGAAGAAGTGAAGAAATCACGTTCCCTGCTTTGGCCCCTACTCCCCAGTGCCCCAGAAAGCATCTGTGTTGCCAGGCATCCCAGACTGTGAGTGGCTTCCAAGTGCAGCTTCACCACGGTGGGAATCATTTCAGCAGGAAACTGACTCCGGCTCCAAGGGAAGAGAAGGAAAGCAGAGCCTGCCTGAGCTGAACCCTGCCTCCCTTGTTCCATGCCCTATAGCCCATGGAAAAGCCTTCTTAGTCTGCAAGCTCCCCAGGTCACAGCCTTGTCTGCTGCACACAGCTTAACATGTGTCAGCTGCCGTGTGGCACACGGTCCCTCCTGTCTGCAGAGGGTCAGCCTCAGGTGGCAGGCAGTGCTCGGTGCTCTTGGATTCAGACACCGGTCTGTGGCTGCTTTGCTGGGATGTCCTTACCCAGGATTCTTGAATATCAGAAATAGGAGCCGTTTGTGTCTTGGGACCTGAGAGCTCTTAGCAGAATTACAATCTTGGGCTGAGGACAAATGTTTACCTCATGTTCCCCACTGCTCAAGATCTTTCCAACTACTTGCTATTTTGGCCCCTGTTTTCTATATTCCTGGAGAATCTGAGCTTGTTTCCCTGTGCTTATCAGCACTCTGAGGTTTGCCAAGGTCTGGTTTGGTTGCAGGCTACTTCCAGAGCTGTGTTGAACTTCTGTTTTGAGAAAGGCAGTCTTGTGCAAATGTGGGCATCAAGGAAAATGGGAGGAGGGTGTGTGTGGTGTCTGAGGGGTTGGAGGCCAGAGTGAGGTGGGGCTGTGGAATCTCAGGCCACATGAGCCACCCCCATAGCTGTGGCTGCCTCAGGTCCCCAGACTGTGTCCCTGTGCCCCTGAACTCTCTGGGGCTGACCCTGCTTCTTAGGGTGACATCTGTCAATGAGGACTTTGCTCCTCCTCTGTCTCCCCTGGAGCACATTCTGCTGGAGAGGCTCAGGCTGCTCACACATGCATGCGGCTGCCTCTCACATGGAAACACTTGTGCAGAAGCTGGGCACTGTGTCCTGCCCCTTTTCATTCTGCTTTGACACTGGGATCACCATGAACATGCTTTCCCAAATGCTTCTCTTCCCTTGAGGTATCTAGCTGGATCCTTAATCAGAATTTGCAACAACAAATAAAGGAGTATATACACTCTTTGCAGCAGCACTCATCCAATGCATCTAGATTGGTCCTGTGGCCCCAAGAATCGAAATCCTGGCTCCTTCTGGGGCTGCAGGCTGACGGTCCTGTTGGGATCTGGGTCCTCAGAGTTGTGCGGTGTCATTCATTTGGGACGTTCCACACCATCCCTGAGCAGCCTGTCCTGCCAGCAAAACAGGCTCTGGGAGATGAGGTCTCCTGATTCCAACTCAGACTTGAGCTAGAACAGAAGCATTTCTCTCTGGATGAACAGCCCAGAATGCAGGTGCAAGGGTATCAGGGCTTGAACGAGGCCCCTGGGCCTGGATCTCCCAGTCTCCATCCCTCACTCCCTTTCACACATATCACTTCCTCGTCGGCTCAGTACATGGTGACTCTAGTGGTTCCCAGCGCTGACCTGCTGGGAGGGAGAAGCATGCTTGCCTTTCATTTCAGTTCCCATAAATGTCCTGTAATTAAGTTGCTTTGACTTGGTTTGGGCCACAAGATCAAGCCAAATTGAATTTATTGTGAGCAGCAAATTTAAACAAGATTATTCACCAAGCCACTCTTGTAGTGGAAGTGATGGATGAATCCCACCAAACACAGGTTGACTGCTGCCTAGACAGGTGGTTTGACAAGGAGAAAGCTGAGGTGCAGGTCTTGGAGGAAGGGTTTGTGTTGTGGGCATTCAGGAGCAGTGGATGTCCTCCAGCTGGCTCTCTGACCCAGAAGTCACAACTCCCACACTTCTGCCAGGCAGCCCCATTGCTGTATCTTGTGTGATGCCTATGAGACTAAGCATGTGATGGATTAGTGGATCTTTCAGCTGTGGTTGTGAGTTACAGCACAGTCAGCTCCAGTGAAGTTAGGAAGACCACAGATCTTGCTGAAGATGTTAGGAGCCTACAGAATCTTCCAGAGAAACAGCCAGGGTGGGGTCTACAGCACCCAGAGTGCTCTGTGGGGACATCCCCAGAAAAGGCTCCCTGCCACAGCCCCTGGCACCTGAGCAGTGGCTGCCAGGACCGCATCTCTGCTCTTGTGCCATCTGCTCCATTCTGAGGCAGCCTCTCAGGTGACCAGATCTGATGGGTTAACACCTGATCATGTGTCTTCACACTAGCAGCAGATGTGGCTGAGAAAGTGAGCACCTGACTTGTGCCTTACAAAGGGGGCAGTAACAGTGGGAACCTTCCCCAGGACACCAGTGTCTGAAAAGCTGGACAAATGCCCAGCATCACTGAGGCCACCTTTTATGAACCAGATTTTCCATGTAGAAAGCCAGGCGCCCAGCTTCTCTTGAATATGCAGGGTCTGTCCATGCCAGTCAGCAGCTCTGTTGGTGAGGTGTCCTGGAGCTGAGCAGCAGGTGTGCTAAGACAGGTGCTCAGCTCTGTTGGTGAGGAATCCAGGAGCTGAGCAGCAGGTGCACTCATAAGACAGGTGCTCAGCTCTGTTGGTAACACGTCCTGGATGGAGCTGAGCAGTAGGTACACTTGTAAGACAGGTGCTCAGCTCTGTTGGCGAGGCGTCCTGGATGGAGCTGAGCAGCAGGTGCTTGCCAACTCCTCCCTTAGCCCTAGGTCAGTTCACTCCCACACTACCTGCCTGGCCCTCTGTTCACCTACACATTCAGGTGGAATCTGGCCACTACCCATCCAGTGATGCACCCTCACTTTCCCACAGGTGATGTGCTGTGACGTCCTCCATAAGGGTCTCTGTGCTAAGGCATTGTCATGCGCCCTCTGGCACCACCATGTGTGGATTTGTGGGCAACCACCCTCCTCTGCATGCCTCATTCCTGGCCTCAACTGTGCCTTCACCTTCCCCAGAGCATCTCAAGGTGCTCCTTGCAGGTGGAGGGTTCCTGATACAAGTCACAGAGCAGTGATCCCAGAGGACAGTGAGGGCTAGGTGGTGATCCCTGAGGATCCCACAGAGCAGCCCCCATGTGTGCAGGTGGATGGGGAAGCAGACCAGATGGGGAGGTGACTGTGTTGTCAGGTTCTCCTGTTGCTGGCTGTGACTGACAGTGACAGTGGGGCCACTGTCACATAGCTGGCTCATACAGACATAATGTCCCCTCTTTGACCAAGGACAGTGCCGTAAATACATTCCCCATTGGTCCTGAGCCCTCACACCAGGAGTAGGTGCCTAGGTTTCACCCTCTGGCCCCTCCTCCATTAAGCTTGGAATGGGACTCCTGAAGTTAACTCTGTGGCGTGGTCTTCAGTTGAGAGTGAGGAGTTCATTAAGAAATTACATTCCTGTCACACAGGGATCAGGGGACTGAAAGGAAGATGCTTAGAAAGTTGTGTGATTTTGCCCAGTCCTGGAGTGGAACCTTCAGCAATTCCAAAGAAATCAGGCCCAGGATTAGTGGCAGGTGAGGCAGGGCTTACTCCATCTTTCCAAGGTCGACCTTGTTTGCTGGGACCAAGACTTGCGACTGAGAAGTGTGGGTCCCGGCCAGGAGGGCTGCAGGCAGATTTGTGAGCCCTCAGAGTGAGTGAGCTTCAGACAAATGCTGGGTCTCAGTTGGGGTTCAAGAGTTCCTGGGCCAGCAGAAGCTGGGCACCCCTCTTCAATGAGAAAGTCGAGCTCCTGACGCTGGATGTCCCACAGTTAGGGGTGCCAGCCTTTCCAGGTCATATGATTCCCATTCCCATCTGTTCCCAAAGGCATCTAAGCTTCTCCATCTCCTTTAAGCTTCTCCATCTCCTTTATTTAATCAACTAGTGAGCAAGCATCTGTTGAGGGTCCTTAGTGGTGACCATGAGAGCAAACAGCATGGGTCAGCAATTTCAATAGATTTTCTCTGTAGCCTTATGGATTCCAAATCCATCTTTGCTTTGCATCTCCCATTTCATTAGGCCTATGCTTCGGAAGGCCTGGCTCATGCAGGCACCACAAGCCTCACACAGCCCTCAGGTAAGAAGCCATGTGGGAGGGAACAGCCGTTGTAAAACTACAAGGCCTGCTAATTCCTCCCTGAGGTGCCTCTGGAGGCTGACTGCATGTCTGTTTCTCACACATAATTCTGGAGATGCATGTGTGTGTGACACAGGCCCTGGGGGATGCAGACGTGCAGGGAACAGAGCAGAAACTTGGAAGAAGTGTCTCCAGGTCCTCTCATGTGTGGTGTTGACCACAGTAACAGTATCTGGAGCAGGAGACCCAAGCAAAGGAGAGTCACATGAAGAGTATTGGGACCACAGGGAAGAGGGGCCAGAGCTGCTTGGGGCTTCAGGGACAGCAGCCTGCCACTCTGCAGTCTCCCCTGCCTGTTTCCACTTGTTCAGAGGCCAGACTCCCCTGGAAGAGGCTTCTGACTGAGCTTGGCCACGCTCTATCCTATCGTAATCCTTGGGTGGTGAGCAGAGTATTTGGTATTTTCCATCACTTTTCCCCTAGACTTATTCTCTTATTTTTAAAATTAATTAATTAATTAGTTTGAAAAGCAGGGTGACAGAGAGAGAGAGCAGATGCAAGTGAGCTTCTGTCTTCTGGTTCACTCCTCAAATGGCTGCAGTGATCGGGGCTGTTCTAGGCCGAAACTAGGAGCCTGGGACTCCATCCAGGTCTCCCAGATGGGTGGCAGACAACCAAGTACTTGGGTCATCACCTGCTGCTTTCCCAGACTCATTAGCAGGGAACAGCTGTGATTTAACCTGTGCTCCGATATGGAATGCAGACATCACAGGCAGTGGCTTAACCCGCTGTGCCACAACTCCAGTCCTGCATAGAAGACCAGGAGAAGCACCTGGCTCCTGGCTTCGGATCAGTGCAGTGTGCCAGCCACAGCGCGCTGGTCACAGCGGCCATTGGGGGGTGAACCAATGGAAAAGGAAGACCTTTCTCTCTGTCTGTCTCTTTCCACTCAGTGGCTTAGCACAGTGACTCTTTCACTGGCTTGGAAATCAGTGAGTCTATAATTTGTGCTGTGTTTTGCTGGGTGGTTCTTCTGATGTTGGCCAGGGAGACTGAGCCAGTGCTGGTCAGCTGGGATGAATGGGCCTTGGGGATTATGTGTCTCATGGTCTAAAGAGCTCGAGTAGGATTAGGACAGCACTGCTTTGTCACCCTCTCTTGTCCAGATGGACACCAGGGATGACCCACAAGCAAGAAATGAAGAAAGAGATCCTGTTTCGAAGAGCAGGGGCTTCAAAGTCACATTGCTAAGAGAGCCTGGACCCAGGCCAGGGCAATGGGCCACTTTAGGAATCTACCACAGGAGTAATCTGAACATGGACTCGTACTCCCTGCCGTGCCTTCCTTCAGCAGTCCTTAAAACCATGGCTCAGTGCATGAGATGAAGGAGTACTGCTTTGGGCCTGTGTAGGATTTTAAAACTTAAGACATTTTATTAAGGACTCTTCTTTTCTACTTTTTCTGAAAATTGAGAAGATCTGAAAATAGAGCCATTTTTTATGTTGAAAGAGTTTGGAGCCAACAGGGGCTGCTTTGGGGCCTTAGTGCCTCCATTCGTCTGAGCCCTGCCACTGTGCTTTGCAGTGCAGAGGAGCCTGGGGAGCCTGTCTCCCTGGGAGGCATCCTGGTTTACAGCCCCTCCTGTAGTGTCTCAGTGCATGAGTCTTCAGCTTCATTAAGTTAATCATGCTTTCTTGCTCTAGCATTAGAGACGAGTAGCCCAGATAGCTTCTTATTAGTCTCTGCTGCAGGTCCTCTTACAGCCGGTTAGGATGCCTTTCCATTTGGATGGAGGCCAGCTTGAAACCGTGGCTTGTTTGATGCTATCAGGATTCCATTATGTGGAAATAATAATCATTTGCCAATAAGTAATGTGTGAAGATGCAGTCTTATCGGGGCTCTGCTGTGTGTGTATTACATCGTCAACAGCGTCACCCATCAGAGTACAAAATAATAATGCTGCAAATAGTCCCATTGCTCAAAATAGCAGGGATTCGGTGACAGGTGTTGTCTTAGCTGTTCACTGATTAAAGTGAGTGAGGCTGCACTTCCTGGTGAAGTGACTGGAAGGTTCTGTGGGAAAACTGCAGGGGGAGCAAGTGTCTTCAATGCATAGGAGCAGAAAGCAGGTGATTTCCCAGAAACTGGAAGTCAGTACGGTTCAATGAGATATCCATGTGTCTGTGAAGGAACTGGGGTCCCAGTCTGCGTAGATTGGCCATGGGGCTCTGCAAGTTGCAGTTCCTGAGAGTAGCTGAGGAGTGCAGTGGGAGGGAGTTCACCTGTGCTTTGGGGCAGGCGACACCAGCCATGTCTGTGCCGTCCCCAAACCGGACCGCTTGCCACAGGCCATCCCCGAGACCTCAGAGCAAGGGTGGTGGCAAGGAGGAACTAAATTTTAATTGTTGTTTGATTTTAATCAATTTTGAATACTCATGTGTGGCAGCTGTCTACCATATTGGCACAGCACAGAACATGCAGAAGTCTGGATTCTCAAAGTGAAAAATACATGATAGAATGAGACCATCTGCTTGTGTCTTTGGAGTTGCTCCAAAGAATACCCCTTTGAGGCCACGGACACCACTTCTCACTGCTTGGGCTCCAGCCCCTCTGCTGAGAGAGGTTGGTCATCAGTGCCTACTATGTCACATGAGAGACCAGTTATATGCCCTGTGTTGGGTGGAAGACTCTTTCCACAAGCAAAGTACATGTGCCACTGGACATGTGCCAAATTCTAGTCACTGCTGGACCCTGGTTTTATATACTGATGCTGATGTTTTACTGTGTATAAGGAAAAAATGTCGTTACCTTAGCAAACTATGGCTGCCATGCATGGGAAGAGACACCATGTTTCTTAAACAAGGAGTTGGATGACATTCAGTTTACAAAAAATATTACATAGATAATGAGATAAATGGCTTTTGGATGTAGCAAAAATTACCAAGTGGGTATGGTAGTGTCTCAGATGTACGCAGTGCTGCTGTAGATGCACATACCTTTTGAGCTCTGATTATTTCCAGTTTTTATTTTTTAACAGCTACATAAGCCTTAAAATGCTTTAAAACATAGAATCTTGTCCTTCAAATCTTTGTGCAGCTGAGCGGACTTTTTTTTCTTCTTTTCTTGTTTTGTTTGGTGTCTCTTGTTTTTATTTGGAAGTCAAAAGCATGAATATTCATGATGCTGTTAAACACAGGATTTTTATTTAAAGCAAAAATGGATTCAAAGTTTTTTCTCCGTGGCTCTCTAGTCTAAGTGAAATCCCCTCTGGAGGACTGATACCAGGGATTTAGGTTTGCTGTTTATTTTTGCTAAAATATGTCACTGGTTCCTAAGGTGTGGTGGAATGAGAAGGCCATGCCAAGATGGCCACTGGCAAGTGAGCATCAATTACTCAGGAATGGCTTCAGAACCCACCTGGCAAAGGAGCAACAGGCAGTGATTGGTTAGGGCATAAACCACCCCTTGACCAGATTGGCTGCCTCGGCTCTTGAAGCTGCTGTACCAACTGAAATAAAGGAGTCTGTGGGCTGCTCGCCTCTGGCCTGCTTTCACCTGACTCCTGGGGTCTGTGTGGTGACTCCATGCCTCTTGCCCCTACTGCACTCTTCCTCACAGAACAAATCAACCTCAACATCTGGCACCCAATGTGACTGAGAGAGACAGCGTGTCGGACTGGGCGAAGTCCCCCCTTGATTTCGGCAAGTAGGCACCTCAGTGTTTTGTGTGCTGTTCGGTTCTGTGAGGGTGAGCACAGAACCCCCTCCTACATCCCTTTCCTTGTCCTTGTCCTTGGTATAAGTGACCCCAGGTTAGGTACACACTGCCCAGAAGCATACGCCACTTCTCAGCTCCTACTTTTATTTTCAGTTCACCCAGTGAATTCACATAAGGGACTGATCATCCCAGAATTTGGAACCAAGTCATCTTCTGTCACTCCAGAGAGGTGATGCTCCGGAGACACCGTGTGGGCATACGGCCTTGACCTAATGAATCAAGGAAGTCCCCCACTAAGCACAGGACATACGTACAATCTGATACACCACTGTCTGTTCGTCTGACATAGGGAACCCCCTGCATAATGCCGTCAGCCACTGAGATGCTAGGAATTTGTTTTGTTATGGCAGCAGAGCTGTGGGTGTCTTTCTTTTGGCTAGAGTTAGTGTGGTGCACTGCTCTTAAGCGCTCAGACATAGGAAAGATACTCCCCTCTCAGAAACTCACACAGATTACCAAACATAGTGAGTGATAAAAGCCTGACACTCCAGGCTGCTGCCTTACATGCAACAGTCAATGACTTAGGGAGAGAGAGCTCTGACAGTGAAAATGACAGGACTGTAGATGATGCAGCAATGCCTAGTCAGCCACCCCCCAAATATCCGTGGGATGAACATAGATGACCTTGAGGCAATAACCCATGCGAGGTTATCCCATCATCATCACCCAATGAAGATCCCCACATTTGTGGCAGTCTCCGGGCACCCCAGGCTCTCAGGGCAGCCACTAGATCCCATTCCTCCCGCATGTTTGCCATTAATATGGGAGTGGATGGAGAATTCAGGCCCTGGATTCGAACGCCTACAAAAAGGCTTCTGCTAACCAAGGGTCAAGGATATGCTTGTGTCTTTCCAGAGAATGTGAGACAGCCCATTTGGGAACCAGCCAGAAACATCAAGCCTGCAACTGACAGTCAACTAGAATCAGCTGAACAAGACTGAGAGTCTGCCTTGTTAGCAGACACACCTGCCCTATCATCCTACCCTGAGGAACTGCCCATAGCCACATCAGCTACTGTTTTATACCCCACTTAGCCCTGGTCAGCCACTCAAACAGCCCACAACCTGTGTGTGGTCAAGCCATTCCTGATTACCATTGTTCCTCATTCCTACCCCCATCTAAGCAAGCACTCCTGTGGTTTCCTTTTTGAGCGCTGGTTAGTCAATGACGGGTAAGATCCCCTGGGGGACAACCTAAGACAGGCACAGCCGCATATGGAGACCACATGGAAACAGGGTCAATAATGGTATGGCCAAGAATCATGCCTCCCATTGCTCAAAAATAAATAAAAAGGGGGAAATGTGGTGGAATGAGAAGGCTATGCCAAGATGGCCACTGGCAAGTGAGTGTCAGTTACTCAGGAATGGCTTCAGAACCCACCTGGCAAAGGAGCCTGCCTGGCAACAGGCAGTGATTGGTTAGGGAATAAACCACCCCTTGACCAGATTGGCTGCCTTGGCTATTTAAGCTGCTCTACCAACTGAAATAAAGGAGTCTGTGGGTTGCTCGCCTCTGGACTGCTTTCACCTGACTCCTGGGGTCTGTGTGGTGACTCCATGTCTCTTGCCCCCACCTCCTCAGAACAAATCCATAACAACACTAAGGTGGCATCTTTTTCAGAGAGAATGCAAATTAAAAAATATTACATTTAATTACTGCCATTTTCTATCCATGAGCTTCTAGGAGAGAAAAGATAAAGTGATTGATGGAGAGAGAAGAATGAAATTTTTCTCACTGTTCTAGGTACAAGAAAAAGAAAAACTCAATCAGCATCTTGGGCCAGAACCATGTCCTTGGTTGCTCAGTGTCCTGGGGCACTCTGGTTCTTGCAGATTGGGCCTCACTGTTGTCCTCAGGGGTATAGGTTCC
This sequence comes from Lepus europaeus, assembly GCF_033115175.1. Lineage (NCBI taxonomy): Eukaryota > Metazoa > Chordata > Mammalia > Lagomorpha > Leporidae > Lepus > Lepus europaeus. The sequence goes on along the minus strand of NW_026909346.1, from coordinate 1,423,012 downwards.
CGCCCACCACCCTGTGCTGCTGGAGGTCCACTACTAAATGCATGATTATCTTTGTGCATTCCTGCTGGTAAGGGCAGCACGTTTTTCACGAGGCCTGTTGTTGCCTAGCAGAAAATAATTATACCATCAAAAACATACTGTGACATGGATTGAAATATGAAGGGGAGAAAGTATTTTGCTTTGGGTCTGCACAAACAGTATTGATTTACGTAAAAGAGATGCCCAGGAGCCTCTTTGCAATCAAACAAGTTTATTCCTGATTGGTTGGTGAGTTAGAAGCTGTGAGCCACAAATCATTAATGTATACATTCATTCAATTGAACAATAAATATTTATTATACTCCTATTAAGTGGGCTCTCTACATGAAATGTATATATGTATTCTTTCTATTAGACAATAAATATTTATTAAGTTCTTACTAAGTGCAGTCTCTGTGTACTGGGCATCTGAGGGGGGTCAGAACACAAAAGATAAGGGACTCCACAGAGCTTTCCCTTTAGGGGTAAATGAGTAGCAATCTAGAATAAAATAAAATCACATAAAATAGGATGCTAAGTGTACAGAACAGAAGTCAGGCTTCCTGGAAGACAAAGATCAGAACAACAAGCAGTCTTGATGGTGTGCTCACTGCTTTAAACAGTGTTTCCACAGTGCTGGTTATGCATTGCCAGTAGTTCAGCACTGATTGCTTCACATGACCACCAATATGTTAACCACCCATCTTTATCAAGTGATGCAAGGTTTCATGACAAAGGCAAGTTGTGGTAAAGAAAAGCATCAAGTATGGATATGAGAAACTTTGTGATGGGCCACAGACATGGCTGTTCTGCAGGCCTCCTGTTCACGAGAAGCTAGAGATGGACACAGAAGACAAGCCATCTTACTAGTTAAAGTGATCAGTTTAAGTTCATAATTGATCATAAAGATAGGATTAAGTGTCAAAAGGATCACATAAATAAGACCAGTGTCTGGTAATAATAATTGATAGAATTAAAAGGAGAGAATGATCCAACATGGGAAGCAGGATACATAGCAGACTCATAGAATGGCAAATGCCCTAAACAGCACTCTGGCCTCAGAGTCAGCCCTTAAGGCATTCGGATCTGGCTAAAATGCCTGTGAGAGTTCTCAGGCATGGAAAGCCAAGACACTGTGGCAAAAAAATGACCGCAATGAAAGATCTCTGTAAGTGAGATCCTAGCGGAAAGAACGGGCCATCAAAGAAGGAGGAACCTTTCCCCAAAGGGAGGAGAGGACTTATACTTTGATTATGGCCTTGTCTAAATAAGGTCAGAGCTTGTGAACTCAGCGGGCTTCCATAGCCTTGGCAGCTCATGACAAGAGCCTTGGGTAATTACTGACGTCATAAATAAGAGTGTTAATTGTTAAATCAACAACAGGAATCACTGTGCACTTACTTCCCTTGAAGGATCTCTGTCCTTAATTTGTTGTACTATGCAAATTAATGGTAAAGCTAGTATTCAAACAGTCCTTTATACTTTGTGTGTCTGTGTGGGTGCAATCTGTTGAAATCTTAGTATATACTAAGTTGATCTATATATAAAGATAATTAAAAATGAATGTTCATGAAGTATGGGATTGGAGAAGGAGTAGGAGATGGGATGGTTTGTGGGAGGGAGGGTGGTTATGGGGGGAAAACTGCTATAATCCAAAAGTTATACTTTTGAAATTAATATTTATTAAATAAAAGTTTAAAAAAAATCTCACTGGGTCTGATCATCATCCTGTGACCCAGGTCCCTCCTATGATGGTTTGCGTGTCTTGCTTTTTGTTGCTCCACTGCAGAACACCCCACACTGCCCCCTGGCTGGCCAGGCAGCCCTCAGCAGGTTGGTCTTTCTCCTGCTGGAAGATCAAAGATGCCCTCAGCCCCATGTCTGGCCTCCCAGCTGGGCCGGCTGTGTGGCTGGGAGCTGTGTCCCCTTGTCTTTAGCCCTCGGTATTCCCTCTGCCTTCCTGCAGTCTCACCAGCATTGTGCCTGGGTTTCTTGTTAGAGCAGCTCAGGTCTCCCAGAGAACAACTGTAGAAGCTGCCAGGCTCAGAGTCGGTCACAGAGGCAGCTCAGAATCGAGGAAAGAAGGTGTGTGACTCTGGGAGGGAGGGGCAAAGCTGCATCAGTCATACACCAGGCACGCCGAAGGTGGCTGCAACTGCCAGTGAAAAACTCTACCCCACACCCCCATCCCCCACACACTGCCAAAACCAGGAGCTCACCAGAACCATGCCTGGCAGGAGACACCTGGGAAACAACAACCACAGCAGGTTGTGGGTGTGCTGAGGTGGAGCAGCCATTTGGGGATAAGAAGAAGATTAAAAATGGGGGTGAGGAGGGGGGTTGGATCACTTTGGGCAAGTGTGTCAGGAAATCATGTGCACTCACTCATGGAATAATAAGAGGAAAAACTATTGCTCAGCCAGCCCTCGTGTGCCAGGCACCACACTGATTCTTTGCACATAGGAATCTGCACCAGATGAGTGTCATGGATTTTTCCATCTTAGGTCATGTTTAACCCCCCGTCTTAGCAAGTTCTTTCCACCACCTGTCACCTCCCAGCAGGTTTTGGATTCAGTTAAGGCCATGCATTTACTCCTTACCCCTCCTGCATATCTCCCTTGGAGAAGTTGAAGGGGTGGTTTTCCTGGTGACCGTGTTGTCTACAAGTTATCTCGAAACTTAGAAGCTGAAACGCCCATTTTGTTTTGCCCATGATTTTGTGCGACAGGACCTGTCCAGGCATTTCTCACTTGGGTTCTCTCAGGTGGATACTGAAGTTCTCTGAGAGCCTCACCAGGAAGGCCATCAAGAGGGTGCAGGCTCAGGACTGGAACTGACGCCCCTGCCATGAGCACTGTCCACGGGAGCCCTGTCACCTCCCCAGCACACAGCCAGCCTCTCAGGAGCAGCATTCTGATCCTGAGACTTGGCTGTGGCCTCCATGGGCACCCCTGTGCTGTTCTCTGTGGGTTGAAACCTTTCTGAGCTCTCTCAGATTCAGAGAGGGAACAGGGACCCTGACTACTGTCAAGGGATTGAGGAGGAGCATACCTTAAGACTGGCACAACCAGTCCAAGTGTAACCCCAGTCCCTTCATCAGTTGATTCAGGAACTGACTTGGGTCCCAATTTGTGCCATTTCAGAGTGTTATCCTTTTCCTGGATGTCCTTGTGTCTAAAATGACACCAGCACCAGCTGGTAGCCTTTACTTCCCAGTGGGAGGGTGGCCCAAGTATGGGCTTGGTGGGGTGTGGGGGAGATGGAGGAGCACAGAGGTGGCATCTTGACCATGGGCTCTTGGCTGTGGGTTGGGTCTCTGTAGCCACCAGCCCTGAAGCTGCTGGGCCACCCTTCTCTTGAGTAGTTGGCCTCTATGCTTGTTAAGCCAGGTGAGTTGCAGGCATTGTTCTCACTGTGGTGAGGGTACATGGTGGATGCTCCTTGATATTTAAGCAGGAGGACACCAGCAGCTGATCTGGAAAGGCGCAAGGCCTCCAGTGTGGCTGTGGCCTTGGGCATCCTGCCTGTCACCTGCCCCATCACTGTGTGCACCTTGCCTGAAGTTGTTCTTGAGAAGAGTGGATCTGTGCCCTTTCCTTTTTTTTCCTCTCCTTTCATTGTAGGTGTCTTCCAGTTCTTCCCTTCCTTGCCTCCAACTCCTTCGCTGTCCATCTTGCCATGTCTCTTCTTTCGGCTTTGCACTGAGGTTTCAGATGTTCGTCAGCATTCTTTATGGGAAGCCTGAGCTGCTTGGGACAGGAAGCATTACAGAGGTGTGGTGTAGTAGTCTTACAAGCATTTCTCTCCAGGGTAAAGGACATTTCTGGGAAACACACAGGAGATAAAATGAGGTTAAAGTGATTAAAAGAAAACAGTTTTCTGTTTTGAATGTGATACTAAATGAATATAAAATGTAATACCAAAGAATTCTTTCACCTTCTGACATTTGTAGAATTCATAAAAATGCAGATTATTCAACTGCTCTAAATAATACCTGAGCCAAATAAATAATTTGAAATTCCCTCATGTATCCACAGGATAAGAAGGTGTAGCCAAGTCCAGGAGAACTGATTTGATTACTCCATACCGAGTCCTGGTTCTTGATGACTTGTCCTGTTTCTGTGGATGGCAGGAGTGGCAGTGGGGCTCCCGCAATGCTCTCTGTGATGCTAAGTGCACTCCTGAGCACCTCCAGGATGCAGCTGGGACCCGTTCCACAGGCAGCATCAATAGAGAAATGGTGGGAGTAGATTTTCTGTCTCACTGTATGAGGAACAAGGCAGTGTTCAGCTTCCAGTGGCTGAGATGTTCCCTGTCTGGTCCCCTGCAGAAGGTTGGCCCCTGCCCTGGCACATGAAGGGAGTGTGGCTGCAGATCCCTTGTGCTCTCAGCCCCAAGGTGTGAGACATGGGCTACTGGAATGGGAAGGAGGATCGGGAGCTTTCCAGGGGACTCTCAGGCGCAAAGGGCACAGAAAGGGCTTCAAAAATTCATGGAAAATGTATATAATGAAAAACTTGCAGGTTCTCAAAAATTTTCTGGCATAAAAACCGACTTATCATTGAACTCCATCTTCCACAAATTTGTAATGTTTATTTATTTTACATATTTGAAAGACAGAGAGCTCCTATGTGTTGGTTCACACCCCAAATGTGTACAACAGCTAGGGCTGGGCTGTGTCAAAGCCAGTCCAGAGCTCCACCCAGGTCCATACCCCAAATACTTGCAACAGCAAGTGCTGGGCTGTGACAAATCCAGCCCAGAACTCCATCCAGGTCTCTCAGGTGGGTGGCAGGGTCGTAACCACTGAGCCATCCCCTGTTGCCCCCGAGGCTGTGTGTTGGCAGGAAGCTGGGACTGGGAGCGCAGTGGGTGCTCTGACATGATAGATGGATATCCCAAACCTGACCCTTGGGAAATGTCTATGGTAGCCTTGGATTATTCCCTTCCACTCACGTGTGCTCTGGTCTTCGCGACAGGAGAACACAGCCGACATTTACCCCTTGCACTCAGGAAGAGCTTTGTCTAGACACCTGCAGGTATAGTGGCTCGTGGCTTGTGGCCCATGCTGGAGGTTGACATCTCTGCCTCCCCTCCTGGATCTTTGGCATGGTTGATGCAGGTGTCAGGGTATCCAGCCTCTGCCAAGAAGGCGGCAAGGGAACTTGTGAAGAGGCTGAGAGCTAGTTGGGATGACTAGGGCCAGGATAGGACAGGACCGTGCAGACCGATGTCCTCCTTCCTTGTGTCCTCAGACCTGGCCAGATTACCAGCAGAGGTAGAGACCTGAGGCCACATCATTGAAGCATGTTTTTAGGAGCTCTGCATAATTAATACACTATATATCCCCAAACAATTATACCTGTTTTTCATGTTTCATTTTCCTTCTATAAAACAGGATAACTCAGACATTGTTCACACAATTATGTAATAAATGATGTTAGAAAATTCAGGGACGACAGAAACTTTAAAATTCAATTTTATTTTTAGTTGGTTAGTTTTTAGCAGATTCAGTATAGTTCATAGATACAGCTCTTTTTTAAAACATTTATTTATTTCAAAGGTAGAATTACAGAGAGGCAGAGGCAGAGAGAGAATAAAGAGAGAGGTCTTCCATTTGATTGTTCACTCCCTAATGGCCAGAGTTAAGCTGATCCGAAGGCAGGAGCTTCTTCCAGGTCTCCCACATGGGTGCAGGGCCAAGGACTTGGGCCATCCTCTACTGCTTTACCAGAAAGCTGAATCAGAAGTGGAGCAGCCAGGACTCGAACTGGCGGCCATATGGGATGCTGGCACTATAGGCGATGACTTTACCAGCTATGCCACAGCACTGGCCCTGATATTTCTTAGAATATTATCTGCTCCCCCTCATTCCTTCTTTTCCCTCCATTCCTCTACTGGTACTGCAGAGCATCAGGGAGAATCTGAATTTTTGATATTCAAAGCAAGCTTGGGATAAGAAGAGTCTAAGGTGTGATCGTTGCTTAAAGCAAAGAGCCACTCGGTAAATAAATCACGGTTGTCACATCCAATTATTGCACATCTACAGGACAAGGTCTGCCGGCTGGGTTCTGTTATGGGTTTGTATCAGACCAGACTCTCAGCTTCCTAGAAGCAGGAGAAGAGAAATGGGGGGAAGCAGGTGGGTGCTCTGTGGCTTGGCCACCTCCACCTGGGGTCAGGATGAACACAGGTGCACCCACCCACTGAAGTCGCACATCTCGCCTGTGAAACATCAGTGGGCCAGTATGCAGTAAAGATGGGGTTCCATTGTAAGAGGGAAGGACTCTCCATGGAGGCACTGGTGAACCCAAGTGTGTTTGGGGGCCAGCACCCCTCGCCGACACTGGAGGTGAAGTAGACATGTCCCCATCATGAATCAGAGATGGTGGGTCTTGTTCTGTAGGTGAAGGGTCAGGGGCACCTCCATTTGGTTGGTGCTTGTGACAGGTGGTGTGCATGGAGCCCAAGAAAGCAGAGGCAGACAGGGGGAGGCTGTGGTACCGTAACAGGTGTGATGTGCCAGCCTACAGGAAGACCCTGGGGGAGAGAGTGGCCCACAGAACTCAGGACCTCCCCCTGATGGCAGCAGCACCAGTTTAGAGAACTCCTGCACCTGACCTCTTGTTGGGTGTTGGTGAAGCACGGATGAGCGAGATCAGTTTTCACTGTGATGTGTTCAGAGGGTGGAGCCTAGATCCCACTGTGGGGTTTGGAGCTAGGGTCTTTGAGAGGGGAACAGAACTGGGCAATGTCCCCAGGATGTGGAGCCAGGACTGAGCCCTCTTGGCTCTGGGATTTGAAGCCTGCCATGGGTGATGCGTGCTGCCCTGAGAGCTGCCCATGAGCCTCCAGAACCATGGCCCAACCTCGCATGTTCCATTGTGGTAACAGATATGGCATTGGGCTCTTGCCCCTGGAACTTCCCAGCTCAGGAACTACCAAGGGGGAGACTCGGGGAGAAGTGATGGGAGGGTCAGGCGGCCAGGGCAAGCCCCAGCTCCCAGCTCCCATTTCCCGGGGCCGGGGTGAGTCCCTGATTTTAGTGAGTGGCTGGAGAGAGGATGTGTGGGCATCAGCAGCCAGGTAACTTAGTCAAGTTTTTCAAGAGGCAGTTGACGTTGTCGTGGTTGAAAAAAATGACCCAACAGCACAGTTCTGCTGACCCTGTCTGTGACCCAGATTGTGAAGCCATTTATCTTTTTGTGCTCCTGGTAGCTGTTAATTAGAAGGGGTTGGGAGGGGCAGGTGGCTTCCCAGAGTCTTCCTGCATGTCCTGATCTCCCCAGGAAGGGGCCATGAGACCCACACAGGGGACACTGGATTGTGAGCAGAGTCTGTTGACAATCGATAAATAAATACATGCTTCAGTTAAAGACATATTTGCAATATTTTGAATTATTTAAAAACACCTCCTGCACTTAGCTGCCTAGGGAGTGTCCAGCACCTGTACCCCTTGGACCTGGGCTGTAAGTTCATGAGCCCTCATCTGGGGCAGATCCCCTCCCACTGCTGCAGTGGTACTGTCTGCTTAGCTCCGTGAATCTGTGTCACCTACAGTGGAAAGTGTGGGAAAGTGAAACGTTCTGGGTGCTGCCCTGTGGAGCAGGTGCCCCTCTGGGCACCCTGAGTCACCTGTGGCTCTCCTGCCCCTCTGCTTCCCCACAGAGCCAAGGTGAGGAAGGGGGTGCAGATCCTGAGTGCACAGCCCAGCGAGCCCTGGCACAGGCAACAGGAGGTGGGCAATGCCACCACCACTGTGTCCTGCCAGCTTCTGGCACAGGCAGTGTTCAACAGGTAAGCCGCCTCCCCTGGCCATGGCACTACCTGGGGCCCAACCTGGGCTGGCTTCCACAGCTGCTACCTGGAGCCATAAACCCCCATCCCAGAGGCCTGGAGGCACTGGCATCAGGCTCAGAGGCAGAGTGGGGTTGCCTGTGTGTCCCACCCCTGGACACCCCCTCAGTGCTCTGCCCTCCGTAGTTGAGCTGAGGCCAGGAGCCTGCACAAGGCTGTTTTGCATATGTGTTAGAGTGAGCCCTGGGCCAGTTATGCCCAAGAAGCTCACAGGTGAGAGTCTTCCAAGATGCCCTGTGCTGTGATCTAAAACAGCTGTTTTCCCATCAGAAAAGCAGCACAGGCTCATTTTAAGCTATTTGGAAAAACAGTTATTTGAGAAACCTGACCTTAAATCCTGTACCAATGCCCTAGTGCCCGAGAACGACCCTCTGGCTAGCCTGTGCATCATTTCCTCCTGGGACTCCATGTGTTGGCTCACTCCTGTAGTAGGATTACTCACATCACAGTATGCGTGCAGATTTATGAGGTGTTTTGCTGTTTGCTTGTGTTGGAAACATTTTCCCCGACGTTAAGCATTCCTCAGAAACATTTCTAATTGCATCACAGCATCCTGCCGCGTGGAGTTAGCATAGTGTAAATAGTCGGGCCACCTTCCAGAGCACTGGGTTCTTCCCCGGCTGTATTCTTACCTGGCAAAGCCCCTTCCACATCCATGTCTGTCTGCTTCTCCTTTTCCTTGAGGTGACCTCTCAAAGTCAATACGCGTTACCATTTTCAGGGCCTGGCACACAATTTCTCAGTGTTTTCCTGAGGGGATCAGCAGGCAGGAAACAGATCTTACGCTGTTGGACATGTTTTCCTATGTGTGTATTGCAAAGTTAGTCTTAGAGAAAAACAAATTCTTGCCTCGCATTTTATTTTGAATTTTCTGTTCTTTGAGCATCAGAACCCCACCACCCTTGGGCCTTGCTTTCTTGTGAAGCCAGAAAAGCACCTGGTGCCCTGAGCAGCTGGCTGGCTCAGTACCCCAGGCACATCCCAGTGGGGTCAGGGTCAGGGATAAGGGGTCGCATCTTTGTGTGAAAGAAAGGCCAGGAAGAATGTGCATGGGGTCCCTCTTGCACACAGGAGATCCGGGGCCATGTTCAGTTTCCTCAATCAAATGCCCATCAAGTCTGATTGACACACAAGATGAGTGTTGATTATGCAAATAGGAGTAAATGGCTAATGAACAGTGGGTTATTTTGTGTAAATACACAACCTGATTGCCTTCTGGGATTCATGGCTTCGGATGACAAAACAGGTCTCAATCTAAATTAGATTAGGATCACTTTCGTGTGATTACCAGTTACTGGTGTTTTGATGATTCTACTCTTCATTTTTTAGTAAGTTGATTATAATGGGTCTAGAATGTGGATCTCTTGGGCTTTACCTCACTTGGAAGTTGTTTAGTTTCTTGATTTTTATTTGTCTTCAAAGTTGGAACTTTTCAGCCATTATACCTTCAAATATTCTATTTATTTCTCTTTTCCTTTTTAGGACACTATATGTATCTCGGTATTCCTGATGATTTTTCATAGGTCACCTTTGCTCTGTTAATTTTTATTTATCAATTTTATTCTCTGTTTTGTGTAACCTGAAATGTCCTTTAGTTTCTATCTTTTCATTGATATTCTAAGCAGCATGGAGACATTAACTTCATGATTGATTATTATTTTAGGACATTATTTTCTTTAGCTATTTGTGAATGATTTATATAACTGATTTAAACTCTATGTCTAGGAAGTCTATCTTGACTTCCTTAGGGATAGTTTCCATTGACTGACTTTTTCCTGTTTGGAGGCTATACTTGCATCTTTCATTATATTTCTCCCCCTCTGCATCTTTTATAATGTATCTGTTCAAAACTGGACATTGGTTGATATAACACAAAAATGAGAACTCAGATTCTCTCTCATGCTAACTTGTATGTGTTTGTGTATGTGTGTGAGTGTGTGTGTTGTTACTATTTGGTTAATGACTAATGGTTTCCCAGAACTAATTTTGTAGCCTTTTTTATGTATGACTACTGAAGTTTTTACTTAGTGGTCAAATAATAATTAAACAGAAATTTCTTTAAGTATTTGGAACCAGTGAATTGACTAGCTTTTGCCTCACTCTTATATCTCATTCACACTTTGTATGAGAGGCTCAAAATATGAGTTTTAAGTGGGTACAAAAATGCATTCCCTACCAACTTTGCATTCTTCAGCTTTTCTTTTAAAATTTGTTTTTGTCCACTGCACATCTTTTACAAATGTTATCATTTCTGGTAGCCTCAGTGTTAAAGTGTTGCTGCTTCCAATTCTCAATAAATTCTCTGAGGAAAAAAAAAATGTTCTTACCAGGCTAGCTTTGAGTTGGGTCAAATAAAGAAATGGCCCCCTACTGGGACTTCCAAGGAAGAGGCAGACAGGTTAAATAATGGAAGCTCTATGTTAATGTACAACTGTTCTGTTTTCTCTGGTGTCTTCAATCTGCTCAGTTTCACTGTGAATATGTACTTGCTTGTTTTTAATAGAAGTTCAATATCCCTTAGTGCAGAAACCTGGAACTAAATTATTTTGGACTTCATATACTTTTTTTAGGTTTTGGACTATGTATAGATTTCATAATGAGAAATCATAGAGATGGGACTCAAGTCTAAACATGAAACTCAAAGCCTTGATGTAATTTTATACAATATTTTTAATGTGCCTGCATTTTGACCATAACATTTCACCTGAGATCAAGTTTGGGATTTTCCTCTTGTGATGAGCACACAAAGTTTCAGACTTTGGAGCTTTGGAGTTTTGATCTTAGTTTAAGGAAGGCAACTTTTACCTAACCAGTAGGAGGGGAGAGGAAGATCTAACAGAAAAGTATCCATTGTCCAAATCTCATTACTTTCAAAAAAATTCATCCTCTCTTTTTGAGGAAACATACTCCTAATTATTACAAGCCTTTAAATATTTTCCAGAATTCTGGAAAGGTGTATACTAACAACTTTTGATTTTAAGGAAGAAATGATTTTTCATATATAACTGTGGATGACAAAAGACTTTAAGTCGCCATGTTTAAAATTATAAACTCATCAACCAACAAGAGGCACTTGCTTACTTCACAGTATTTTTGAAAGCACCTGTAGGATTTTACAAGTATTTAACCCTTTAGGCCTCTGGGGCTTTCCCATTAAGATAACTATCATGTCTAGTAACACAAGATAATTAGAATTTTAATTCTCAAACATTTGTATTAATAGCATTTTCCATTACAGAAACTTAAAATTCAGTACCACATCACATCTTGACAGTACTTCTAATATAATCCAAATAGCCCAATTAGCTGGTGTCTCTATAAGATGAGAGACATAGGTCCTTTGATTTTTTCAGTTGGGCCCAAACTGGAAAAACCAAAGTCCAAGATTTACTGGAAATTTTAGAGTCCAGATTGTTTGAAACTTTGATTTTTTGAATGCCTGTCAAGAATGCCAAGAAGGCTCAAAATCCAAAATACCTGGTTGAAATAAGATTCCTTAAAATCATGACATAACATAGACCAAATGTGATCATTGTTACAAGGTGATTATTCAAATCTTTGAAAATAAGCACATATTTAAATAACCCATAGCTCTTAATAAAAATTCAGCTGTTTTTGAACAATTAGAATTTAACAGACATCAAGAGAACATAATAGATTACTTTAACACATTGCTTTAACAGAGCATCAGAGTTTAATTCTATGTCAAAGAGAAATTGAGCTTCCTGTGATCTTTTGCTGTGAGGTTTCCTTCCTTTACCTTCTTTCATATTGATGACTGTGTTTCTGTGTTTCTGTGTGTAACACATCTTTAAGCATCTTTTGCAGGGCAGGACAAGTGGCAACAAATTCTTTCAATTTCTGTTAGCTATGAAAAGTCCTAATTTCACTTTATTCACAAATGAGAGCTTTGCAGGATATAATATTCTGGGCTGGCAGTTTTTCTCTCTTAGTGTCTGGGCTATGTCTCGCCATTCGCTTCTAGCTTGTAGGGTTTCTGATGAGAAGTCTGCTGTGAGTCTAATTGGAGATCCTCTGAGAGTAATCTGACGTTTCTCTCTTGCACATTTTAGAATCTTTTCTTGATGTTTCACTGTGGTGAGTTTGATTACAACATGTCGTGGTGAGGATCTCTTTTGGTCACATTTATTAGGGGTTCTATAAGCTTCCTGTACTAAGATGTCTCTGTCCTTCTCCAAACCTGGGAAATTTTCTGCTAGTATCTCACTGAAAATGCCTTCTATTCCTTTCTCCCTCTCCATGCCTTCAGGAAATCCTAGAACCTGGATGTTAGGTTTTTTAATAGTATCATGTAGATTCCCGATAATATTTTTTTAGATTTCTAATTTCCTCTTCTTTTCTTTGGTTTGCCTGTTTCCTTTCCTGTTCTCTGTCTTCTAAGTCTGATATTCTCTCTTCTGCTTCGCCCATTCTGTTTTTAAGGCTCTCTAATGTGTTTGTCATTTGATCTTTTGAATTCTTCATTTCATTATGATTTCTCGTCACTATCACAGTTTCTTGTTCTACTAGTTGTTTCATTTCATTTTGATTCCTCCTTAATATTTCATTTTCATGAGAGAGATTTTCTATCTTGTCCATTAAGGATTTCTGTAGTTCAAGAATTTGTTTTTTGGGAACTTCTTAATGTTCTTATCAGCTTTTTGAAATCTGCTTCTTGCATTTCTTCTATTTCATCATCTTCATAATCATGAACTGGGGTTTCTTTTTCATTTGGGAGCGTCATAGTGTCTTCCTTGTTCTTGTTACCTCGGCTTCTACGTTTGTTGTTTGGCATGTTGGAGATATTTGGTTTCTTCACTGTGGTGTTTTTTCTTCTTACACTATGGCTCTATATTAAGTGGACTGTCTGCTTTCGGTGGCTTGACTGTCTGCTTTTAGATGCTTGAGATGAGTGTGGACTGAGAGCTGTGTTTGGTTCATTATGGTTGAGGGTGTGTCAAAGTTGATACTCCCAGGTTATGTGTTGTAAATCTCTCTTTCTTTTTTTTTATTCAAAAGGGAAGTAAATCCGCACAGCTGAACATAATTGGAGGTAGTTAGCAGGTGAATGATATACCCACAGGAGCCAGAGATTGGAAGCTCTTTCCCAAGGACCGCAAAGGGAATATGTGCTTCTCTCAGTGTGGGCTCCAATTCTCCTGCAGTCTCCCACTGGGTTGCCAAGTTATATCCTAATCTCCTGTTATTTCAACCCCCCCCAGAGTCAGGTTTTTCTGCTAGGCTCAGGGCTGGTGCAGACCTGAGGTCGCCCTGCTTATGACGTATGTCCAAAATGGCGCCTGCTCTTTGTCTTACTAGCTTTTGAGGGGTGAGCAGAGAGAGAGAAACTCGTGTCCGTATCGGTCACTTTTTTTTTTCTCTCTCTCTCTCTCTTCTAGTTAGCCTGGTGAACTTTTCCCCACGGAGTTTCAAGCCTCGTTCCCTCTAGTCTCCTCTTTCCACTTGCCCGCTGGTGTCTCGGGCTATTGAGGTTCAGCTCACCTCGCATTCCAGCGCTGGTGTGTTGAGTCTGCCACTGGTGTCCCGAACTTGGGCTCCCACGCTCTCCACGCAGGTCCACTGTGAATCACTAGTTCCGGAAGATTTTCCTCTGCTGTTTCATCCCCTACTCTTCCTTGACCCTTCAGTATCTCCACTTTTATTAAACTGTGTCTTCCCGGACTATCAGTGTGCTTCCTTCCTATTACGGCATCTCTTGGTTGTTTCTGTGTTTAACTCTCCTCCTATAGGTTCCTATGGACTTTTTCCAGCCACTTCTATTGTATTCAGTACTTTGGGATGGCTCTGTAAACAGATAAAGCCAATAATGTATTAACAGTACCAACTGAGAGAAAGAATGGTTAACTGAGGTTACTAAAAACAAAAAGCAATTCAAATCAATTGGCAATCTACAAAGAGAGTTAAAGATTTTAAAAGCTATTATTAAAATTGCTATATTGGTCTATCATGTTATGTTATATATATGTACATATTGTATATCCACATGGGAAAATTTTATTAAGAGTTTTATTTTAAATGGCTTATAGATAAGATTGTCCATAAATTTAAGCTGCTAAAATTAATCAAATATACATTTTAATTCATGTGACCTGAATCTCTTCATCATATGTTTTATACTTGTTGGTAGAAACTAAAAACATTTCAGATGGTTGTGCTTAAGTTTACTGGCTAAACAAACTACACCATGTTAGATATTTAAGAGGTGTTTCCAAATACATGATTCTTAAAATTTATAGAAGGCATTGGACCTTCTGATAACTGTTTTCTAAAGTTGTTATCTAATGGTTGAAACTGTTTGCTAAGTATTCATGTAATATTGCTATTGTCAGCAAGCGATCTAGGACTTGCTCCCTCATTTCTCTATTCTAAGCCCGACTTGTTCTTTCATTTCTCTATTCTCCTCAAGGTAGGAAACTAATTCTATTATGAAGGAATCTATAGGATGCACTACTTAATCTTTAGACCTTATAAAAGAGATGGCTAACATTTTTCTGTAATAGCATAGCGAAAACAAGAACTAAAATAATAATCTCATAGCTAGATTTACTTCGCCATCAGATAAGTATATAGTAAGTAGAAAAAAAAAAACTCCCTTTCAGACCAAAGGGAAAGAAAGTTTTTAAGTGAGAATATAATTTTCCTCATGGGCATTGTCTACCTTAGAAAACTACTACAGAACATGCCTGTGACTATAGATTTGTAGTTCAGGCCACCAAAGTTTAGAGATGGGACTTGGGCACTCCCTTGACTTGCATCCTCTGGTCTGCTTTAACACAAACCAGGAGGAAAAGAAAGCTAGGCATCAGAAGCAATGGGTGGCAGGCCTATGAATGGCTGATCTGTACAGTGATCTGCCCTCAAGGAGACCCAACAGGCTAGTCCACTGCAGTGGCTTTCAAAGTGGTAAGCCTGGGCTTCAGCAGAAGTCAGCTTGTGAAGAGCCCTGGCAGCTCTGCCAAGAGTTGGATCACTGGAAATGGACCTGCCCTGGAGTCGAAGGATGCCTAGGTCAGAGCCACAGATCTTATTGCCTCTAAGCTGAAAAGCCCTTCACTCAGCCCAACTTCCAAAGTGACCACTGCAGCTGAGGGGATGGTCAAGTAGGGTCAGCAACATTGCAGGCAGAACTGTAAATTTCTTCTTAGAGATGCCACCTGCCTTTACCTGGCCAGGTCTCCTCCGAGGCCAGCCAAGTAATGAAAGTCAACAGAGTGCCTTCCCCTAGGAGGTTCACACCTCCCTTAGGATGTACCCCATGTGAAGAGATAGATAGGTCTGGGCCTCTTAATTTACAAGGCCTAAAACCCAACAGATTATTATCAAACCTCTTCTGTCAGGTTCTATTTGCCTCTCAATCAGAAAACTTAATTATAGCTTAGACAGCACCTCTCTTAGCTCTTCTAATAATGACTCTGTCCTTTGTTCTAGACCCTGTCTATCGCACTTGGGCCTCATTCCTTTGTAATCATAACCTCTATTCTACCAGCAATGGCTCTACTCCCAACCTGTGTGTACTGATGGTACTCTTCCCCACTTAATGCTGTATAATTGTTCAGACCTGGTAAATGCCACTCTTAGGATCATTGGTTACTATCCTCACTCTGTCTTTTATGACCTTGTCTAAATATGATCAGAGTCGGCAAACTTGGAAGGCTTCCATAGCCTTGGCAACTCATGACGACAGCCTAGGGTGGTTACTGGCACCATAAACTAGAGTGTCAATTTGTTGGGTCAACAACAGGAGTCACTGTGCACTTTCTCCTCATGTGGGATCTCTGTCCTTAATGTGCTGTACATTTTGATTTAATGCTATAACTAGTACTCCAACAGTATGTTTCACTTTGTGTTTCTATGTGGGTGCAAACTGTTGCAATCTTTATACTAAATTGATTTTCTGTATATGAAGAGAATTGAAAAGGAAAAAAAAGAAGAAATGATTTTTCAAAAACTTATAGGTTATCATTGCCAGTGATTAATATCTTGCTGCTTTTTAAAAACGTATTTTTATTTAATTTTTTGGTTTCATCTCAATCCATTCCTTTAATTTCATCTGTCATTTTTTTCTTTTCTTTATTTATTTTATCATTTATGTCCTTTCCTCAGGGACATTTTTTCTGTCCATTAGTAACACTTAGAACAAAGAAGTTTATTTTTAAGAAACTTCAAAAGCTTTTAAAACGTATTCTTAGACTATAAATTTGTTTGAAGCTATAAAATTCATGACTGTGTGTGTGTGTATGTGTGTGTATGCTGAAATTTGACTTTTACTTCTACTTATTGGTGTCAAATGTATTTCTCTAATAATGGCAAACTGTAAACAAATAATACATTCTAGTAGACTTCTAGACTTAAATGTTCTCATGTTGGGTATTTGAGGTTTTCAGATAGCTAAATAATTTCAATGGATTATTTTTCAGCTTTTTACCTAAGAGGTAGAAGTATTTTGATGCATTTTCTATTAATCAAGCTCAATGTCATTCAAAAATTTGGAAAAAAATCATAACTTTCTCTTCAAAATATCATTACTTTGAGGATTTTTCCTGGGTAAAGTGTTATAAAGTAATGTGATAATGCTTGCCTTAATTCTTTTTAGAATCTAAAAAGGTAATTTTATTTGCCATGTTCTTCTGGTAGCTTACCCTTTCCTTTTATATTTATCGAAAGAAATATCTGAAGTGGCATTAACTGAAAAATGTGTTCTTAAGTGAAATATTAGTGTTTTCAGGGTGATCCAGGATGATCCTATCAACTTTATGATGGCATTGTGGTAAAATGCACCATTTTTCAAATACACAATGTAACACATTTCAATTATGTCATGTCACTATTTTTAAGCACATCCTAATTTCAGAAATATGTGACAATATATAAAACTTAGATTGGAAATATATTAGTTTGTATTGAAATGTCACGAAACCTTGAATAATAAGAATGACAAATTTATGGGGATTTCAAGAGTCAGAATGTGAAGGTATAATTTTGCTACCCTTTCCTTGGTCTTAGCTATTACCTTGGCTTTAACTATGCATTTTCTATTGTTTCCTTAAGATTACACATAAATGTCTAATTGATATATATTTACAAGTCATGTTTTTTTATTTCCCCAGACTTTTCTCTATTTGCTTTTTAAGTTAAGTGCCTGCATGTTCCTTACACTCAAATTCTTTCAACTGTCAACGTTGATTCATCTTAACTCTGTTGGCAATAATTCCTCCATCTTTTATTCTGTCACTGTGCTGGTCGAGGTCATGATTTTCCATTCCTTCTGTGTGGTGTTATGGTAACATTTAAATGTTCTTTCTCCATTCTGTTTTCTAAAAAAGTAATTACGTATTCCCCCAGTTTGGATTTTTTAAATCATTTGTACTAGAACAACGTTAAAGTTCCTTAACATGACATGAATTTTCTTTTTTTTTGAGTTTTATATTTGTTCTACTTCATTGCTACATCAGGAAGTGTGAATGGAGTACATATAACATTTTTCTAATTTGCATTTTCTGGGATTTTATGCTAGTTCCGATGTCTAATTTACTCAATTTTCTTTACCATTGTGGATTCCTCTCCTTATTATATTAAAAAGAGTAATAATCTGATCTCTTTTTAGGTGAGGCATACATATTAAGGGACAGAGAATCCAGGGTACATATTAGTAATATTTTCAATTGCTAATTTGACTTTTCTGACCTTCCTTGGATAGTCTTGGCCTTTACTATACAACTGTATATACTCATTAATTAATTGATCTTTCAAAACCCAGGAGGCAAATGATTCTACAGATGTGTTCCTGTATTTGCTGAGACCTAGGGTAAGTAAGAAAAATAATGGAGTAGTTCAGGAAGCTAAAGTTTCATGCTACACAGGTAAAATAGTCTTACTGTGTAAGATTATTTCATATGTAAAGTGACTGAGATTGTAAGTAAATCCAGGATCTTGTGTGCAATACACCAGATTCTGTACTATCATGACCTACATACGATTTAAGTGTACTTGTTTTCTGTGTCTCTCTGTGTGTAAATAACATTAATACATTTTATAAAATTACTTCATCAGTTTCTTTGGTTTTTAGAAATTTCCTTTTCACTATTATGGAAGATGGAATAACTACTGTGCTATATATGTGAAAAGGAAATTCAATCATTAATTAAAGTTAAAACAGTCAGGAACTGGTGGAATACTGACATTTCTTATGTATTTTAGATGACATTAATTCACCTTCTATATTTTGTTTTGCTTAAAATTTCTGCATCTATGAATTATTTTTCCTTATAACCCCAAATCCATTGTTGTACTGGGATGGAATGTGAGCTCTATACTGGCTACAATATGAGTTATTCTGACAATGGGATTCTTAGCTTTCTTCTTCTAAATATTCAAAACCTGCAACTTTAGGAATAAGTATATTTGCTTTCTGTACAAATGTCTTTCCATCATTTTGCAAATCTTCAACTTCCTTTGTTAATGCTTTCTTAGAGCTATTGCTATGCTTCTTTAATTTTCCAGCTGTCCACAATGCTATTAAAACTTATTTATTGGATATGGCACCTTAATTCATAGGTAGTATGCATATATATGTGAGTATTGGAAAAGCATATATTTATATATAATGGTAGATATGTTAGTCTTTTTAAAAAGTTATTTATTTATATGAAAGTTATAATTACAAAGAGACAGAGACAGAGATAGGTTTGATTCTTTATTTAATTTGTGATTCATTCTAACTAGTACTCAAACAGTATGTTTCACTTTGTGTTTCTGTGTGGATGCAAACTGTTGAAATCTTTACTTAATATATACTAAATTGATCTTCTGTATATAAAGAGAATTGAAAATGAAGCTTGATGTGAATGGAAGGGGAGAGGAAGCAAGAAAGGGGAGGGTTGTGGGTGGGAGGGAAGTTATGGGAGGGGGAGCCATTGTAATCCATAAGCTGTACTTTGGAAATTTATATTCATTAAATAAAAGTTAAAAAAAAACATTTTCCCAGGAAAATTCTTCTTCCCCACAGATTATTCCTTTGCCACTAGGGATCTTTTAAATTGGAAACAGTTTCAGAAAAATTACATCTAAATTAACATTAGAGGGCCTTGTACTTCAATACCATTGTTTCTAGAGTGGATTTTAGGACACTGAAATTTTAATAATGATGACATTAAGTTCTCTAATAATATGCTATATGTGTTTGGATCTGGATAACTTGAAACAAAAACATATTCCATTGTAAAATTTCATAGCTGGAAAATACATTCAATTATACAGTTATAATATTAAAATAATTGGGGGCTTGTGTTATGGTGTAGTGTGTTAAGGCACGGCTTTCAATGTAGGCATCTTTTATCAAAGTACCAATTTGAGTCCTGGATCCTCTGCTTTCAGTATAACTCCACACTAATGTGCCTGTGAAGGTAGCAGTTGGTCCAATTGGTTGGGATCCTGCCACCCATGTCGGATACCAGGATAGAGTTCCATATTCCTGATTTTTGCCTGGAAAGTGCTGGCTATAGTGGCCATTTGGGTAGCCAAACAATAGATGTAAGCTCACTCTCTCTCTTTCTCTCTCTTTCTTTCTCTCTCCCCTTCTCAGCCTTTTTAAAGAAAATTAAAAAGTTAACCTTTGGAGCTGGTGCCATGGCATAGCAGGTAAAGCCACTGCCTGCAGTGCCAGCATACCTTATGGGCGCCGGTTCAAGTCCTGGCTGCTATACTTCCAATCCAGCTCTCTGCTATGGCCTGGGAAAGCAGTGGAAGTTGGCCCAAGTTCTTGGGCTCTTGATCCCACATGGAAGACCTCAAGGAGACTCCTGGCTCCTGGCTTTGTATCAGCACAGCTCCAGCCATTGCGGACAATTGGGGAGTGAACCAACAGATGAAAGACCTCTCTCTCTCTCTCTGTTTCTCTCTCTCTCTCTCACTCTCTCTCTCCTACTCTCTCTGTGTGTAACTCTGACTTTCAAATAAATAAGTAATTTTTTTAAAAAAGTTAACCATGTGTCATAAGGGCATTAGTATAATTGTGTCCTTAAAACCATGTTAAAGACATGGCATTTATCTTACAGAATAAACCCAATAAAATTTATAAATATCTTTATCAAGTGCAATTTTAAAAATGATATTCACAAAGCACATCTGTGTAAGAAGTGTTTTATTTTCTCACATTTTTCATTCTGTAGTTTTTGATAATTTGAAATCCTTCAGTACCATTCATTTTGCTCATAAGTGCCTATATTTCTAAATACTAATAATATCTTCCTTTGCTTTATAATTTCAGTAGTTGTATAAGAACATGTCTAAGTGCTGAATGTTATAGGGTGATTTTGTTAAACACATTTACACTGTATAAATATATACATTGAAACATATTCTACTCTTAAAGTATACTTTAAGTATACATTTCCAAAATTTGTTCCATTGCTTCAGCTTTCTGTACTGTCAGTATTCCTGGATGATCTTGTCCAGTTGTATATCCTGTTTCCTCTCAAGTCTGTTTTCTTTCTATTCACTCTTGTATTACCTTCAGTTTAATTTTCTTTCTACAGTCATTTTTATTCTATAATTCTTTTTAATGAATTTTAATTAATTTCTCTCTGGTACTTCTATTTTTGTTTAATTATTCATACTTGAGTTGTTCTGATTGTGACAAATTTGTTCTTTGACATATCTAATCTGTTATTTATGTCAGATCATTTTGCAGTGCTAAATTTTTGGTTTTCATATTTTTAATTTTTGATGCTATCTTTTTGAGTCTCATGTCTTTTTCACTCTCTGTCGCTCTCTGGGTGAATAACAATTGCACCTATTCTGTATTCATGTTTGAGCACAATGACTTTTATACTATTTTATGGTGAGGCTTCCATGTAGGTTTTAGATGACAAGCAAAAAAGAACCCTGTAGCTTCATGATTCTATGCATTCTTTTTTTTTTTTTTTTGGACAGGCAGAGTTAGTGAGAGAGAGAGAGACAGAGAGAAAGGTCTTCCTTTTCTGTTGTTCACTCTCCAAGTGGCCGCTATGGCTGGCACGCTGTGGCTGGCTTGCTGCGCTGATCCAAAGCCAGGAGCCAGGTACTTATCCTGGTCTCCCATGTGAGTGCAGGGCCCAAGCACTTGGGCCATCCTCCACTGCACTCCTGGGCCACAGCAGAGAGCTGGACTGGAAGAGGAGCAACCAGGACAGAATCTGGTGCCCCAACTGGGACTAGAACCCAGGGTGCCAGCACCGCATAGCCTAGTGAGCTGCAATGCTGGCCAATTTTAAGCTTTCTTATGTTGTATACAAATTATGCTAAAATAAGGCTCCACTCCATTTTCTGAAAACTTCCTTTCTGATACTCTTTTCATCATATATTTGAAGTTTCTCTTTTCCTTGCTTTTAGTTTTCCTGACATTAGCATTGGCTTCCCCTTCCTTT
This sequence comes from Lepus europaeus, assembly GCF_033115175.1. Classification (NCBI taxonomy): domain Eukaryota; kingdom Metazoa; phylum Chordata; class Mammalia; order Lagomorpha; family Leporidae; genus Lepus; species Lepus europaeus. The sequence goes on along the minus strand of NW_026909346.1, from coordinate 1,401,713 downwards.
TTTTTTTCCTTCAATATGCATCAATTTTTCTCTTATTTTTTATTTATTTATTCATTGCATTTATTCTTTTTTCTTTTTAACTTTTACTTAATAAATATAAATTTTCAAAGTACAACTTTTGAATTATAGCAGCTTTTCCCCCATAACCTCTCTTCCACCTGCAATCATCCCATCTCCCACTCCTTCTCCCATCCCATTCTTCAACATGATTCATTTTCTTTTTTAATTAATTAATTAATTAATTTTGACAGGCAGAGTGGACAGTGAGACAGAGAGATAGAGAGAAAGGTCTTCCTTTTGCTGCTGGTTCACCCTCCAATGGCTGCCGCGGCCAGTGCGTTGTGGCCAATGCAGGAGCCAGGTGCTTCTCCAGGTCTCCCATGGGGTGCAGGGCACAAGCACCTGGGCCATCCTCCACTGGACTCCCTGGCCACAGCAGAGAGCTGGCCTGGAAGAGGGGCAACCGGGACAGAATCCGGTGCCCCGACTGGGACTAGAGCCCGGGGTGCTGGCGCCACAAAGTTGAGGATTAGCCTATTGAGCCATGGCTAATCAATTTTCTTTATACATAAAAGATCAGCTCAGTATATACTAATAAAGATTTCAACAGACTGCACCCACAAAGACACACAAAGTGTAGAGCACTGTTTGAGCAGTAGTTTCACCATTAATTTTCATAGTACAACACACTGAGGGTAGAGGTCTTACATGGGGGGCAGGTGCACAGTGAGTCTGGCTATTGATTTAACAATTGACACTCTTATTTATGATGTCAGTAATTACCTGAGGCTCTTGTCATGAGCTGCCAAGGCCATGGAAGCCTGCTGAGTTCACCAACTCCGATCTTATTTAAACAATGCCAAGTCAAACTGGAAGTTCTCTCCTCCCTTCAGAGAAAGGTACCTCCTTCTTTGATGGCCCATTATTTCCGCTGGGATCTCACTCACAGAGATCTTTCATTTAGGTCATTTTTTTACCTCAATGTCTTGGCTTTTCATGCCTGCAAAACTCTCTTGGGCTTTTTAGCCAGATCCGAATGCCATAAGGGCTGATTCTGAGACCAGAGTGCTGTTCAAGGCTTTTGCCATTCCATGAATCTGCTGTGTATCCTGCTTCCCATGTAGGATCATTCCCTCCTTTTTAATTCTTTCAATTATTTGCAGACACTAGTCTTATTTATGTAATCCCTTTGACAATCACATTTCTTTTTTTTTTACTTTGAAAAATCTGATTTATTTCCTGAATCAAAAAAGTGTATTCTTGTTAAACTTAGAATGTTTAGCTTTCCGTTGATCTTTCAAAATACTTTCCAGATAATAGCAGTGCTCAGAACTATGTAAAAGTTAACATCCAATACCACATTTGAGAGAAAACAGTTTAAATGTAGAACCTATTTCTAAGAAATCCTTCTAAAAGGTCAAGGCATTGGCAATTCTAAAGATGAAATTTTAATAACTACTGGAAATTTAAATGACAATGAGTTTCAAGAGTTTAAAAACCATATCTCTTAGAAAACTGAGTGGACAACAACTTCAATTAAACATAATACTCCCCCAACTTCTACATTATTAAATGCAATATTTTGCCTTAGAATAGGAAAATTATAAAATGGAATTTCTAGATTACTTTATATGTATACACCATTTTAACTGTCATGTTTGCTAGCAGAATTATAAAATAAAAAGTTCTACATTCAAGGGACCAGTGCTCTTTCATTGTTTATAAGAGTCCATCCTGTTCTTTGTTCTCTACTCCTCTATAAAATCATGACCAAAGGCCAATCCATTTATTCCAACTGAAGAGCCGGCAGGTATGGGTCCTACCCACAGCAGGCCCTTTAACAAGTACAGCCCTCAGAAGGCTGGGTGCTTTTAAGAACATGAGTTAGGAAGGCTTTAGAACTCCAAAGTGACTGGTAGGCCTGGGTCTCCACAATGCAGTAGACATTTCTCATGGGCTATTCGTGTGTAAGGAGACATGGCCAGCATGCAAACTTCTTGAGGTAAGACAGACAATATTTACAGAAACTGCATATTGAAACTAACCTGCTGCTGCTTATTTCATATAAACTGATAAAAGTTTTCTCACAAAGAAGACTCTGAAGCCAGTATTTTTTGATTTGTCACCCAAAAAATTAACTCACTTCTTTCAAATCCATTGTTGGTAGACAATGTTTTCAATAAACAAAAACCTTTTCCTAGACTGCATTTTGTACTTAGCATGATAACATTTCTTTTTCAAATTTAGAAAGAGCTCAGGTCTGAGTACTGATCTTTTTTTCAGGTACCAAGCAACACCAACAGGACCCATAAATAGGACTTTTTGACAGGAACTGAAGTCTGCTAGCATTTATAAAATACTCTGTGCTCTTCTTTCAAACATGATGGCTGAGAATTAGCAGTTATGATTAGTTTGCAGTACAAACACAAACACTTAATCCCATTTCCAATGGGCCTTCCTCAGTGTAGATCTCTGCTCCAAAACAGAAGCATGTGCTGTTGACTTTTGTGAGCTTCGTCTTCCTAGGCCACACCAGCATCAGTGAACCTTCAACTAAACCGGCAACCCTTAACCCATCCTCCCTGATTTCAGCTTTTCTTAAGTCATCCCACAAAAGTTCTGTTCTGGATTAAGATTTCACTTTTGCTAGGGCTTTTTTGTTTTCCTGGATTTCGAGATGATCCATAATTTCAATGATTTCTGTTTTATCCCATGAACTAACTCATGCCATTTTGACGTGGCTGCAAGAGTGGACCAGCTTTTCAAATTTCCTTTTAAATATTTATTTTTATTTATTTGAAAAGCAGAGGGGGGAGAGAGAGAGAGAGAGAGAGAGAGAGAGAGAGAGAGAGAGAATGAATATCTTCCATCCATTGGTTCACTCCCCAAGTAGCAGCAAGCTTGTCCAAAGGTAGGAGCATTTTCTTGGTCTCCCTCATGGGCGGCAGGAGCCCAAGCACTTGGAGCATCTTCTGATATTTTCCCAGGCCATTAGCAAGGAGCGAGATCACAAGAGGATCACCTAGGAACTGAACTGGTCCCCATATGCCTGCAATATTTTGAGGAATATTTCCAGATGCTTCCAAGTATTGGCATAGTTCTAATAATCTGAAACACTTACAGAAACTGAAAAATTTAACTAGTATATGGCGTGTAACTAAAATGTTAATATCATTGACATAAGCATTATTAGTAAGTACTTACTTTGAGTCATATTCCTCATTTTACTAGTGTTGGCTTTTGATGTTTTGATGTTTTGAAAAATATATATTATGAAACAATAAACTGCAGACTGTTGCAGGTAAAGGATTATATATTATTTATTTTACAATAACTTGCGTGTCTGTAATCAATGCTGTCATTTCTTTTGCTTTGTTTTTAGGTATGACTAAATTTAACAAGGAACATGGCTGGCACCAAGGCTCACTAGGCTAATCCTCCACCTGTGGCACCAGCACACCAGGTTCTAGAACCGGTCAGGGCGCCAGATTCTGTCCAGGTTGCCCCTCTTCCAGGCCAGCTCTCTGCTGTGGCCAGGGAGTGCAGTGGAGGATGGCCTAAGTGTTTGGGCCTTGCACCAGCATGGGAGACCAGGAGAAGCACCTGGCTCCTGGATTCAGGTCAGCGCGGTGGGCCTGCTGCAGTGCGCCAGCTGCAGCGGCGATTGGGGGGTGAACAACAGAAAAGGAAGACCTTTCTCTCTGTCTCACTGTCCACTCTGCCTGTCAAAAAATTTAAAAAAAAATCACAAGCAATTGACAGCTGGCAATGTATGAATCTCATTATAGACAGCAATTCCAATAGTGAATTTGGGCTCTCTGAGTTTAGTCGTATAAAGTGCCAAGTGTCTGTAAGAAAATGGAAGACCAATATCTTTAACCACCAATCAATGTAACTTCTGATTTAAAAGGCCAAAATTTTGGAGCAAGCACTATGGCATTGTGGGTAAAGCTGCTGCCTGTAGTCCTGGCATCCCATATTGGTGCTGATTTGAGTTCCAGCTGCTGCACTTCTGATCCAGCTTTCTGCTAATGTACCTGGGGAAGCAATGGCAAATGGCTCAAGTACTTGGGCCCCTACATCTGCATGGGAAACCCAGAAGAAGCTCCTGGCTCTTGGCTCTGGATTTGCCCATCTCTGTTCATTGGCCATTTGGGGAGTGAATTAGCAGATGGAATCTGTCTATCTGTCTATCTATCTATCTATCTAATGTATCTCTGCCTTTCAAATAAATAAATCTTTAAAAACAATGTTCAGAATTTAACAACCACATATGTGATGCATTATTTCTTTTTAGTAATAATTTAAAACCTTAGAACAAGTAAGCTAAAACATACTGGGTTGTACAAAAACAACATGGGTTGATAGTAGATTGCTTAGCATATATACACAAGGACATACTGAGAAGATTTTGGAAAATGAAATTAAAAGTAAGTATTTTCTGCAAAAACATTAAATTCATGCATAGTTTTTTTCATAGTATATATTTTCCATCAATTTTAATACTTATATAATCCCACATTTCATCATGAAAATACAGTATTGCATCTTTCTTATATGAGAACATTCTATGTGTCACAGAGAGAGGAGAGGCAGAGAGAGAGAGGTCTTCCATCTGATGGTTCACTCCCCAATCGGCTGCAACGGCCGGAGCTGTGCTGGGTCTGAAGAGACAAGAGCCAGGAGCTTCCTCCAAGTCTCCCATGCCAGTGTAGGGGCCAAGGACTTGGGCCCTCTGCTTTCCCAGGCCATAGAAGAGAGCTGGATTGGAAGTGGAGCAACCGGGTCTCAAACCGGTGCCCATATGGGATGCTGGTGCTTCAGGCAAGGGCGTTAACCCGCTGCACCACAGCACCAGCCCTGATGAATACTTATTTTTCATCAATGCATTTCTATCCAATTTAATTCATCCACATGTCAGACATGTCCAAGTAACAAAGCAGTGCAAATGATTGGATATGTTCTTGGCCCATTTCTTTTAGTGTTACACTTTCCCTTTAACATTTCACTGACCTAATGGAAATAAAGGCCAGTTGCCTAAAACCCTAACTCATCATCATCTTTTTGTCTAGGTTCTCTTAGATTGTCCTTAATTTTTTTATTCTATGCTCTGAAAATCCTTCAGGAATACAAATTTAAAGCTAAATATTTATTTTATGTAACATGTTGACTGGAAGACAATGTGTATATGCAATATGGTATTACACATTACACTGTTATAAGAGTGGGTCTGCCAGATGAAATACAGGGCACTCTAATACTGCCTGGAATATGATCAAACTAAATTTATTTTTTAAAGATTTATTTATTTATTTGAAATCCAGAGTTACAGAGGAGAGCCAGGGGAGGAAGGGTGGAAGGGAAAGGGAGAGGAAGAGAGAGAAAAGGAGAGGGAGAGGGAGAGAAAAAGAGATAATCTTCCATGCACTGGTTCACATTGCAGATGGTGGCGTAACCTTCTTTGCCACAGTCATGGCCTCTCAAACTAAAATTAATGCTGGTTAACTGAAACTCAAATTTAACCAAGGGTTCCCTCCTTCCTTCTAAAGCTTACCACTTTATTCAAATGATATATAAAAGCTTCTCTAATTAACCAAAGTAATGATGACAAACTGCTGCCTATACCGTATCATTATAGTTATTCCTCCCTTGTAACCAAGTGTGTGAGGTTACTTTGATGCTGTGTAAAGTTTCACTTCCATAAACCAATTAACTATCTGATCAGATAATTATTCTTACCATTGTGTAGTACATATATACTTAGGCTTTAAAGGTACTTCACTTATAACTCTATCTTCACTTTCAAATTATCTTTGTAACATTCCATGGAAAAGAAAAACTTCCCTTGTCAGCTGTGGCTATTACTGATGCTCAAACAGTGGTTTTTAATTGAAAGGAAAGTAAGATCAATGATCCCAAAACAATTAATCACTAAGTTACCTTTTCTCAAATCCCAGAGATGAAGAACCATGACTTTTAAGGACAATATTTCTTGTGTGATGAAGAATTAGACTGGTCACACCTTTTGACAAAGTAATTTCATTTCTAGGAATTTCTTCAAAGGAACCAAAAGCACAAACTACAAAGACAGCTGCACACGATATTTGTCACAGTGTTGCTTATAATAGCAATCAGTCAACAAATAAATGGGAAAAATTGGAGGACAACCATGAAAACCTCATTAGAAAAGCACTAGGTAAGTCAATGATGGTTCATCCAGCAAGATTAGTCTTCCAACTGGATCTCACCATTTATTATTACTCCCATACTATCCAGTCTCAACAAGATAAGTGAACTCTTTAAAACACTACAGACAAAATCTACTGATGCTTCCTGATTTTATTATTTATTTAATTATTTATTTAACTAAAAACATTTTACTTTAAAATATAAACACTGTGTATTAATTTATCATGTATAATGTGTATTTCAAAAAGTTTGCAAATGGTTCAAAGGTAACTTTATTTTGGCGCAAGAAAATTTGAGACCCATGCATATAACAGTGTCTTTAAAAGCTCATTGAAAATGTGTATTATGAAATCTATATATGGATTTCAAGTTTTTTGAACAAAAATAATATTTGTTTCACTTTATAAAAATTCAAAGTATCACTGTATATATTGTTTTGAAATGTGTATGCATTGTGGAATGGCTAAAGAAAGTGAATTAATATACTTATCACCTTGCATATATTTTATGTTAGAATTCCTGAAATCTATTTTTCAACAATTTTTAATAATAGAATTCATTGTCATTACTTAAAGATTTATTCATTTATTTGAAAGTCAGAGTTATGCAGAAAGAAGGAGAGGCAGAGAGAGAGAGAGAGAGAGAGAGAGAGAGAGAGAGAGAGAGAGGTCTTCCATCCACTGGTCCACTCCCTAGTTGGCTGTAATGGCCGAAGCTGTGCCAACATGAAACCAAGATCCAGAAGCTTCTTCTGTATCTCCTACATGGGTTCAGGGGCCCAAGGACTTGGGCATAGCAGAGAGCTAGATCAGAAGTGAAGCTGCCAGGAATTGAACTGGTGGCCATGCGGGATGCCTGCACTGCAGGTTAAGCCACAGCATTACCCCCTTCATTGTTATTAATTAAAGTCAATTAATTTTTTAAAACTGCATTTGTTTAAATTTTAATAATATAAGGAGAACAGATTTCTTGTATTTTCATGCACAATTCTAAGAACATAAGCCTACTTCCAACCCTCTTTTCCCCTGCTCAGCTCCTCCCTTTTGTTTCCTTTATTTTTTAAATTTTTGCAAAAAATGTAATTTCAGTGCACCCTGTAATCATAGGCTTAATGCATCACTAAACATAATGTCCAATAAGTAAGAAATATCAACTTTTATCCTTTGATTATACACCCACATTGTTCTCTCTCTCATTATTATAATTAAATATGTGGTTTGCTTCCTCAGTTTGAATATTCATTTCCTTGCTTCCTTATTGAAAATTGAGTTATAGTGTTCTATTTTTTTTCTCAAGATCATTTAAAAATGTAAATTATTTTGACTTTAAACGATATGATCTGTACCAAATTCTTCAAATATACTCTGTGATGTCAGAGTTTTACCATTCAGGTCACACCAGAATGTGGAATGAATTGGTAGAGAGATTAAATATATGAATCTCATTTGTATCAACACATGTCAGCAATTAACAGGCAGCACCATAAAGGAAAAAAATCGACAATCACAACAGTCTTTTATTTTGAAAGGTTAATGTAGAAGTGAACAAATTGCATGTAGTGAGCAGTACGTAAGTAAGTAAATGTCTACCTTGGGATATCTGGGAAATTTTACTTGCTTCTCTATTGAAATCACTAGATGCACTGCTCTATTGTGGTGCTCTCTTCAGCACCACAGCCATTCTGCAGCCATGGAAAGGGTAGTTGACTTACTGTGATTACCTGGGCGTGTAAGCATAAACAATGGATCCCACATAGTTAAAGCACTGATTTATCAAACAGAACATATCGGTTTAAGGCACAGAAATGAAGACACATGTAGATTGCAATTGCTTCAGGTTCATGGGATTGGAGACACTGGAAGAAACACAGGACTTGTACATACAAGGGTTGGAAAAACATGAGTGAATAAAGAGGATGCAGTAAACCATAGTAAAAAGATAATTTGCACCCTTCAGTGATTATGTTAGAATGAAACAATGAAAATCAACCATTATAGCTTATCAAGAATTATAAAGAAAAACTGAGAGTATTTAATTAAAGCAAGAAGATAACATCAAACCTTATGAAAAGCTGAAAAAAATTACCACAAGCAAATAAACAAGATACAGTGATTAAAAAAAAACAATGTTAACAAGTTAATAAAACATTAGTAAAAGCTATTAAGGAAGCAGAGAGAAAAGTCACACAAATAACCAGTTCCAAGAATTAAAACAGGACCATTCTTTTGTAGCCTTTACCGAGATACTAAGAGAAATCTGTGAAATTCTTAGGAGCAAAATTCTGACTAGAGAGATCAAAATCCACCATATTTTGAAAATCAAATTCCCAAAACACATATATAACATAAAATAGAAAAAGTCCTATATAAATCAAGTAAGTTGAATGACATTTTGAAAACTTCAACCAACCAAGGAAAAAGTTATATAATAGAAATTTCAAATCTATCTTTGTAGGCATACTACAAACTTCTAAGGAAGAAAGAACAAACTTATGTTTCCCAGATCTATGTAAATTGGAAATAAGCAGTGAATATGTTTTAAATTTCTCTTGGAAAACCAATATCACATTGATGATGATGGAAGTGGATCAGGATTTGAAAGAATTTTTAAAGCATCCCTTTTATAAACAGGGATATGAATATCCTAAGCAAAGTGTTATGATAATAAATTAAATCATGTATGAAAGCAATAGATCAATTACAAGCAAGAGAAAATAAAAAATACAGGAGTTGGAAGATTCCCAAATAGGTGAAAATACAAAAAGAAAATCACATGATCATTTTGAGTGAATGTTTAAACACATTTAATAGAATTAAGTTTCTGTTAAAAAGTTTGCTATCAGTAAAAACAAACAAAAAGTAATGTCCTCAATCTGATGAAGATCAAAAGGAACATAAAACAAATAACACACTTAAGCTTTGAAAGCTTTTCCTTGGAAGTAAGCCTAAAATAAGATGCCAACACTATTTTTTTTTCAACTTCATAGTGGAGGAGTAGTCTTGTAAATAAGCAAAAAGAAAATATAAGGGATAAAGATAAATTTTGAATGAATATATTGTTTATATAGATCATATATGTTATATATATCTAGGATGACACTTTAATACAGAGATAATTCATAAAACCTAAAATACAACTGATAAGTTTAACAAGATTACTGGGAAGATCAATGTATAATACCAGCAAGAAACAACTCTCATATTTAAGAACAAGAGGCAGACTAGAAAACAAGAATCTACAACAAAATGATTATTTAACCTCTGTTAACATTCTTAAGATTGATATAAAAAACTTTTAAATGACCAAACAGAGAAATGAGTCAAAAATATGAAGAAAATGAAAAGGCCCAGAAGCCAATAAATACCATTAGACTTTAACTCATCTTAAGCAGGTTACTACAACTTCTAGGTAGGATAGACTCAGGAAAACCCATGGGGAGGCAGGTGGCATGATCCAGTGGTGAAAGGCCCTCCCCCAGCAGGGAGGGTGGAGTCCTAGGGGAGGCAGTTTGTGACCTGAACACAGGCCTCCCTGTCACTTCTCCCATCTGGAGAGGCCTAAAGTTATGTAATTGCTATCCAGGATGCTGATTCCTTGTGTCTTTTGTTTCATGCTTACTGACAGCTATGCAAGCTGTCCAATAAGGCCCGGTGGTGTAAATGCTGCATAACTACACAGGACCTTGACGCCATAGTAGTCCAGTTCCTGTGGGGAGAAAGGGTCCAAGGAGGGGGCTTTGCTGCTGGGAGACTGTGGAAGGTGTCCCAGTGTCCACTGATCTCTGACCCTCTTTCAGCACAGGAAACTGCACACTTAGGACACTGGGAAATGGTGAGTGTGTGGGGCCGGGGTCTAGAGTCGGGGAAGGTGGAGCTAAGGCAGGATGCAGGGCTCCCTGAGGTGTCTGTGCAATGCTTGGCCCCATCTCACAGGTGGCACAGCACTTCCTTGGGTCTCTTTTGACCCACAAAGTGGGGACTGGACTCGCACCTGGGACCCTTGGTGTCCTGCCCTTTCCCTGCTGGCAGAGACTTCTGGGCCCAGAGCTGTCCCTGGGCAGCTGTGTAGTATAGCCTTGTGTCTCCCCTGATTGTGCAGTCGGGACCGGGTGGCCACTGTGGAGAAGCTGGGCTGTGTGTGGGGCTCAGGTGGGTGAGGAGCTGTCATTTATAGGTCCTCGCTTCCTCCTTTCTTCTCATGTGGGACGAGGGGCCTCAGTTCCATGACCTGACCTTTCTGTGTAACTGTCTAGGAAATATCCCATTATTTTTAATATATAATAATATTAAGTATAAACTTTGTAAATGATTTCTAAAATTTACAAGGAGGGGAAACTTTGTTTAAATTTATTAAGAAGATTTTCTGTGAGATTGTTAAGAAAGCTTGAGAGAAGTTCCATTTTATTAAACAAAAATAATCCATTTTTTACATCCGTTTTCACACTGACATTTGTTAAATAATGACTTTCTCTGAGTCTTTTAGTAAAGGAGTTAAAACAGTGATTTTATCATTTAATCTTAATCTTTTCTATTCAAATATTGTTTATAGCCGTTGTCTGTATTCTCACTAAGCTAGTTTTTTTTTTTTTGCTTTATGCTTTTTAAACTAATTCCCTGAAGTATTAAGCTTTTTTTTAAATCGTAATCTAAATTTAAAATGTTATCTCAAAAACTAAAAAGACAGTGAAGGAAAGAAGGTGGCAATGAATAAGGATGGGTATACATTATTTCTTAGAATTGTATCTACAAACCTATTGAATCTGTTAAAAACTAAAAACTAAAAATTTATCAATTTGACAAATTTTTAAACAAAATTATGAAACACTGTAGATATCTTCAATTTTTACTATCATTCTATGAGATTTCAAAGAAATCCTATTTTCTCACCTTAAAATATATTAATGTATTAGGATTCATTATGAAATTATTCCCTTGAGAATTCTTATTTAATATACTGTTTTAAATGAAAATATAATGATTATCAAAAAAGAAAAATCATTATTTTTGATAAAATAGGAAGAGTCTTTAAAAATCATTACTCAAAACACTAAGAGACCTAAAATAGAGCATTACATTTTAAATTCAAGTGACATATAGTACCCTTCAAGGTTTTCAAATATGCATTGCTATTTCATATTGCCCAGTAAATCAGCAAATAATTTTAAGCATATGTATGTAATAGCTTCTAAAATTCTTTTGGGAAATAGATGCAGTTACTTGTTATATATTTTAAGTAAATAGCAAACATACTCAAAAATATGTTGAAAAAATTCATGAATAAGTATACAAAGAAATTTTGCACCATAACAAAAAAAGCAAATATTTATTTTCCAACAGTAATTTTCCACAAATTATAATCTTTAACTCAAGAAGGAGTACTATATTGATAGAATGATGGCCTACATTTCAGGATACCTGATTCTTCATAGAATTTTCACTGCTACAAATTACCTGCATGACTTTGAACAACTCACTTTACTTCTCTGGGCATTAGCACTTAGCATACTTTTGTGCAAAATGAGACTTTGTGTAAGATTATTTATGCTCAATATAGACTTCAAGGATCTCTAAAGAGGTATTTTCATGTATCAATCACAATTTAAATCAAAGATTGTATTCTTATATACCTATATATTTTGAACTTTGCTAGAACTAATATAAAGGAACTCACACATTCAAATTTATACAATATCAATTTCAGTATTTGGGGATAATTAGTGCATTAACATTTGATGCTAAGTTGTTTTGGTACAACACATTTTTCTTAACAGGTCCAGTGATTTATACTTCTTGCAAATATATACCTGATTAAAGTGGTTAGGTTTGTACAAATCTGTTTTAATGCAAGTAATGCTTGTGTTTTCACATAAAATTAAGAGTAGAGATATCATGTGAGCAAGTACTATCCTAATGACTCAACTGACAAACTTGTCAAACTTAATAGTTATGGCTTTGATTTGCATTTCCCTAATGTCTAGTGATCCTGAGCATTTTTTTTCATGTGTCTATTGGCCAATTGAACTTCCTCTCCTGAAAAATATCTGGTCAGGTCTGTTGCCTATTTCTTGACTAAGTTGTTTGTTTTGTATATGTCCTGTTACTTTACCTATTTATAGATTCTGGAATTTAATCCTTTGTCAGTTTCATAGTTTGCAAATAAATTCTCCTATTATATTGGTTGCCTTTTCACATTGCTAAGTGTTTCTTTTGCAGTGCATAAGATTCTCAGTTTGATGTAATCCTGTTTGTTAATTTTGGCTTTGATTGCCTGTGCTTCTGGACTCTTTGCCAAGAAGTCTTTCCCTATGTCAGTATATTGTAGCATTTCCCCAATGTCATTTAGGAAAATGCAAATGAAAACCACAATGAGGTTTCACCTCACCCCCATTAGAATGATCCTCATACAGAAACCAGTAAACAACAAATGCTAGTGAGGATGTGGGGAGGAGGATCCCACTGTTGAAGGGATTATAAACTTGTACAGCAACTGTGGAAGACAATATGGAAATATCTCAGAAGGCTGAATATAGACCTGCCATATAACCGAGCCATCCCACTCCTTGGAAGTCATCCAAAAGAAATGAAATTAGCATATGAAAGAGTGGTGGGTATCTGCAGGTTCACCTCAGCTCAATTTACAATAGCTAAAATTTGGAATCAACACAGATGTCTATCAACTAAGGACTGGATTAAGAAATTATGGTATATATATACACTTTGGAATACCACACTGTGGTAAAAATTAAATCCTTTCATTTGCAATAAAATAGATGCTACTGGAAACCATTATACTTAGTGAAATAAGCCAGTCACAAAAAGGGTCTCTCTGATCTTTGGTAACTAATAGAGTACTAAATGTAATCTATAGGAGCAAAGCTGCACTGACACTTTAGGATGCACTGATTTTGAACCTTTGCCTTGCCATTTGAGGAACAATATGGTTTCTTTTCCCTTTTCTCTTCATACTAATCGGTGAACTCTATTTAGGGTAGGGTTAATTTTATGACTATAAAAAGTATCTGAACAACTAATCTCTATAAAAGAATGGGAGAAGAGGGAGGAGAAAGAAGGGAGGGAGAATGGGAGGGAGGGAGGTGGGGGAGAGAATTTTCTTGTTCCCAAATCAATATATATATATATTAAATGCATGAAGTTATATTCCTTAAACAAAGTAAATTTACATTTTAAATTTTAAAATAAATTTTAAAAGCCTGATAAGCAATGGTACTGTAACATTTTCCTATATCATTTTTGAGATAGAATTGATGCTGCTTTTAATTTGTGAGTGATTGTTCTCTGACAAACTAAAGGAGTTTAATGTGGCAGTAAATTAGATTTACTAAAGTAATATTAATAATGAAGTTTATTTTTAGCAGAATTTGATATGAAGAGATCAGAGTCATTTGTAAAATGGCATTTTCCAATATCTCATCATATAAATTTACATTTAATTGTATTTTTTCATGTGCCTGTTGGCCATTTGAATTTCCTCTTGAAAAATTCCTCTTTAAGTCCTTTGCCCATTTCTGAACTGGATTATTTATTTTGTTGTTACTGAATTTATTCTTTTTTTAAGATTCATTTATTCATTTGAATTCAGAATTACAGAGAGGCAAAGGCAGAGAGCAAGATAGAAAGGCTTTCAATCCATTGGTTCTCTCCCCAAATGGACTCAATGGCTGGAAAGGCCCAATCTGAAGTCAGGAGACAGGAGATGCTTCTGGGTCTCCCACGTGGAGGCAGGGGTCCAAGCACTTTAACCATCTTCCACTGCTTTCCCAGACCACTTTCAGAGAGCTGGATTGGAAGTGCAGCAGCAGGGGCTTGAACCAATGCCATATGATTGCTAATACTAAATGTGGTGGCTTTATCCACTATCCCACAGCACTGGCCCCTGTTGTTGAATTTCTTGAGCACATTATAGATTCTGGATATTAACCCTTTATCAGTTGCACCATTTTAAATATTTCCTCCCATTCTCTCAGTTGCCTCATCACTTTGTTCAGTGTTTCCTTTGCAGTTAAGAAGCTTCTTAGCTTTGTGTAATACAATATGTCTGTTTTTTCATTGATTGCCTGTGCTTCTAGGGTCTTACCCAAGAAGTATTCGCATACCCCCACTGACTTGCAGTGTTTCCTCAGTATTCTCATCTAGTAATTTGATGGTACCAGGTAGTAGATTTTGATCCTGGCTCCTGGCTTCAGATCGGCACAGCTCCTGCTGGTGTGGCTATTTGGGGAGTGAACCAGTGGATAGAAGACCTTTCTCTCTCTCTGCCTCTGCTTCTCTGTAACTCTGCCCTTCAAATAAAATAAATATTTATAAAGAATAAATAACTTTTTTTAAAAAAATAATTTATTTATTTATTTTAAAGGCAGAGTTACAGAGAGGAGGAGGCAGTGATAGAGAGGGAGGTCTTCCATGCACTGGTTTACTCCCCAGATGGCTGCAATAGTTGTAGCTGAGCCGATCTGAATCCAGGAGTGAGGAACTTCTTCCAAATCTCCAATGCAGATGAAGGGGCCCAAGGATTTGGACCATCTTCTGCTGTTTTCCCAGGCCATAGCAGAGAGCTGGATTGGAAGTGGAGCAGGCAGGACTGGAACTGGTGCCCATTTGGGATGCCGCCACTGCAGGCAGTAGTTTTACCTGCTATGCCACAGCACTGGCCCTGGATGAAAACATTTTAATGCATAATAAAGCAGTTAACATTTTCTCATTAATTCGACATCTTTGCATGAAGCACATGATCTTTTTAATGATTTGTTTATTTACTTGAGAAGCAGTTACAGAGAGAGGGAGAGATATAGAGAGGTCTTACATTCATTAATTCACTCCCAAAATGGCCACAAATGCTGGAGCTGGACTGATCTTAAAGTAGGATCCAGAAGATTCTTCCAGCTCTCCCACGTGGTTTCAGGGACTCAAAACCTTGGGTCATCTTCTATCGATTTCCCAGGCCATAGCAGAGAGCTATGGCACATGAATAGGAGCAGCTGGGACATGAACAGGCCCCCATATGGAATGCTGGCACTGCAGACAGAGGCTTAGCCTATTACAATCCAGCACCAGTTCCAGGGAGGATTCTCTTGCCAACTAGAAATGTCACATCATTGTGGTGTTCGTTTCCTTAACAGTTTGCCAAACTCTTCAACAAGGAATAATGAGGATACAGCTAGTATAAAGGCTAGCAATAAAATAAAACTTGTTTTTTTACTTTAAAGAGGGAAATTCTTGTTTGTCCAAATGCAATATTTAATTTGTCAAACATAGAAAATTTTAAGTTTGACATTTCCTAAAGCATGAAAATATTGCACAGTCCTAAGTATTGTGCCATCCTTAAATTTTTCGTTATTTTTTTTCTCAAACTCCACTTGTAACAAACATTCATTCTAGAATTCAAATATCTGGAAAATCAAGAATCTCCTATGTGTACCTGCATTTCACTAGAAAAAAAAAGAGGTTCAAACCTCAAAAAAAAAATGGAAATGCTGAATTTCAAATATGGCCATTTCTAAATATATAATCTTCTAAGAATGTAATCACTGTAGCTATTTAGTAATTCATCCATTAGCCTGCATTTCATGTGTTTATCAGATGTGCATCACATTGTGAGGATCTGGCTTGCTGCCTCTCCAATGACTGACCTCCATTTAAAATATATTTATAACATTACAGAAAATTAAAATTTTCATAGTGAAAAATTGTACATAACAAGTTTATATGACTTCGTGTTATAAGGGCAAGTGTCCTAAATATTAACTAAAAATAAAATCTAATATGTTTTAAATCACCTCATGCTTAGAAAAAATCAATTCTAAGAAACATGTATGTGCACAGTGCCATGTGCATGACTGAAATATCACCTATAATTTATGTCAAAAATAACTTTCTGGTCTAGCGCTGTGGCTCAATAGGCTAATCCTCTGCCTGTGGCGCCAGCACACCTGTTCTAGTCCTGGTGGGGGTGCCAGATTCTCTCCTGGTTGCTCCTCTTTCTAGTCCAGCTCTCTGCTGTGGCCCAGGAGTGCAGTGGAGGATGGCCTAGGTCCTTGGGCCTTGCACCCACATGGGAGACCAGGAGAAGCACCTGGCTTCTGGTTTCGGATCAGCGCGGGGCGTTGGTCGCATTGCGCTGGCTGCAGCAGCCACTGGGGGGAGAACCAATGGAAAAAAGGAAGACATTTCTCTCTGTCTCACTGTCCACTCTGCCTGTCCAAAAAAAAAAAAAAAAACAAAACAAAAAAACTTTCTAATTGTTACACAGAGAAGATAAAGATAGAATGTGACAAATTGATGTTTGACATTTTCTGCTACTTCAAGGATGGATCTACTCAAGAAGTTACCATCTCGTACACTGACAAAAGCACATTTTGCTGCAGTTAATTTTAAATCCTCATTTGTTTTAGAAGTTAGACATTCTCTAGAATTAATGCTCATGACCACTTCTAATAAGAGCTACATTCTTCCATGTGTCAGTTTTTGTGTGTGTGTGTGTAAAGACCTATTTCTGTTTCTGAGTATATTATGATCATTATATAGTAAAATATCATCTAAACTAATAAAAAGCTAGTCTGAAAAGAAAAAAATGCTTTCTATCAAAGTTGAACATTTTAGAAAACCAGTGAATATGAATGTCAAAACTGACAAATCAGATATGAATCAATCAATACAATAGATTGAAAATGTATTAAATTTGAAGGAGCTTATACCCAGGTTATTTGTCAAATACCTTTAAGTGTTTGATCTTTAAAATACTTCAAAATGAAAAATTGCAAGTGGTTTATCAGATAAGAGACTACGTAAGTACAAAGATAAAAATGTTCCAGTTAGATATAAGCAATGAGCCTTTATATTTTAACATTTAAGCATAAAATGTAAAAAGCTACATATAAATAAGTGATTACCAATCTACAATCAATAATTATGATTAATCTAGTTCTGTGTACTGAAAGTATAAGAAAGAAAATGCACAAGTCATACTTAGCCACATATTAAATAGAACTATCCTATCTTTACTGGATCTTTGCCTATCGAATACATCAAAATAAATAAATAATTGATAATTTGTATTATGCTTAATCTTTCCTGTGAAAAACAGTGTATGCGTGTGCACACACATTAATAAATAGTGTGAAAACTCTCTTTATTCATACTAAATTCAAATTTACACTTGGTAAGTCCTTTTATATCATTTGTTGGGTTATTTTATAGAAAAGTCTTACTGACGTATTTTGCTTATATACCAAAATGCATAGCCTTTTAAATGTATCTGCACTTTGTTAAAATCTAGAATTTACCAATAACAGACATACCCATGTATCAGTTTTGCTATTTTGGAAAAAGATGAAAGATTTATATGTTTATTTAACTGTACCTTCAATGCTGTGTGTGTGTGCACGCGCATGCACACACATACACTGTTTTTCACAGGAAAGATTAGGCATAATACAAATTATCAATTATTTAAAGATAGCAGGTAAATATGAAATGAGATAGTCTGGAAATTAGGGATTTCCTCTCATTCAACTGTTTCCACCAGAGATTTACAGAGCACAGCATAAAAGTGATACTCAAGTATTTTGTGGAACAGGAAAACTCATTAAAAGTATGCTCCTTTCACAGAAATGTACATAATTAGAAGACATCTTTTTGTACTGGTAGATTGCAGGTAATCCTATTGTAGTAACATGTCTAATTGGCCCCATCATATGCAGCAACCAAAGGAAAAAAGGAAAAACTGGACAAGGAGCAGTTGCACACTTTTCTCCTTTAGGACATAGCAAATAACTTTCAAAACACAAAATATATGTTTCAAGGACCCAATGTACTTATTAGACATAGTTATGAATGATTTCTTTCCCAGTTATCATTATCCACCATTTAGTGCAATGGTGCAAGCAGTTTTTCTCACCACGGTTTCTGGGTGCCTTCCTTGCGCTTGCCCATTGTGTACTGATACATTTTGTTTTTCTTAAAGATGACCTTAAAGTTTTCAGTTTCAAAATTCCCAAATCTATCTCCTTCTATTTATGATTTATTCAATGTTGAATCTACAATAGTATGGTCCCTAATTTCCAGACTATCTCATTTCATATTTACCTGCTATCTTCAAATAATATTTACCTGCTATCTTTAAATAATTTATTCATGTATTGAGAAAATAGATGCCGTGGCTCAACAGGCTAATCCTCCGCCTAGTGGCACCAGCACACCGGGTTCTAGTCCCGGTTGGGGCACCGGATTCTGTCCCGGTTGCCCCTCTTCCAGGCCAGCTCTCTGCTGTGGCTCGGGAGTGCAGTGGAGGATGGCCCAAGTGGTTGGGTCCTGCCCCCATGGGAGACCAGGATAAGCACCTGGCTCCTGCCTTTGGAACAACGTGGTGTGCCAGCCGCAGTGCGCCAGCCGCGGCGGCCCTTGGAGGGTGAACCAATGGCAAAAGGAAGACCTTTCTCTCTGTCTGTCTCTCTCACTGTCCACTCTGCCTGTCAAAAAATAAAAATAAAAAAATCCATGTTGAGTGAATTTTTGTGTAAGGTGATAGGTATGGGTCTTGCTTTAAGCTTCTGCACGTGGAAATCCAATTTTCCCAGCACCATTTATTGAATAGACTGTCCTTATTCCAGGGATTAGATTTGGATCTTTGGTCAAATATAAGTTGGCTGTAGATGTTTGGATTGATTTCTGGTGTTTCTATTCTGTTCCATTGGTCTATCCATCTGTTTCTGTACCAGTACATGCTGTTTTGATAACAACTGCCCTGTAGTATGTCCTGAAATCTGGTATTGTGATGCCTCCAGCTTAAGCAAGACCCATACCTATCACCTTATACAAAAATTCACTCCACATGGATTAAAGACTTAAATCTACAACCTGAAACCATCAAATTATTAGAGAGCATTGGAGAAACCCTGCAAGATATAGGCACAAGCAAAGACTTCTTGGAAAATACTCCAGCAGCACAGGCAGTCAAAACCAAAATTAACATTTGGGATTGCATCAAATTGAGAAGTTTCTGTACTTCAAAAGAAACAGTCAGGAAAGTGAAGAGGCAACCGAAAGAATGGAAAAAATATTTGCAAACTATACTACAGATAAAGGGTTGATAACCAGAATCTACAAAGAAATCAAGAAAATCCACAACAACAAAACAAACAACCCACTTAAGAGATGGGCCAAGGACCTCAAAAGACATTTTTCGAAAGAGGACATCCAAATGGCCAACGGACACATGAAAAAATGTTCAAGATCACTAGCAATCAGAGAAACGCAAATCAAAACCACAATGAGGTTCCATCTCACCCCGGTGAGAATGGCTCACATTCAGAAATCTACCAACAGCAGATGCTGGAGAAGATGTGGGGAAAAAGGGACACTAACCCACTGTTGGTGGGAATGCAAACTGGTTAAGCCACTATGGAAGTCTGTCTGGAGATTCCTCAGAAACCTGAACATAACCCTACCATACAACCCAGCCATCCCACTCCTTGGAATTTACCCAAAGGAAATTAATTTGGCAAATAAAAAAGCCATCTGCACATTAATGTTTATTGCAGCTCAATTCACAATAGCTAAGACCTGGAACCAACCCAAATGCCCATCAACAGTAGACTGGATAAAGAAATTATGGGACATGTACTCCATAGAATACTATACAGCAGTAAGAAACAACGAAACCAGGTCATTTGCAACAAGATGGAGGAATCTGGAAAACATCATGCTGAGTGAATTAAGCCAGTCCCAAAGAGACAAATTTCATTTGTTTTCCCTGATCGGTGACAACTGAGCACCAAAGGGGAAAACTGTTAAGTGAAATAGACACCATAAGAAACAATGACCTGATCAGCTCTTGTCCTGACTCTAGATGTACAATGTAATACTTTATCCTTTTTAGTATTTGTTGTTGTTGTTGTTGTTCTAGTACTAGTGGTTGAACTCTGTAATTAACACACAATTATTCTTAGGTGTTTAAATTTTAACTGAAAAGTGATCCCTGTTAAATTTAAGAGTGGAAAAAGAGAGGGAGGAGATGTACAATTTGGGACATGCTCAATTGGACTTGCCCCAAATGGTGGAGTTAGAAATGTGCCAGGGGATTCCAACACAATCCCATCAAGGTGGCATGTACCAATGCCATCGCACTAGTGCAGGTGATCAATTTCAGCTCACAATTGATGGCTCTGATAGGTCTAAGAGTCAAAGGGATCACACAAACAAGACATGTTCTGCTAATACTAACTGATGGAATCAAAAAGGGAGAGAACGATCCAACATGGGAAGTGGGATACACAGCAGACTCATAGGATGGCAGATGTCCTAAACAACACTCTGACCTCAGAATCAGCCCTTAAGGCATTCGGATCTGGCTGAAGAGCCCATGAGAGTATTGTAGGCATGGAAAGCCAAGACACCATGGAAAAGAAAAAAAAAGAAGACCTAAATGAAAGATCTCTGTGAGTGAGATCCCAGTGGAAAGAATGGGGCCATCAAAGAAGGAGGTACCCTTCTCTGAAGGGAGGAGAGAACTTCCACTTTGACTATGACCCTATCGGAATAAGATCAAAGTCAGCGAACTCTAAAGGCTTCCATAGCCCTGGCAACTCATGACTAGAGCCTAGGGAGATTACTGACGCCATGAACATGAACAAATTGTTAAGTCAGCAACAGGAGTAACTGTGTACTCACACCCCATGCGGGATCTGTCCTTAATGTGTTGTCTAATGTGAAGTGATGCTATAACTAGTACTGAAACAGTATTTTTATACTTTGTGTTTCTGTGTGGGTACAAACTGATAAGGTCTTTACTAATTATATACTGAATTGATCTTCTGTATATAAAGATAATTGAAAATGAAAAAAAAAACAACCTGGTGTTAAATTGGAAATGGAATAGAAAATTAATTAATTTTAAAAAAAATATTATATAGGATCTCTGTCTTTAATGTGCTGTACACTGTTATTTAATGCTATAACTAGTACTCCAACGGTAGTTTTTCACTTTGTGTTGCTATATGGGGGCAAACTGTTGAAATCTTTACCTAATATATACTAAACTGATCTTCTGTATATAATGAGAATTGAAAATGAATCTTGATGTGAATGGAAGGGGAGAGGGAGCGGGAAAGGGGAGGGTTGCGGGCGGGAGGGAAGTTATGGGAGGGGGGAAGCCATTGTAACCCATAAGCTGTACTTTGGAAATTTATACTCATTAAATAAAAGTTTAGTAAATGAAAAAAATAAATAAATAAAAGAAAGAAAAAAAAGTAAAAAAAAAAAAAAGTTGGCTGGCGCCGTGGCTTAACAGGCTAATCCTCCGCCTTGCGGCGCTGGCACACCGGGTTCTAGTCCCGGTTGGGGCACCGGATTCTATCCCTGTTTCCCCTCTTCCAGGCCAACTCTCTGCTATGGCCCAGGAAGGCAGTGGAGGATGGCCCAAGTCCTTGGGCCCTGCACCCGCATGGGAGACCAGGAGAAGCACCTGGCTCCTGGCTTTGGATCAGCGCAATGCGCAGGCCACAGCGGCCATTGGAGGGTGAACCAACAGCAAAAAGGAAGACCTTTCTCTCTGTCTCTCTCTCTCTCTCTCACTATCCACTCTGCCTGTCCAAAAAGAAAAAAATAAAGAGAGAGAGAGAGAGAGAGAGAGAGAGAGAGAGAGAGAGAGCAAACAAGTAAATCCAGTTTTCCCTTCATTGAGTAATCCAACATCCTAATCACATTGTTTTGAAGTCTTCTGTACTGGGTTTAAATAGTACTTGTAGTGTCTGGTGGCAGTGGCAGAGCCATCTCAAGCTTCTCTCTGATCCCACTGACATCCCCTGAAATGTGAAGATAGAGGAACACAAATTGGAGAAAAATGGGAGGTGACACATTGGAGCTTGGATCAGGGCCCTGCCTCCTCCACCCCTTCCCTATAGTGTCCTTGCTCTCTGGCTCCCACTCATGTCTCCACTCTGCTTGTTTCTCCCAGGCCCTTCCCCTCCAGCTTGGTCCCTTTCCTTTCTTCATCTGCTCTCTTGGCTTCCAAGCTCTTCAGCCTCCCTGGCTCTGTATTGCTTGTCATCACCCCATCCCTCCAGTGTCCTAACCCTGCCCTACTCATTTACTCGCCTCTTTCCATCCATCTGTCCACCGTCCCTGTAAGTATCTACCCTGTCAGCCTCACAGGCTGCCCCACCTCAGGACCCCCTGAGGCTCCCAGGGCCCCACCATCTGTTACTTATTCCATGGTTTTGCAGGGACACTGTCCTTACCCTGATCTGACCCAGAGTGCACAGATAACATGAGTCCTGTTGGCCTCTGCCAGAGCGGCATCCACTCATGCCCTTAAAGAAATTGCAACACATCCATGTTTCTGGTGCAGGTGGTGCAAACTTACCATAGCTGTGTCTCTCAGCCTATCAACAGCACTGTGGCAACCTGTCTTCATCCCCCACCACAGCCCCACAGGGACACATTGTCACAGAACTCCCAGACATGACCATGTCAGAGGTGCTGTCCTGAAGTGATAGCAAAATTCATGCCACCTTGAGGTCACCAACAACTTTGGCGCAGGGAGAACAAGCAGCTGCCCAAGGTGGGTCATGTTGGCGGAAGCAAGAGGTTTCTGACTGAAGATGGTACGACTGATGAAGTGATGAAAAATTGGGCAGACAAGGCACCTCCTGGTGTCTAACTGTCCCAAAGACAATGGCAGAGCAGAAGAAAAGAAATGACAGTAACAGCTATTTAAAAAATCATGAAAAAGCAAACAGCTTTGACATTGAAACCACCATGAAATCAATATCTTGTACCTCATGTCAGGCCAGGAAATAGGAGACAAGTGGGAGTAGAGAATTTTTGTTCACTCAGATGTTATTTGAGCCCTCAAAAACACAAAATTAGAAACTAGAACTTGTAGGTGTCTTACTTGCTTTATGAGATATTGCAATGATGGTGTTAACAGTAGGTACAGTTGAAGAAATTAAGTACATGAATCAAAGAAGCAAGGTAATATAGAGTAAAAACAGAGAATGAGGGCTTAGATCGTATCATGAGGTTTTCCAATACTATTGAATGAGTAGAATCTTGCCAAAAACGCTGGCAAAGGGTGACCAGATTTATCTGAAGACAGGTACCTTGGGATATCAGAGAAGACTTGGAAAAGTAACAATCTCAAAAGGTGGTCCTGGGTAACTTTTTCATTTACCTGAGTAAGATTATGATATAAGTACTCAATAGATTGATTGGAGCATAACTGATTTTATTAATTTATTAATATGGGTAACAGATTTTTAAGTGGGGGAATAACTGGTTATCCGTGTAGTCATACATGACAAGGGTGTGCAAATGGTAATGGTTCCTTTTTTATTGTGAAGGGAAATAAATTATACTGGAGCTTTATACATTAAGTGAAGAAGATTTCAAGATAAAAACAGCTTAAATGAGAGGACAAATAAAGGGTTAGACAAGTTAATAACAGTTTATTTATGATTAGTGCTATGTGTTCTAAGAAATATGAAGAGCAAGGAACATAAACTATAAATCTAGGGTGTTTCTAGTATGGAATTTTGTGCTCTCTGCTTGAGCTGGCTCTGGACTCCAGGTGCTGCCTCCCCCACGTCCCTCTTTGATCCTTGCTCTCCCCTCCTGCTCCAGTCTTCCCTCTGCTGGCCTCTCCCAGGTCCATCATCTCCAGCTCAGCCCCTCTCCTTTCTTACTCTCCCTTTTCTCCACTTCCATTGCTTCCCTGCCTCCCTCCATGCGGTTCCATCTGGGGCTCCCCCTCCCACTGTGTCCTCCCACTGCCTTTCCCCATCATGCTTCCCTGCCCTGGTCAGCCTCCCCTGCTATCATCACTACTGCAGCTGTCCAGGAAGCCCCTTAGCTCCTGCAGGACCAGCTGCAGCTCCCAGGACTCACCCTCCTCTCTCCCACACCCTGCAGTTTCACAATGCCACCCTCTTCACACCCCGGCCCTTGATCCTATGCAACCACTACCCCACACCCAAGGACATCCTGTTTGTACATCCTGTTTGCCTCCAGTCAGTAACTGCTGAGGTACCATGTCTGAGCACTGTGTAACACAGCTACAGGAATTTCACTGTTTCTGGAGCCAGGGCGGCATGATCTTGCAATAGCCGTGTCCCCTGGCCTGTTTCCCATGCCACTACAACCACACCATATAGCTGTCCTTACAGTCTTCCCCTGGCCACACTGCTGCTGGCCATCTCCACCAAAGGAGGACATATGAGAACAGGAGGCCTCGCTGAGAAACTCCTGAATGTCACAGGGTCTCAGTTGCTGCCTTGTGGTGACTGAGGTGACAGAGATCCTAGTCTCCCAGGCATAGGAGCTTCCCTATGTGCTATGCTCACTGCCTTCTCCAAAACCACACCACCAGGATGTCCAAGGCGTGGCTGATTGGGAAACTGAGGATCACTCGCTGTCCCTCACATCCAGCTTTGTGCAATCACTGGCAGTGAAATGGATTTGTGTGTGCTCGTCTTGGAATAGTCAGACCCAGGTGGAACAATAAATTTGTAGTGAGGGCATGTGTATGGGTTTACCTATACACACACAAGCCCACATATGAGCCCACTGGAGAACAGAGGTCACCACAGATGCAGCAGGAGCTAAGGCCTGGAACTGCATGAAATCCCTGGGTCCTTGATACCTTTGTGGGAAACAGAGGTGAACAAGACTGACAATGGAGTGGAGGAGATGAGATTCTGATGGTAACTGTGATGCCTGCTGTTGCCCAAACTGGGGCTTCCTGTTATCATCAATCCTGGGATGTCAGGGCCTGCAGGTACTCCTGCCTCCTGTACCCTGGCTATGGCCTAATTATTGTCAGCATCAGCCTCCGTGTTGCCTGCATGAGTATCAGGAAGTGTGCTGGAGAAGTTTTTTCAGTTTAACTTTTTCAGTTTAACTCCTTGCCTACTTTGAATGCAGTGTCTTTGTTCCTTCTCTTGGAGACAGTATGGGCTAAGCCAGCTTGGGGGCCCAGGTAGGTAATGATTAGCTGGCCACTGACCTTCCTTTTATCCCAAGAGGTCTACCTAGGTTACAACACCAACAGAACCAGAGAGAAGGCAGGAACAGAGCAGTTACATAGTCTGGATCAGCAGTGGCAGTGTGAGGCCTGACTTGTGGCAGAAAGTTGTAGCCCTAGGAGTCCCCAGTTATGGTAACTGCAGGGGTAAGCAGAGAATCCAGAAATCTTAGGAAACTGCTTGAGACATGTGGGGACATGCGATGACATTGACTCAAAGTGAAAAGGCCTTAGTTGTGAAACACAATT
This sequence comes from Lepus europaeus, assembly GCF_033115175.1. Lineage (NCBI taxonomy): Eukaryota > Metazoa > Chordata > Mammalia > Lagomorpha > Leporidae > Lepus > Lepus europaeus. Next base: position 1,376,240 of record NW_026909346.1, on the reverse strand, counting down.
GTGGGATAGGAGAGGTAAGGAGCTAGAAACCTGCAGACCATGTGAAACAGTTGATAGAGTATAGTGACTCACCTGGAACTATAACCCAAGAGCCACATAAGTTTCCCCTTAACATGCCTCTTTTTATTTTATTTTTTTAACTTTTATTTAATGAATATAAATTTCCAAAATACAGCTTATGGATTACAATGCCCCCCCCATAACGTCCCTCCCACCTGCAACCCTCTCCTTTCCTGCTCCCTCACCCCTTCCAATCACATCAAGATTCATTTTCAATTCTCTTTATATACAGAAGATCAGTTTAGTATATATTAGGTAAAGATTTCAACAGTTTGCCCTCACATAGCAACACAAAGTGAAAAATACTGTTGGAGTACTAGTTATAGCATTAAATCACAATGTACAGCACATTAAGGACAGAGATCCTACATGATTTTTTTAAAAAAAATGATTAATTTTCTATGCAAATTCCAATTTAACACCAAGGTTTTTTTTTTTTTTTCATTTTCAATTCTCTTTATATACAGAAGATTGATTCAGTATATACTAAGTAAAGATTTCATCAGTTTGCACCCACACAGAAACACAAAGTATAAAAATACTGTTATTTTATTTTATTTTTTGACAGGCAGAGTTAGACAATGAGAGAGAGAGAGACAGAGAGAAAGGTCTTCCTTCCTTTGGTTCACCCCCAAAAAGGCTGCTACTGCCAGCACACTGCGCCGATCCGAAGCCAGGAGCCAGGTGCTTCCTCCTGGTCTCCCATGCAGGTGCAGGGCCCAAGCACTTGGGCCTTCCTCCACTGCTTTCCTAGGCCATAGCAGATAGCTGGGCTGGAAGAGGAGCAACTGGGACAGAACTGGCACCCCAACTGGGACTAGAACCTGGAGTACCTGCACCACAGGAGGAGGATTAGCCTAGTGAGCTGTGGTGCCAGGCAACATGCCTCTTTAAAAAAATTATTCATATAAAGTGAGCAGACTGCATTCCATAGCTACAGTTCCAAGAAGATAACCACACCTCCCTCACTCCCCTGTTACCCCAATATCTCTCCCACCTTTCCCACTTTTCATTAGTTTTTGCAGACATAACTTTAATTCAATTTAGTTATAGACTTAATTTTCCACTGATTATAATATCCAACAGGAAAAAAGTAGGCAGACCACAATTACACAGGAATACAAACAATGATTAAAAATGACAATTGAATCCCAAAATGACCATTTTATTCCTATATGTGTTAATTGCCACATACCACATTATTGCAAAAACAGAGCTTCATTCTTTTTTATGGCTGAGTGTATTCCAAAGTATATATATGCCACATTTTCTTTACGCAGTCATCAGTTGATGGATATCTGAGTTGATTGGAAAGACCATGGGGCCCACCTCCAGGGGATTCAATTATTCAAGTGGTATATGAGGCTGATCTTAGTTTCTGTTGATCCTGGAGGGCACCATTGTGACAGAGTTGGTATAATCTTATGATGCCTCTATGCCCTGTGGCAATTAGAGGGCACTAGTGTGTCCCAAATGATATACTGACCTGGTGCATGTTATTAGCACCTGGCATCTTTGGCAGAGTTGATTATTTTAGAGTTTAAATGAGTGGAACTTGTTCGCTTCATGTTTTGATGACTTGAGTACAGTGTCCCAGTTGTGTGGCCCAGGCCTCTCCTGGACGCTGACACTGGTGATGCCAACTGATCCCTCAGGAGTGTCTGGTCTGTGATGGGTATATGCATGTTCATTTCATTCTTTCCTCATTATGATCCGGTGGGATGGGTATGAGGGTGTGCCCTTAATGTGATCTGTGTTGGGATATGGATTTCTAGGGATGCATTGGGTCTTTGCTGGTCATTCCAGCTCCAGAAAGGTTTGGTTCTGAAATCATGGATTAGAAACAAGCAGACATCATTGCTAATATAAGTAGGTATAGGCCAGGATACCAAATAGAGAAGATGGGTCACACATGTGCCAAATCCACAGTCACAAGTTCCTGAACTTCTTCAAGAAAACAGTATGGAGGGAATCCCCTAATAACTCCAATCCTTGAGCTTCCCTGACTGTTTATTCAGGGTTCATTGTAGCTGCAGGGTCACCAATGAAAGGCAGAGTTGGAGTTTGGGAAGCAGGATGTTGTGACCAGTTGCATATCACCACACAAGCAGTGGATCCTGCACTGTCATCACCCCCAACTTATCTCAAGCTTGATGTCATTTTCAGAAAAACCTTCCTTGTTTCTGCATGTACAGACCTTGTCTTCAGCTTCAGTGACACTGTTCAGCCTCTTCAGGCTTAGGACACAGATGGTTATGACCCTGAAATCAACTGAGGAGGGCTGGAAGAGACAGAGCTGAATGTAGGGCAGCACTTAACTTTCATAACTAAAACCTCTGCTTCTACATAAAGGGAGAATTCAGACTGAGAGACATGCCCTGTCTCTAGCGGAGCCAGCCCTGGTCAGAAACATTACATAATGACCAAAGACTAAGGGCACCTGGTCACATGCAGTGCAGGTCCAGTGGGTAACTGGGCCTCAGCAGGCTACAGCACTCTTGATGAGGGCCTAAGGAATAGCTGGAGATGCGGTCATGGAGGTAAGGCGCTAACAAGTGACTTTTACAGGATGGATCAGAGGAGGGAAGGTTTGCAGCTGAAAATGACCTGTTTTTAATATGGACTGGGGAGAGAACTGGAGCCTGATTTGGAGGACTGAGGTCTTCTGTGTTTTCCCAAAGTAGTCTCAGAATAGGAGACAAGTGCAAGAACAGGGAACTTGAGGTTACAACCATATGTGATGATGACTCAGAGGATGTTCTGAACATGTCTCAGCAGCCCACTTTGAAACCTAGAAAAGGCAGGCATTAGGAACTAGGCAGAGGGGGTGGAGTCTTACATGCAAGGGATGGTGGCCTGGTATGATACAGAATAAAAGAAAGAACAGAGATTCTGGAGTGCCCATCTCTACCTCTAGGCTTGACAGGAATAGGAGAGGGTGGGAACAGGTGTTACAGTTGTCCAATGAATGGATGAGCTAGGTTATGAGGGGGAAACTACTTAAGGGCATGGCAATGCCAGGTGTATTGGACTCCAGGGTTCATACTCCTAGCAGGGCACTGTTTTCAGTCCAATACCCCAGATTTGATAAGTTCCTGGGGATAGCCACTATGGGTGCAAAGGTAGACCAACCAAGGGCAGCCTGTCCATTTTTAGGACAGGATTGTCTCTGCTCATGAAGATGGTGTTTTGAAATGCCTGGGAGATGCAATCTAATGGAATGGCCAGAGGCCCTATGGACACAGAGGGCCCCTGTCCCAACCTGTATTTCCTATGCTCCATGTCCTTCCTATGTTTCCCTCAAGGGCCACTTCATCCTCTTCCCCCCCAGTCTGACCTGAATATTGGGGCTTGATGGGGCAAAGCTAGTTCTGTAGCCTTGACTGGTATGAAGATGGTGTCAACCTGGTGCAGGTCCTCACAATTCTGGCCAACTTCTGTTTCATAGAAAAGGTACTGCGTGACAGCATGTGAGGATGATGGAGAGATACTGTCCTTGCACACGGTCAGTGCTCTGGGAGACAGACCTGACTAACCTGTTTGTGTAGTGTTTTTGTGAGTGCCACAGAGTCCTCCAGAAGTAAGAAGATCCCATGGGACCTGATGGGCATTTGAACAGAACTCACCTGTCCTCCAGTGACCACAACTACTGCAGCATGAGGAGTACCCCACCCCACCACAGCTACAGTGCTCATTTCCTGGGGGTCTACTGCAGCCCTGACTGCACATAGCTGAAGGATCAGTGCCAATTTCCTCAAGAACCCATGACCCAACATAGTTTCACATTAAGTGTACATTCACAACTGCCCTACAGTGCCACCAAAAGGGAGGAATGAGATGAATGTACACAGGCAAAGCACATAAAATATAGTACTGAAATATCAGTTGGCATCCACCTCAGCAGCAGTCAGGAGAGGCCAGAGAAGGTCTCTTGGCAAGCCAGCACGAAATGAAGAGAGAAAGGTCCCTTTGCCTTGATTCTGAATTTATCCACCCTCTTCTACCAAATTTTTTTTCCAGATTTGAAAATGAATACTAGATTAGTCTGTCACTAATGGCCTCTCCATGACAGAGAACATGGAAACAGTGAAATCTAGAACCTGGATTCCCAGAGTAGAAATAAGAAAGACTCCTGGATACACAATGAAACTCCCATGTTTGCATTCATCTCAGCTTTCAATTTCTTTTTAACACTGACCATGTGTAGTCAGCATTTATTGTGCTTATTTCCACACTGTGTTTGAGTTCACAAGTAGGTCTGCTTTTATTTTTAAATAATATCTGGACCCTGGAAAGTTCTTGACACATGGTAGAAGTCTAATAAATAGTGACAAATTGAGAAATACACAACTCTCAAAGCAGCTGATTGAACTGGAAGGAAGTTTAGGCAATAATAAGAAGATCTGATACAAACTTATTTCCCTTGGATCATAGTCCAATGCTCTCAGCAGTTAAGAGGTTCTAGAGTACCAGGGTCAGAAGATGTGCTGAATTGTCTCTGTCTTCCATATCCAGTCCACCTGTTCAATGTATTTTAAAATATTCATGCTACCCAAAGCAATTCAGTAATTCAATGCAATAGCTAAAAATATACCAATGACATTTTTATCATCACTCGAAAAAAACATAATGTGTGTGGTATCACAAAAGCCTGAATAGCCAAAGCAAACCAGCTAAAACAAGGCAGACGCCTTACTCTAAGTGTGCTACAAAACTGTATAAGTTAAAATGGCATGCCATTGTCATGTAAACAGAAACACATAGAACAAAGGAGCATAATGGAGATCCTACAAGTGATTCCATGCATCTAAAAAAGACCGATCTATGACAAAGTTGCTAAGAACTCATGTTGAAAAAAATGGTCTTAAAAAGAGGGTTGGAAAATTGGGTATCCATACTTAAAAGACTGAAGCTGGATCTTTTAAAAACTATATATCTGTTTGAAAGGCAGAGTTAACAGAGAGAAAGGAAGAGGCAGAATGGTCTTCCATCCACTGGATAACTCCCCAAATGGTCACAATGGCCAGAGAAGGCTGATTCAAACCAGGAGCTAGGAGCCCCTTCTAGGTATCCAATGTGACTGTAGGGGCCCCAGCATTTGGAACATCTTCCACTGCTCTTTCTAGGTCATCAGCAGAGAGTTGGATCAGAAGTAGAGCAGCCAGGTCTTGAACCAGCACCCCTTATGGGATGCCATTTACCCACTACACCATCCTGCCTACCTATCTCTATACATATAAACACCAACTCTATAAATGCTAAAAACGTAAACATAAGAAAATAAGCTTGTAACTCATAGATGAAAACATAGGGAAAATGTTTCAGCACATTGGAATGGGCAAGATTTTTTTTTTTGCATCAGAAACAAAAAGCACAGGAAACAAAAACAACCCTAGACAAATGGGATTTCATAAAACTAAAAAGCTTCTACACACAAAAGAAAGACAAAGTGAAGAGAAAACCTACACAGTGGCAGAAAATATTCACAAACTATTTAATTGAGAATGGGCTAATAAGAAGAATATGTAAGGATTTCAATAGAGAAAGGAAAAACTCATTCTGTTATAAATTGGAGAGTTGATTGATTCAGAAATTATTCCAAGGAATACATGCAAGTGTATGCAAGTGAATGCAAAAATACTCAACTTCGTTAACCATTAGGAAATTGGAAATCAGAATATGGATGTAGTGAAAAATTTCATTTGTTGCAGAGAATACAGAAATTACTACCAAAAATCTGTAAAAAATATTTGGGGTTCCTTAAAAATAAGTGGGTAAACTAAAAATGATATTTGTGATAACTTTCATGACAAAAGAAAGAACACTGGTGACATAAGATCTGTTTTTGTTTTACAGGTATCTAAAATGTTTCCTGTATGCTGTTAATATGAAAAAAAGTTTCCACTTATGCTATCATTAACAAATATGTATTTTTTTCAAGCAGCCATTGGAATCTTAGCCAATACCTTCCTCTTTCTCTTCCACATCTTGGCAATCCACCAATATCATAGACCTAAGCCCACTGATGTGACCACGTGTCACCTGGCATTTGTCCATATAATGATGCTACTCATGACATTGGAAATTTTATCTGCAGATATGTTCAAGTATCTGAATTTTCTAAATGAATTAAAATGTAAGGCTTTGCTCTATATGATCAGGGTGATGAGGGGTCTCTCCATCAGTACTGCGTCCCTCTTGAGCATCATCCAGGTCATCACCATCAGCCCCAGCACCTTCCACGTGTCAAGACTTAAACATGGACTCACAAATTATATTAGTCAGGTTTTCTTCTGTTTTTGGTTCCTCAACCTTTCTTTCAATAGTAACATGATCATCTATACTGTAGCTCATTCCAACATGACCAAATTACTCCATGTCAGTAAGAATTGCTCATCATCATCATAGAAATATTTTTCACGCTTGCATTGTCCCAGAACATCTTCTTTGTAGGAATCATGCTACTCTCCAGTGCATACATGGTGATTTTCTTATCTAATCATCAGAGGAGGTCTGAGTACCTTCACAGCAGGAGGGATTTCCCAAGAACCTCCCCAGCAAAAAGGGCCACCCATACTGTCCTGCTGCTGGTGAGTTTCTTTGTGATCATGTACTGTGTGGGTATCACAATATTATCCTTCTCAACTGTATTGTGGAAATATATGATCCAGTTGTCCTGGATGCCCAGGGATTTGTGGGAAATGTGTATGCCATGATCAGTCCTTTGATATTTATTAGTTCTGATAAAAGATATGACAATTTTTAACAAGTTGATGAAACAAATCTGAAAAGCTGAATTCTAACCTGTTAAATATTCAAAAAATTAAGGAATTTAAATTTGAATGTGTAGAATTTTACTTGTCTTTTTTACTTGTAACCTTTTTTTTTTTATTTTATATTTTTTCCCCCCTCCCATAACTTCCCTCCCGCCCGCTACCCTCCCCTTTCCCGCTCCCTTTCCCCTTCCATTCATGTAAAGATTCATTTTCAATTCTCTTTGTATACAGAAGATCAGTTTAGTACATATTAGGTAAAGATTTCAACTTTTTGCCCATATAGCAACATCAAGTGAAAAAACTACCATTGGATTACTAATTATAGCATTAAATAGCAATGTACAGCACATTAAAGACAGAGATCCTACATAATTTTTTTTTTCAAATTAATTAATTTTCTATGCCATTTCCATTTTAACACCAGGTTGTTTTTTTTTTCATTTCCAATTCTCTTTATATACGGAAGATCACTTCAGTATATAATTAGCAAAGACCTCATCAGTCTGCGCCCACACAGAAACGCAAAGTATAAAAATACCGTTTCAGTACCAGTCATAGCATCACTTGGCTTTAGACGACACATTAGGGACAGATCCCACATGGGGTGTAAGTACACAGTGACTCCTGTTGCTGATTTAACAATTTGACACTCCTGTTCATGGCGTCAGTAATCTCCCTAGGCTCTAGTCATGGGTTGCCAGGGCTATGGAAGCCTTTAGAGTTCGCTGACTTTGATCTTATTCCGATAGGGTCATAGTCAAAGTGGAGGTTCTCTCCTCCCTTCGGAGAAGGGTACCTCCTTCTTTGATGGCCCCGTTCTTTCCACTGGGATCTCACTCACAGAGATCATTCATTTAGGTCTTTTTTTTTTTCCATGATATCTTGGCTTTCCATGCCTGCTATACTCTCATGGGCTCTTCAGCCAGATCTGAATGCCTTGAGGGCTGATTCTGAGGCCAGAGTGTTGTTTAGGACATCTGCCATCCTATGAGTCTGCTGTGTATCCCACTTCCCATGTTGGATCTTTCTCTCCCTTTTTGATTCTATCAGTTAGTATTAGCAGATACTTGTCTTGTTTGTGTGATCTCTTTGAGTCTTAGACCTATCAGAGCTATCAATTGTGAGCTGAAATTGGTCACTTGGATTAGTGCGATGGCATTGGTACATGCCATCTTGATGGAATTGTGTTGGAATCCCCTGGCACGTTTCTAACTCCACCATTTGCGGCCAGTCCGATTGAGCATGTTCCAAATTGTTCATCTCCTCCCTCTCTTTTTCCACTCTTAGATTTAACAGGGATCACTTTTCAGTTAAAATTTAAACACCTAAGAATAATTGTGTGTTAATTACTGAGTTCAACCAATAGTACTAGAACAACAACAATAACAACAAATACTAAAATGGATAAAGTATTACATTGTACATCTAAAGTCAGGACAGGAGCTGATCAGTTCATTGTTGCTTATAGTGTCCATTTCACTTAACAGGTTTCCCCTTTGGCACTCAGTTGTCACCGATCAGGGAAAACAAATGATATTTTTCTCTTTGGGTCTGGCTTAATTCACTCAGCATGATGTTTTCCAGATTGCTCCATCTTGTTGCAAATGACTGGGTTTCGTTGTTTCTTACTGCTGTATAGTATTCTATGGAGTACATGTCCCATAATTTCTTTATCCAGTCTACTGTTGATGGGCATTTGGGTTGGTTCCAGGTCTTAGCTATTGTGAATTGAGCTGCAATAAACATTAATGTGCAGATGGCTTTTTTATTAGCCAAATTAATTTCCTTTGGGTAAATTCCAAGGAGTGGGATGGCTGGGTTGTATGGTAGGGTTATGTTCAGGTTTCTGAGGAATCTCCAGACAGACTTCCATAGTGGCTTAACCAGTTTGCATTCCCACCAACAGTGGGTTAGTGTCCCTTTTTCCCCACATCCTCTCCAGCATCTGTTGTTGGTAGATTTCTGAATGTGAGCCATTCTCACCGGGGTGAGGTGGAACCTCATTGTGGTTTTGATTTGCATTTCTCTGATTGCTAGTGATCTTGAACATTTTTTCATGTGTCTGTTGGCCATTTGGATTTCCTCTTTTGAAAAATGTCTATTGAGGTCCTTGGCCCATCTCTTTAGTGGGTTGTTTGTTTTGTTGTTGTGGATTTTCTTGATTTCTTTGTAGATTCTGGTTATCAATCCTTTATCTGTAGTATAGTTTGCGAATATTTTTTCCCATTCTGTTGGTTGCCTCTTCACTTTCCTGACTGTTTCTTTTGAAGTACAGAAACTTCTCAATTTGATGCAATCCCAAATGTTAATTTTGGTTTTGACTGCCTGTGCTGTTGGAGTATTTTCCAGGAAGTCTTTGCCTGTGCCTATATCTTGCAGGGTTTCTCCAATGCTCTCTAATAATTTGATGGTTTCGGGTCGTAGATTTAAGTCTTTAATCCATGTTGAGTGGATTTTTGTGTAAGGTGATAGGTATGGGTCTTGCTTCAAGCTTCTGCACGTGGAAATCCAATTTTCCCAGCACCATTTATTGAATAGACTGTCCTTATTCCAGGGATTAGATTTGGATCTTTGGTCAAATATAAGTTGGCTGTAGATGTTTGGATTGATTTCTGGTGTTTCTATTCTGTTCCATTGGTCTATCCATCTGTTTCTGTACCAGTACCATGCTGTTTTGATAACAACTGCCCTGTAGTATGTCCTGAAATCAGGTATTGTGATGCCTCCGGCTTTGTTTTTGTTGTACAGGATTGCTTTGGCTATTCGAGGTCTTCTGTGTCTCCATATGAATTTCAGCATCGTTTTTTCTAGGTCTGAGAAGAAGGTCTTCGGGATCTTAATGGGTATTGCATTGAATGTATAAATTGCTTTTGGGAGAATAGACATTTTGATGATATTGATTCTTCCAATCCATGAGCATGGAAGATTTCTCCATTTTTTGGTATCCTCTTCTATTTCTTTCTTTAAGGTTTTGTAGTTTTCATCGTAGAGATCTTTAACGTCTTTGGTTAAGTTTATTCCAAGATATTTGATTGTTTTTGTAGCTATTGTGAATGGGATTGATTTTAGAAGTTCTTCCTCAGCCGTGGCATTGCCTGTGTATACAAAGGCTGTTGATTTTTGTGGATTGATTTTATATCCTGCTACTTTGCCAAACTCTTCGATGAGTTCCAGCAGTCTCTTAGTAGAGTTCTTTGGGTCCCCTAAATAAAGAATCATATCATCTGCAAAGAGGGATAGTTTGAGTTCGTCCTTCCCGATTTGTATCCCTTTAATTTCTTTTTCTTGCCTAATAGCTCTGGCCAAAACTTCCAGAACTATATTGAATAGCAGTGGTGAGAGAGGGCATCCCTGTCTGGTACCAGATTTCAGTGGAAATGCTTCCAACTTTTCCCCATTCAATAGGATGTTGGCCGTGGGTTTTTCATATATTGCTTTGATTGTATTGAGGAATGTTCCTTCCATACCCAGTTTGCTTAGAGTTTTCATCATGAAAGGGTGTTGTATTTTATCAAATGCTTTCTCTGCGTCTATTGAGAGAATCATATGGTTTTTCTTCTGCAGTCTGTTAATGTAGTGTATTACGTTGATTGTTTTGCGAATGTTGAACCATCCCTGCATACCGGGGATGAATCCCACTTGGTCTGGGTGGATGATCTTTCTGATGTGTTGTTGCATTCTATTGGCCAGAATTTTATTGAGTATTTTTGCATCTATGTTCATCAGGGATATTGGTCTGTAATTCTCTTTCAATGTTGCGTCTCTTTCTGGCTTAGGAATTAAGGTGATGGTGGCTTCATAGAAAGAATTTGGGAGGATTCCCTCTTTTTCGATTGCTCTGAATAGTTTGAGAAGAATTGGAGTTAGTTCTTCTCTAAATGCCTGGTAGAACTCAGCAGTGAATCCATCTGGCCCTGGGCTTTTCTTTGTTGGGAGGGCCTTTATTACTGTTTCAATTTCTGTGTCAGTTATTGGTCTGTTTAGGTTTTCTATGTCTTCCTGGCTCAATTTAGGGAGGTTGTATGTGTCCAAGAATCTGTCCATTTCTGATAGATTTCCCTGTTTGCTGGCATACAAGTCCTTGTAGTAATTTCTGATGATTCTTTTTATTTCTGTGGCGTCTGTTGTTACGTTTCCCATTTCATCTCTGATCCTATTGATTTGGGTCTTTTCTCTTCTTTTTTTAGTTAGTTGGGCCAATGGGGTGTCAATTTTGTTTATTTTTTCAAAAAACCAGCTCCTCGTTTGGCTGATTTTTTGTAATGTTTTTTTGGATTCAATCCTGTTGATTTCTTCTCTGATTTTAATTATTTCTCTTCTCCTACTGGGTTTGGGTTTGGCTTGCTGCAGATTTTCTAGATCCTTGAGATGACTTGAAAGCTCATCTATTTGGTGCCTTTCCAATTTCTTGATGTAGGCACCTATTGATATAAACTTTCCTCTTAACACTGCTTTTGTTGTATCCCATAGGTTTTGGTATGTTGTGCTGTTATCCTCATTTACTTCCAGAAAATTTTTGATTTCTCTTTTAATTTCTTCTATGACCCATTGTTCATTCAGGAGCATGTTGTTCCATCTCCATGTGTTTGCACGTGCTCTAGGGATTCCTGAGTTGCCAATTTCCAATTTCATTCCTTTGTGGTCTGAGAAGCTGCATGGTATGATTCTAATTCTTTTGAATTTGCTGAGACTTGCTTTATGGCCTAGTATGTGGTCAATCCTAGAGAGGGTTCCATGTACTGCTGAGAAGAATGTAAAGTCCTTAGATGTAGGATGAAATGTTCTGTAGATATCTGTTAGATCCATTTGGGCTATAGTGTCATTTAAATCTACTGTCTCCTTGTTGATCTTCTGTCCTGTTGATCTGTCTATCTCTGAGAGTGGAGTATTGAAGTCCCCCAGTACTATTGTATTGGGGTCTAAGTCTCCCTTTAAGTCCCTTAACAAGTCTTTTAAATAAGCTGATGCCCTATGATTAGGTGCATATATGTTGATAATCGTTATATCTTCCTGTTGAATGGATCCCTTAATCATTATATAGTGCCCCTCTTTGTCTCTCCTAACAGTTTTTGTGGTAAAGTTTATGTTGTCCGATATTAAGATGGCTACGCCCGCTCTCTTTTCATTTCTGTTGGCGTGGTATATCTTTTTCCAGCCTTTCACTCTCAGCTTGTATGGATCATTGTTGGATAGATGGGTTTCTTGTAAGCAGCAAAAGGATGGGTTTTGTTCCTTAACCCAGTCAGCCAATCGGTGTCTTTTAACTGGACAGTTCAAGCCATTAACATTCAATGTGACTATTGAGAAGGAGTAACTTTGCCCTGCCATTTGCCAAAGATATTTTCTAATATCTGGTTTGAGATTCCTGTGATCTTTTGCTGTGAGGTTTCCTTCCTTTAACTTCTTTCATATTGGTGACCGTGTTTCTGTGTTTCTGTATGTAACACATCTTTAAGCATCTTTTGCAGGGCTGGACGAGTGGCGACAAATTCTTTCAATTTCTGTTTGCTGTGAAAGGTCTTAATTTCACCTTCATTCACAAATGAGAGCTTTGCAGGATATAATATTCTGGGCTGGCAGTTTTTCTCTCTTAGTACCTGGGCTATATCTCGCCATTCTCTCCTGGCTTGTAGGGTTTCTGATGAGAAATCAGCTGTAAGTCTAATTGGAGATCCTCTGAGAGTAATCTGGCGTTTCTCTCTTGCACATTTTAGGATCTTTTCTTTGTGTTTCACTGTGGTGAGTTTGATTACGACGTGTCGTGGTGAGGATCTCTTTTGATCATGTTTATTAGGGGTTCTCTGAGCTTCCTGTACTAGGATGTCTCTGTCCTTCTCCAAACTTGGGAAATTTTCTGCTAGTATCTCACTAAAAAGGCCTTCTAATCCTTTCTCCCTTTCCATGCCTTCAGGAACTCCTAGAACCCGAATGTTAGGTTTTTTAATAGTATCCTGTAGGTTCCTGACAGTATTTTTTAGATTTCTGATTTCTTCTTCTTTTCTTTGATTTGACTGTTTCCTTTCCTGTTCTCTGTCTTCTAATTCCGATATTCTCTCTTCTGCTTCACCCATTCTGTTTTTAAGGCTCTCTAATGTGTTTGCCATTTGATCTATTGTGTTCTTCATTTCATTGTGGTTTTTTGTCAGTATCGCGAATTCCTGCTCCATTAGTTTTTTCATTTCATTTTGATTCCTCCTTAATATTTCATTTTCACGGGAGAGATTTTCTATCTTGTCCATTAAGGATTTCTGTAGTTCAAGAATTTGTTTTTGAGAACTTCTTAATGTTCTTATCATAAATTTTTTGAAATCTGTATCTTTCATTTCTTCTATCTCATAATCTTCATAATCTTGCATTGGCGTGTCTTGTTCACTTGGGGGCGTCATAGTGCCTTCCCTGTCCTTGGTACCTCCGCTTCTATGTTTCTTGCTTGGCATGTTAGAGATAATTTGTGGTGTTTTTGTTTTTGTTTTTTTCTCTCGTTATACTATGCCTCTAAGTGAGCTGTCTGCTTTGTTGGAGCCTTAGGGGCTGTGATGGGTGTGGCCAGAGAGCTATGCTTGTTTCTTCAGGTTTAAGGCTGTGTAAAGAGCAACTCTCCCAGATTTCTCACTCACTTGCTCCTTGCTGGCTCCTCTCTCTCTCTCTCTTTTTTTTTTTTTGACTCAGTTGGGAGTGGGGTTGAGTGTAGTTGAAATCTGGCCTTTGTGAGTATTCGTTTGATCTACCCCTGGGACCATCCACAGAGATTATGCAGCCCTCAATGTGTTCTCCAGTTTCGCTAAAGATACTGAGTTTGGCTGAGCTTTACATATGTAAATTCGCAGTGTTCTTTGTTTTGCTTGGTGAGTGAAGGGAGAGGCCTCTGTTCCCCCTCCCCCCAATGTCTCGGACTTCTCAGGTCTTTGTCTTACCCTCCTCCTCCGTTCCCGCGCTGGCGAGATTCTGAGGCTCTGGCTCCTCTCTCGCCGCTGCCACTCGGCTCCTCTCGGTTGGTTTTCCACGCGGTGGGTTCCCTGTAAGTCCTCTGTGTCTCATCCACGAGATCCGGAAGCGTTTCCTCTGCAGTTTTTTTCTTGAGTCTTTTCCTGAGGCTACAGTAATTCCACTTTTATGAAAGTTTATTTTCCCAAACTAAGGCACACGTCCTCACTATCCGCCATCTTGGCTCCGCCCCCTTTTTTTTTTTTTTTTTACTTTGACACTGCCAAAGACTATATGCCTCCCTTAGTTCAATGGTCTCCATGTATTGAAATTGCTTCTTAAACTTTCCTAACTTAATGTAGGATTTTTTTTCCTTTGACTTGGCTTCTATGAAGCTGCTTTTGTACCTAATCCTTAGATCTTACTTCAGAAGGTAATCTGCATATTATTGTTTGTTAAAAGCATATTAACTAAGCATCCAATTCTAGTTTTACTGACAATTTTGCAGTGATCTGTTAATAGTTATTTCTGCTTTTACACTTATAAACTATGGAGATTTTTCTCTTGTCTTTGCAGATTATCATCCTTTTCTCATTTGAGTCTTTTCTTTGATGTTACCACTTATCTGAATTCACTGATTTGTGTCTTCTTGTCAATTGTGGAAACTTGAACAATAAATAATTCTTAGACTAGCTTCTTTGATTTCTTTTATTTAATCCAGAGACACAATTAGATTATGTAATTCCTTTTCATTCTAACCTTTGTATATGTAGGTTTATATTTTTAACTTCTATTGATTTTCTCTTTTTATTGTATTTCTACTAACTATGCTTAACATAACAGTTCAGTATTTTTTTCTTTGGCTCAGTCTAATGTTTAACATACATTTTATATTAAGTAGACTCAATTTACTTGCTGTTTCCCAAATATGCCTTTTTATTCATTTGGGTCCTTGTTATTTTCATGTATTTTGTGATTCTCCTTCTGCATTGTATTGAATTACATGTTTTAAAGATAATCCCCCTGTCTAAAGCTTATGTAATGTGAAATTTTATTTTGGTAGGTCATTTCTGTGTGAAAAAGTAATTAAGATTATCATATGAGTGAGATATCACCTTGGAATGTTTGGAGTTAGTTTTTTTTTGTTTGTTTTTGCCCCTCCAATCTGAACACCCCAAAAAGATTTATCATCCTCATGAGAAGTCCTTTATGAATGGAGAATCTGTTCCTTAGTTTTGTTTGGGGGTTCTCAAATATTTCTTCCAACTTTATTAGACATTTTGGTGAATCTTACAGCATTCGATTATTTTAACTTTCTGCACTATAGGTTGTTGGACATATAACAGTTTCCCCCAAAAACACAATTATTTACAGTATACAAGATAATGTTTCACATAGATTTTCTGTAGTAGACAATCATGTTTCATGAGAAATCCCTTTTTCGGCTGGCGCCACGGCTCATTAGGCTAATCATCCGCCTGCGGCGCCAGCACCCCGGGTTCTAGTCTTGGTTGGGGCGCTGGTTCTGTCCCGGTTGCTCCTCTTCCAGTCCAACTCTCTGCTGTGGCCAGGGAAGGCAGCGGAGGTTGGCCCAAGTGCTTGGGCCCTGCACCTGCGTGGGAGACCAGAAGGAGGTGCCTGGCTCCTGGCTTTGGGTCAGTGCAGCACATCAGCCGTGGTGGCCATTTGGGAGGTGAACCAACGGAAGGAAGACCTTTCTCTCTGTCTTTCTCTCTACTGTCTAACTCTGCCTGTCAAAAAAGATAAAAAATAAAATAAAAATAATCAATACTCCCCTATTGAGAAATGAAAAAAGAAGTTCTGTGAACATTCTAGATGCATCAAAGGAATAACTCAAGAGTTTCCTGGCATTATTATAAAAAAAAGATAAATCCCTTTTTCATTTCATGTGGAACATACCCCTCTTCCCCAAATCACTATAAGTTAATGAGAATGGGTAAACAATAGTTAGATTAATATTAACAATTTAATTTAAACTTAATTTAATACTAGAAAACTGACAATTTTTTGACAATTTTCATGAATTATTACAGTTCCTTACAAAGAATAAAACCCATATACAAGTTCACAATTACTGTTTTGCTATAGTTGCTAATATTGGCAAGAACTAATTATCCAAATTCAGGATTTTATCTTCAATCATCATTTTTCCTCATTAGCACTTACACGACTCTACAAAAATAATCCTTCTGGATATTCTATTTAAATTGTGAATTAACTTAAATAATCTTTTTTTTATTATTTCACAGATAGAGTTAGACAGTGAGAGAGAGAGACAGAGACAGAGAAAGGTCTCCCTTCTATTGGTTAATCCCCCAAATGGCCGCTATGGTGGGAGCTATGCCAATCCAAAGCCAGGAGCCAGGTGCTTCCTCCTCATCTCCCATGCGAGTGCAGGGGCCCAAGCACTTGGGCCATCCTCCACTGCCCGCCCAGGCCACAGCAGAGAGTTGGCCTGGAAGAGGAGCAACCGGGACTAGAGTCTGGCGCCCATATGGGATGCTGGCACTGCAGGGGGAGGATTAACCAAGTGAGCCACGGCGTTGGCCCTAACTTAAATAATCTTAATGAAATATACATGTAGGTACAAATCACTTGTTACATTTTACTTGATGGTTACTATTGTCATTAGAGTGCCAAGAAATTATGATATGCTGGATTTTTGTTGTGAGAGAAACAATGACAGATTTTATATCTAGTTTTTTTTTTTTTTATTTAAACACATATCTGAATTTTGAAAAGGAACTTTACCATTTGCTTCCTGGTCATAATGTTGTCCTTTTATTTGTGTGCTTAATTAGTCAAACTTTAAAATAAATTACTTAACATTATTCATATGCATGTAATGCATTCATTGTTATTTACATACAGATAGATTTTAATGAATCAGTGAAAATGGCTGATTTCTATGTTGATTTTTCTCTCTTGATAAACTTGAAAATGTATTTTTTTCTTTTTTAATAAACCTATGTAATTAATTTGGAGCTTTGAACTATTAAGCTCATAAATGTTTAGTGGCTTATAATAGTGCCCACTATTATATGTTCTGACTATTAACCTCTGAGTCATCAAATTAATTTTGTTCATACCATCTTCAAACATAAATTAATTTTGTATTAATTCCTTCCTCTATATTAAAATACCAATTATTTTCAACTCAAAGTACCCAAAAAACCTATCTCCTCTAAGTGTCTTAGAGGCAGATATTATGAATGATAACTGAAGAGATTAAGTGAATTGACTTAGAAGGTCATTCTTCAATGTTTTGTGGAAAACACATATTATGAAAAAGTTACACATGGATTTCAAATTAGTTTTTCATCAAATAAATTTTCTTTTTAATTCCAGTGAATCATGAACATTTCAAATTACTCCTGTATGTCAAGAAATGAACTGTGGACAGTCATTACAAGTAAAAATAAAATATTCACTAAAAATCTTCCCACATACAAAAGCCCAGGGTCCCATTACTAAATATGTGTCCACTAATACAGCTTTAACACCACCAGGTCATAAACATTCTGTACTCCTCAACATGGCTTTATAATTACTGGGTGTTTTTTTTTTTTTGCATTTGACTTTAATACACATAAAAAATAATTAAACACATAAAGAAAAAAGCCTGACTATTACATTTATCTATGTTGTTACCAATATTTATGATGTTGATTTATCCATATGGGTTTTAGTTAGTGCATAATGTCCTTCATTTTAGCCTAAGAAACTTCTTTTCTCATTTATTGAGGGCCGTTCTATGAACACAACAATTTCAATTACTTCTCACATTATCTTATACAAAATTCATATCTGATAGCTGTGGTTGTTTCCCTTTCAGTGATTTAAATGTGCCACCCATTAAATTCTGACTGATTTTGTTTTGTACAAAATATCAGCTGTTATCCTCTTTGAAGGTCTTTGGTGAATCGAAAGTCACTTCTTTGTTCCTTTTAGGATTATGCATTCATATTTGTACATTAACTCTAGTAGAATGTTTCATAGTGCAGATTTTTATGGTCCATCCTCTTAGACTTCACTGATTATCTTACATGGGCAGATAACTGTGTTTTGTCATATTTGGATATTTTTAGCCATAATTTTCTAAGTATTCTGCCTCTCCTTCTCCACTCATAATGGGTATCCCATGATGCATGTGTTAGTACAATTGATGGTGTACTGCAAATAGCTTGTCTATTTTTTCATTTGTTATGTGTTTTACTAAATAACATAAGTAAAACACGCAACACGTTTTATTAGATAACTTCATTTGCCTTCTCTTGATGTTCACTGATTCCTGTGTCTCTTCAAAACTGTTATTTAACTTTTTTCATAATTTTTAATTCCATATTTATATCATCATCTTCTCAATGTCTTGATACCTTATTCACTATTTAATGTTTAAAAATATTTATATTACATAATTTATTTTTCACATTTTGATTAAGAGGTAGCACTTGTATAGTTTGGTGGGGCACAGTATAAACTAGACAATCATACATCTTTCTCCTGCTTTCATTAACCCTCTGGGCATTTGTAGGGTGTTTAACTAAATGTTTTTAAAAGTAATTATACTTTTCATAAGGAAATAAATTTTTTAAATATAAATTTTTCATAGGGAAAGTTTATGCCTTTTTTGACTGAAATATAATTTTCTTTTATAAAAGTGACAATTTCGTTGTGCTCAGAATTTGACAGCCTGGATATGTAATTTAGGGCTATTGTGGAAACCAGATTCCTTTGCATATCAGAGTTTTTGTGCCAACAGCAGTCATACATTTCTATGAAGATGCAACCAAAATATTTTACAAAGTATACACTCCTTGTTGTGAGTTGTCACTGAAATTTCTGTTGTCTTCTCTCTGGGTCAGACAGACTGTGACTTGGCAGAGATTTTCTTAAATATTAGTGTTTTGAAGATTATCTCTTCAAAAAAGATATTCATGATGGATGTGATGGATGGTCAAATTAGAAACTGGCTTTCACAGAGTTGTTTTGATCATACATTCATTCCAATTTAGCACGTTTCATTGGAGTGACAGACCCATGGAGCTCCCTGCTGAACATTTCCTGTGCTCATTTTGAGAGAGTTCATTTTATACATTATGAAACCAAGGCCTAGGGAAAGGGAAGGCTTTACTCAGGATCATGTTGGAAATACAAATTAGATTAGAGATGTCATTAAAATCAGAGTGGAATGGGAAAACATAAAATTTTAATCAGGTATGTACATTTATATGACTAAAGAAGTTAAAGGATATTTATGCTGCAATATGATAAAATTCAATCAAATAAATGATTTATTGTTAGGGAACTATTAAGTACCAATT
This sequence comes from Lepus europaeus, assembly GCF_033115175.1. Classification (NCBI taxonomy): domain Eukaryota; kingdom Metazoa; phylum Chordata; class Mammalia; order Lagomorpha; family Leporidae; genus Lepus; species Lepus europaeus. The sequence continues at coordinate 1,357,135 of NW_026909346.1, read as the reverse complement.
TTAAAAAAATATGTATTTTATTTATTTGAAAGACAGAGTTACAGAGAGAGGTAGAGACAGAGAGAGAGGTCTTCCACAGATAGCCACAACAGCTGGAGCTGAGCTGATCTGAAGCTAGGAGCCAGGAGTCAGGAGCCAGGAGCTTCTTCCGGGTCTCCCACATGGGTACAGGGACCCAAGGACTTGGACTATCTTGTACTGCTTTCCCAGGCAATAGCAGAGAGCTGGATGGGAAGAAGAGCAGCCAGAACTAGAAATTGTGCCCATATGGGATGCCGGCGCTTCAGGCCAGGGCTTTAACCTGCTGCACCACAGTGCCAGCCCCTAAGTACCAATTTTTTTAAAAACCATTTTATTATTATTTATTATTTATTTGAAAGGCAATTACGGCCGGCACTGTGGCTCACTTGGCTAATTCTAAGCCTGCAGCACTGGCACCCTGGGTCCTAGTTCTGGTTGGGGCACCAGATTCTGTGCCGGTTGCTCCTCTTCCAGTCTAGCTCTTTGTTGTGGCCAGGGAAGGCAGTGGAGGATGGCCCAAGTCCTTGGGCCCTGCACCTGCATGGGAGACCAGAAGGAAGCATCTGGCTCCTGGCTTCGGATCACAGTGCACTGGCCACAGTGGCCATTTGAGGGGTGAACCAACGAAAAAGGAAGACCTTTCTCTCTCTCTCTCTCTCTCTCTCTCTCTCTCTCTCTCTCTCACTGTCTAACTCTGCCTATCAAAAAATAAAAAAAAATAAAATTGAAAGGCAATTACAGAGAGACAGATGCAGAGAGAGAGAGAGAGAGCTTCCATCCACTGGTTCACTTCCCCAAATGACTGCAACCACCAGAGCTGAACCAATCTGAAGCCAGGAGCCAAGAACTTCCTCTGGGTCTCCCATGCTGGTACAGGTGCCCAGGCACTTGGGCCATCTTTTACTGATCTCCCAGGCCATAGCAGAGAGCTGAATTGGAAGAGGAGCAGCTAGGACTGGAGCCAGTGCCCATATGGGATGCTGACACTCCAGGCAGTAGCTTTACTCACTACACTGCAGCACCAGTCCCAAATAAGTACCAGTTTGATAATATTGATTTTGAGCAGTCCAGGAGATGGAGTCATGTAGGAATAGAATGAAAAATGCTGGTGGTAGAAGTAGATGGACTTGAGATCACATCTTCAAAATACAAAAATAGCTATTTATTCATTAAGTATTTAGTATTGTTGGAGTTGAGCATGGAGAGTTCATGACTATGCTCTTTTGAACTTCAGACAACGAATTGAACAAGGCTCAAAAAAGCAGTAAGTAAAGCAACAAATGTTTATTATGGGAAAGTAAAGTACACTCATGAACAGGCTGATACCGAAGCCACTTGAATGTGGTTAAGGTCTGTATATTTATAGGGGTGATTATTTGATGAGAGGCAACCCTCAGTGTGGTTCTGAGATCCTCTGGCATGTAGGCCATCTGGATATTACCATATGCATATTAAGGTCAAAGTTGCAACTTTTTTCCTTAGCTTCCCCAATTATCTCTGTCTACTGCCTCAAGGTCAAGTATAAGGGCAAGGAGGTAGAGACTGGAAAAAGGAAAAACACACTAAGACTACTAAATAATTTGAGGATTTGTTTTTCTCAGCTTCCCCAATTAACCCTTAGCTGACTCCTGCCTCAGTATGAGAAGAAAATAGTAGTTTAGGGTTATTCAAATGGATAATGAAGGCAGACTTCTGTGTGTGTGTGTGTGTGTGTGTGTGTGTGTGTGAGAGAGAGAGAGAGAGAGAGGGAGGGAGAGAGAGAAAGAAAGAGAGAGATAAATATGGTCAGGGCAGGTAAGTTTGGAGCTGGCAATTAGACATCATGATTAGTAAGTCATGTAAATAAGTTAATATAAGACAATATACTAAATATAGAAGAGAAGCTGAAGATGCTGTTTGGGCTGTAGATAGACATTAAGATGTCATCAGCTTTCAAATGCCCTTTAAAGATGTTAGACAGAGTGAGATTCCCTGAGAACAATTGCTGCTAGAAAAATAGGAAGGGGCAAGAAGTAAAATGTAGTGCATACAACATGGTAAATAATGAAGTAAAGCAGAATAAATAAAATAAACAGACTAATAGGTTCTAGACCCTTGACCCAAGACCATCCAATAATTGATTTATCTCATGGAATTTGGAAACTTAGTAATCTAGTAGCTGTCAAGGAAAGAAATTAAAATATGCAAATGAGAGATGTTATAAATGGATGTGGGGACTGGCAGTGGGGATTGTGGAAAGACAACGCCAAGTTGTAATTTGTAGGAAGAAGCTGCTATGAGTTAAAAGAGAGAAACAATTAATATGGAGAGTGTCAGAGCTCTGAGACACAGAGAAAAGATGCTGAGAATGGGGACAGGAGGAGAAGCATAAAGGGGGGATCTCTTTTTCATGAGAGAAAGCAAGTGTGGCAAAGTGTTACAGTCTCCTCATTTTTGCTGTTGAATGTTCTACCCTAACCCAAGGGCTGCTATGTCTAATCTGAGTGATTCTCACACTCTGCAACATGATCTCCTCTTCAAACAGAAATTCAGAAGCAGCAGGTGCCCAGGATCTGTTTGAACTCATGCAAAAGGTAATGCATTTGAGCCATCTTGGTTTGTCTGTGGAACCTCAATGATTCATGTTCAAAAGCCACTGCTGACAGTTAGGTCTGGGGGCCTCTAATGTTGAAGAGCTATTAAGTGATCTCTGTGACCTAGTAGGGTTTCCAAGGTCCCACAGATCCCAGCAGCGTCATTCCAGACTCTGACTAAAGTGGTATGGGAGGGAGATACAGAATAGCAGGCACTCCTGCATCTATACAACTTACGATTTTCAGCAGATTATTTGAAATATGGTATGTGTTACTATATTTATGTCTATCTCATCTGGGTCCTTGGGATGCAGTGTGTCCTGGTTGTTCTGAGACTAGAATCTTTCTGATTGTCTATTTTACATGATTTCTGAACTCTCAGCATCACAAGACTTCAGATCTGCAAAGCTCACCTTGCTCTTTCCTTAGACGGTTTAAGATATGGAAAAAGTAATGCTTTAGAATATTTCAATACGATTTCACCTCTTAGGATAAGTCTTCCCTGAGCATGTATAGGTGGGATTGATAGTTGTTTCTCTAAATCTGTATAGAACCTCATAAGAGCATATCACTGCATTCATTGTTTTGGATCACAGAAGGTTATTTCCATAACATCTTCTCCCACATCACTATGAACTTTTCATGTCCAATTCTTAATACTCACTGGAATAAGGGAGGAGGGAGGTCTATTCCTTACACTTATGCATGTAGGACACCCTTGAGACAGATTGCCAGATGTTTTTTCTGAGAGAGAGAGAAGAGAGGCCTGTGTGATGTGCTATCCTGTGTTTGTGAGAGGCCTGTGTACAAGGCCTGTGTTTAGGAGATAAGGCCTCGGTGTATGTAAGTTTCACAGGCTGTCATAGCCACAGTAACACTCATCTGGAGACACTGGCTTACCTCTGTGGGAGAACTGAGGCCAGAACTCAGTGCTCTTTACTGCTTGTCTAGTATCCACTTGATCAAAATGACAGAATTGAGTAGAAAACTGTGTTCTTGGTTGATCATTCCTTTCTTCAGTCTAGAGGTATTCTACATTTCAGTCTCTGTCTTGAGAATGAGAAGTAATCTGGAAAGACTCTTTACTTTGTGGATACTAGAGGTGAACAGAGAGTGAGAAAACATCAATTAAATCATCACAAGGTATAACATTCCTAGTCCCGATATCCAAGAATTATTGAGGGTTTAGGGTATGTCAGATACTAGCTGAGGAGTGTCTGTACCTGGAACTCTTTTTACACTCAAAAACAGTTTTGGGCATCAGGAATTATTGCTCTTATTTTATAGAGAATAAAGGCAGAGGAAGATAAAGTCACTTGGCTGATACTACATGGCAGATGAGCAGTCACTTAACAATGCTCTGATCATAGTCTTTTTTTATATTTATTTTTTGACAGGCAGAGTTAGACAGTGAGAGAGAGAGAGAGAGACAAGATGGAAAGGTCTTCCTTTTTCCCTTGGTTCACCCCCAAAGTGGCCACCATGTCTGGCGTGTTGCGGCCAGTGCGCTGTGCCAATCTGAAGCCAAGAGCCAGGTGCTTCCTCCTGGTCTCCCATGCGGGTGCAGGGCCCAAGGACCTGGGCCATCCTCCACTGCACTCTCGGGCCACAGCATAGAGCTGGACTGGAAGAGGAGCAACTAGGACAAAATCCAGCACCCTGACTGGGTCTAGTACCTGGGGTGCCGGCACCACAGGTGGAGGATTAGCCTAGTGAGCCACAGTGCCAGCTGATCAGTCTATTTCTAAAATCAGAACATCAAATCTCACTAGTGAAATTTTGGAAATTGGACCAGGTTCACTGTCAGGACTTAATCATAATTGTTGAATCTCAATGGTTTTGGGACTCAGGAATAGGAAAATTTTATTTCTACTCCTAGCACTTGCCCAGGGTTATTGATTGGCACTTGCCCCTAGACGTTTCCTGCATGAATTGGAAGAACTTGATTGAAGTCTCTTCCTTAGGA